>NW_024412415.1:24419607-24444432 GCF_014898765.1 Herpailurus yagouaroundi | reverse complement strand
AGTCATGATCTCACGGTCCATGAGTTCGAGCCCCGTGTCAGGCTCTGTGCTGACAGCTCAGAGCCTGGAGCCTGTTTCGGATTCTGTGTCTCCCTCTCTCTGACCCTCCCCTGTTCATGCTCTGTCTCTCCCTGTCTCAAAAATAAATAAAACGTTAAAAAAAAATTAAAAAAAAAAAAAACCTCGAGTGGAGAATAAGGATAAAGGCAAATCAGAGGAATGGCAGGCAGGAAGGTGGTTATGAAAATAAGATGGTTAGGGGCACCTGGGTGGCTCAGTCAGTTAAAGCATCTGACTTTGGCTCAGGTCATGATCTCGAGGTTCATGAGTTCAAGCCCCATATCGGGCTCTGTGCTGACAGCTCAGAACCTGAAGCCTGCTTCAGATTCTGTGACTCCCTCTCTCTCTGCCCTTCCCTGGCTTGCACACCCTCTCTCTCTCCCTCACTCTCTCTCTCGCTCTCAAAAGTAAATAAACATTAAAAATTAAAAAAAAAAAAGATGGTTAGCTATTGATTTTTTTAACAACCAAAATTCTCTACATATTCTCTGAGATTTATAGAGGTAAAGCAGTCTGTGTTTGACCTATTCCTCCTCTTTTCATTTTATTATGACCAAAAAACTTTTTTTTTTAATGTTTATTCTTGAGACAGAGAGAGACAGAGCATGAATGGGGGAGGGGCAGAGAGAGAGGGAGACACAGAATCCGAAGCAGGCTCCAGGCTCTGACCTGTCAGCACAGAGCCCGACGCAGGGCTCGAACTCACAGACCGTGAGATCATGACCTGAGCCGAAGTCGGACGCTTAACCGGCTGAGCCACCCAGGCGCCCCCCAAAAAACTTTTTAAGTATAGTTGATAATGTAACATTAGTTGCAGGCGTACAGCACAGTGATTCAATCTCTCTGTGTTATGCTATGTTCACCACAAGATGCTGCCATCTGTCATATGATGCTATATAATACCATTGACTATATTCCCTATTCTGTACCTTTTATTCCTATGACTTATTCATTCTATAACTGGAAGCCTGTATCTCCCACTCCCCTTCACCCGTTTTGTCCATCCCCACCTCTCCCCTCTGGCAACCACCAGTTTGTTCTCTTTACTTATAGGCCTGATTCTGCTTTTTCTTTATTCATTTGTCTTATTTTTTAGATTCTACATATAAGTGAAATCATATGGTATTTGTCTTTCTTTGACTTATTTCACTTAGCATAACATCCTCTAGATCAATCCATGTTGTCACAAGTGGCAAAATCTCATCCCTTTTTTATGGCTGTATAAGATTCCATAAAATGGCCATTTTTATCTGGTACTATATACAGTTCTTTAAAGAAATGTGATTTCACAGAAAATACAATCAAATCTGTGATACTCTGCAGATGTTCTGTAATAAAAGTATTACATCACATGATTTTCTTCACTTAATGACTACCTTCTATTAAAGAACACAGTTGTTAAAGTAGACTTAGACTTTGTAAAATGAACCTATTTACATGTGTACTTTTTCACATATTTAAACATGATTCTACCACTAAGAGTTGAGAAGAGCCAATTTCCGTATCAACAATGTAACTTGCTGCTGGTATTTACCAAAAACAAAAGTTCACATTTTGTTTAAACATGGTAAATTATACATGTAGCTTTCTCTCAAATTTCCTTGCAATCCCCACTAAATGAAAAAATATTTTAATTCACCAAAAAAGAAAAGGAGCTAACAACAAGAAAGAGCAACAAAATCTTATCTGACAACAACTCCCAAAAGAGAACAGGAAAAAAAAAAAAAATGACTAAGATGTCATGAAAACTAACACAAAAATATTTCTTAAAACTGAAGGACATAAGCCCTTGCTACCTCCATCCTCAGAAATCACCATTCTCCTCATCCACTCCACTCCAGTCACAACAGCTTCTTGGCTTTTCCTTGAGCAGGCCAAGTATGCTATGCTATTTAATCTGCCCGAAATGCTTGTCCCCCAGATAGCCACAAGGATCTCACTTGTTTCCTTTCAGTCTGTGCTAAAAATGTTTCCTTGTCCTTGAGACCATCCCCGATCATCTTACATTTCAAAAGTTAACCTCACTCCTGTCTTCTTTTACCAGCTCAGTTATTGCCATAATCACCATATGTAAAATTTACTTGTTTTCCCAATAGAGCCTAGTCTTTGTTTTCACCATTATTATGTGCCCCAAAGCTTAGATCACAGAGTTGGTATTCAATAAATACGTGTTATTACTTAAAATAACCTAAAGTTGTGACACAACTATATCAAAAGAAAGGGTGAAGAAAGAAGTGTGAATTTCTTTTCCATAAGAAGATAACTGGCACAGCAAGGCTCAAACATTCTGACTTGTGAACCCCTTTAGACTCTTAAAAATAATTGAGAATCTCCCAAAACTTTAAATTCTAGGTTATATTTAATACAATATTAGAAAAAAAATTAATGCTTAAAAATTTATTTTTTAAAAACAGCAATAGTAAGTCTATTACATGCTAATATTAAGTAACATCTTATCTCTTCAAAAAAGTTAAAGAGTAGTACTATTACACATTTGTGCTAATCTCTTTAATGTCTGACTTAATAGAAGAAACTTGGATTCTTAAATCTGCTTCTGTATCCTATCTAATAAGAAATCCAGTTTTTGGGCGCCTGGGTGGCTCAGTCGGCTGAGCGTCTGACTTCAGCTCAGGTCATGATCTCATGGTCCATGAGTATGAGCCCCGCGTTGGGCTCTGTGCTGACAGCTCAGAGCCTGAAGCCTGCTTTGGATTCTGTGTCTCCCTCTCTCTGCCCCTCCCCCACTCACCCTCCTCTCTGTCTCTCTATCTCTCTCTCAAAAATAAATATAAACAGGGGCGCCTGGGTGGCGCAGTCGGTTAAGCGTCCGACTTCAGCCAGGTCACGATCTCGCGGTCCGTGAGTTCGAGCCCCGCGTCAGGCTCTGGACTGATGGCTCAGAGCCTGGAGCCTGTTTCCGATTCTGTGTCTCCCTCTCTCTCTGCCCCTCGCCCGTTCATGCTCTGTCTCTCTCTGTCCCAAAAATAAATAAACGTTGAAAAAAAAATTAAAAAAAAAAATAAAAAAAAATAAATAAATATAAACATAAAAAAAAAAAAAAAAGAAACCCAGCTTCACACAAATATGTACTTAAAAGAGAAGAATATCTTGGGGCACCTGGGTGGCTCAGTAGGTTAACCATCTGACTCTTGATTTTGGCTCGGGTCATGATCTAGAAATTCGTGGGTTTGAGCCCCACATCAGGCTCCACAGCTAGCAGCACAGAGCTTGCTTAGGATTCTCTCTCTCTGCCTCTCTCTCTGCCCCCCACCACCCTGCTCGCACTCTTTCAAAATAAATAAACTTAAAAAAAAAAAAAAAGAGTATCTTTAATAACTTTGTCAGATAAGTGTATACACTATTCTTTGATATTAACCCAAAACAAAACTTAGTAATTGTAATTTTGTAAAGGTTACTTGTAATGCTGAATCTGATAACTTATCAATGAAACTTCTTATCATTTCATTAAATATCTATTGATTTATCTTGCACTTAAATAGATCTTTCACACATACATGATTTTGTAATATCATGCACAGGTCATTAGAAAAGTTGGTCCACAAAGTTATGCATATCTTCCAAACACTGACACATTTCATTATATAATAGTCATTTTACACACATTTTGTTAATATCACCATCAATTTCATCAAAAAGGTCCTAAGAAGCTGCCAAACTCATAGTGGCAGATATGCATTCCAAAATTCTAATTTTTGCTTGAAAGCCTTAATTTTATCTTGGCAATAATTTCTGTCAGTTGTTTTCCCTCACTTCATTTATTTTTGAGAAAACATACACAAATACCCAAGTTTAAGTAACTACAGTTTTCATTCTTTCAAGTAAAAATACAGTTCCATTAAAAAAAAGCAACTAAGTTTGCTAGTTCATCCTGCAACTCAATCAATCACACAAGTACTTTTCTTCAAGACAAGCATAATTTGGGATGAAGCAAAAGTGCCTTACAACATTCTCATTTTATCACATGAAATATTAAAAAGAAAAAAAATATTAAAAAGACATGTACTCAAGGGTCAAGATTAATAAAACAGGTTTTACTGCTTTATAAAGAACTTTGTTAAAAGAAACTGGTTTTATTTTTGTTTTTTTCATGGTTTTCATTCTTAATTTTTTTTTTTTAACGTTTATTTATTTTTTTGGGACAGAGAGAGACAGAGCATGAACGGGGGAGGGGCAGAGAGAGAGGGAGACACAGAATCAGAAACAGGCTCCAGGCTCTGAGCCATCAGCCCAGAGCCCGACGCGGGGCTCGAACTCACGGACCGCGAGATCGTGACCTAGCTGAAGTCGGACGCTCAACCGACTGCGCCACCCAGGCGCCCCTGGTTTTCATTCTTAAATGAAACTGGCTTTGTAAATGTGTAGTAATGAAAAATATGATGACTATTAGTACAGTTTTAGCCACGGTCTTAATATGCACTGCAGGGCCAGCAGTTTTGCCCATCACTGTTTGTACTATCACTGCAAATGCCAACATAGTTAAGTAGTGAAGAAGAACTTACTATTATCAAATAGTTTCATTCAACCCAGTCAATTTGCTGAAACACTTGCAGACCTCCCCACAAGAGGCCATACTGCTGTGCTGTATACATATAAAATAGTAAGAGGAGATAGATCTTCAGGGAAAAGAAGAGGGATGGCAAGAAAATTTATTTTTCTGTGTATACCCTTCATATCTTATGAATTTGGTACCCTGTGTATTGCTTTTATCTTTAAAACTTAAATATATTTTTTAAAAGACAACAAAATCACTGACATCAAAAGTAACTAAGCAGATATGTAAGCATACTATAAGAAATATGATAGTAATACCAGAAAAAAAAACAAAAAAACAAAAAACCTCTTAGGAGTTCGACTTCAGCTTGAGTAATGATCTCACAGTTTTGTGGATTTGGACCCGCTGTGCTGACAGCTCAGAGCCTGGCGCCTGCTTTGGATTCTGTGTCTTCCTCTCTCTGCCCCTCCCCCACTCACGCTCTGACTCTCTCTCAAAAATAAACAAACATTAAAAAATTTTTTAAACCATGTACATATATTAATTGCCTCAAAAATTAACTGGTTAAAAACCATTCAAATTATTGTCTGGTATCTTGGTGGCTGCTCCTGCTTGGGTCCATCCCTCACCTAAGGCAGGAAGATGGTGGCTGCAAAGAAGACAAAAAAAGTCACTGGAGTCAATTACCTCTAGTCTCCAACTACTTACGAAAAGTGGAAGTATGTACTGGGGTACAAGCAGCTGAACATGATCGGACATGGCAAAGCAAAACTGATGATCCTCGCCAACAAGTGCCCAGCCTTGAGGAAATCTGAAATAGATTATTACACCATGTTTGGCCAAAACTGGTGTCTATCACTAGAGTGGCAATAACATTGAACTGGGCACAGCATGTGGGAAATACTACAAAGTATGCACACTGGCTATCATTGACCCAGGTGATTCTGGTATCATTAGAAGCATGCCAGAACAGACTGGTGAACAGCAAATCACACAAAATTTTCCTTAAATAAAACTGGCCAGAGCTTGTTTTAAAAAACAAAAAAGCCCAAAATACTGTCTGGAAAAATACTTACAAATCAGGGTTAAAAAATAAATAAATAAAGCAAATACCCACACACAGGTGAGAAAATGGCTGTGAGACATACCTTGTAACAATATCCAGAAAAATGTCCATGTATTTCCACTCATATTTGAAACATCAGTCTATATTATAATTAAAAATCTCACTTAAAAAGCTAGTTAAGGGGCGCCTGGGTGGCTCAGTCGGTTCAGCGTCTGACTTCGGTCATGATCTCGTGGTCTGAGTTTGAGCCCCACGTTGGGGCTAACAGTTCAGAGTCTGGTGCCTGCTTCAGATTCTGTGTCTCCCTCTCTCTCTGCCCCTCCCCGGCTCATGCTCTGTCTCTCTCTCTGTCAAAAATAAATAAACATTAAAAAAAATAATTATAAATAAATAAATAAAATAAAAGGCTAGTTAAAAAGCAACAATTTCCTTCAGACTAGAATGTCTGATGACTTAGTTAAAAACAATGAGGTATGCACACCTTGTCATTTTTAATTTTTTTTTTTTAAAGCCTTATTTATTCTTCAAGAGAGAGGATGAGCAGGGAAGAGGCAGAGAGAGGGAGACACAGAATCCGAAGCAGGCCCGAGGAAGCTGTCAGCACAGAGCCCGACACAGGGCTCGAACCCACGAACTGCAAGATCATGACCTGAGCCAAAGTCGGACGCCCAACCAACTGACCCACCCAGGCACCCCTACACCTTGTCATTTTTAACAGTTAAGTGATTAAACCCTCAACATATGAAATGTAACACAAAGTAAAATAATATTTTATTTTTTCTATTTCATTTGATCATAATTAAGATCAAATCAGAACTTATTTATTTTTAAAAATAGAAAAATAGGGGCGCCTGGGTGGCGCAGTCAGTTAAGCGTCCGACTTCAGCCAGGTCACAATCTCGCGGTCCGGGAGTTCGAGCCCCGCGTCAGGCTCTGGGCTGATGGCTCAGAGCCTGGAGCCTGTTTCCGATTCTGTGTCTCCCTCTCTCTCTGCCCCTCCCCCGTTCATGCTCGGTCTCTCTCTCTCCTAAAAATAAACATTGAAAAAAAAATTTTTAATAAAAAAAATAAATAAAAAATAGAAAAATAATACAGTGTTTTATGGCAAATATAATAAATTACTACATTTATTTACTTCATAAATAAAATCTTGATAGAAATATAAACCCACTATCAACATCTAAGTTTAGGTTTCTCAGAGGATGTCCTGATCCAGGAAATAAGAGATTATTTCTATATATAAACAGAAAACTCAAGGATGCCTGGCTGGCTCAATGGGTTGAGTGACTTCAGCTCGGGTCATGATCTTGTGGTCTGTGAGTTCGAGCCCTGCATCAGGCTCTATGCTGACAGCTCAGAACCTGGAGCCTGCTTTGGATTCTGTGTCTCCCTCTCTCTCTGCCACTCCCCCACTCATGCTCTGTTTCTCTCTCTCTCTCAAAAATAAATAAATGTTAAAAAAAAAAATTAAACAGAAAACTCAAAAGCAAATTGGACTCCTCACTAAAAGGAACCAGGGCTCCTTAAAGATTCCAAGACTGAGACAGGAAAGATATAAGATGAGCTTGAATTTCTTGTTGTGCCAGAGAGAAAGGAAATACAGTATTCATAAAAAATTATGTATGTCAAAAAACACAGGAGCCAGGGTGGAGAGGCTCTCACTGGACAAACGTGGGATAATCTGAGCATCAAAATAAGTAAAGGCAGTAATGGATTTATAATCCATTGAATAAAACACGAAGTAGATAGGTTCATATTGATAATAGATAAAAGAGTGCTTCTTCCATACAACAGCCTATTGATTAGAGATGGTAGAGTTTGAAATAAGCATTCTGCAACCATCAAAGTAAAGATCAACAGAGGCAAGAATCATCAATGGATGTTTACATAATGTCATTATCATCCCTAACAAAATTAACATAATTCCTTAATATCTAATATCCTTGATATATGATATCCATTCACATTCATATTTCCCCCAAAGTGTTCCAAAAAGGACTTCCTACAATTGATTTGAGTGAGGATTTAAACAAGGTCAACACATTACATTTGGTTGCTACACATAAAATATTTTTAACATCGTCTGTCAGCAATTATGGAAAAGCCTAACACACAAACCAAACAACTTACACTTGTAGATTCTCCAGAATCAAACACAATCCAATGCCTTTGCTGTGCCCTTTATCTGCAAGATTCCTCAAAATTATCAGTATGGCTGATTCTTTTTAGTAAATGATCACAACTCATCACCTCTAAAAAGAAGTTAGGCCCTCCCTAACCACTCAATCCACAGTACAGCTCCACTTCCACTCATTCTTCATTACATGGTCTTATTTTCTTCATGGCACTCACCACTACCTCAAACTATTCTGTTTATTATGTTTCCCACAGTAGAATGACAACTCCCTGAAGGCAAAGTGCCTTCCTCACTGGAGACCAAAAACAATACTGAGAACATGAGACATTCAATAAATACATACTGAGTAATTAAGTAATAACTCAGTACCCTTATTTAAAATGTAAGCTCAATTTAGTATTTGTTTTTAAACATCTGTAGCTCACTCCACATGTAATGATATGAATTGAATACCTGTAGAAACCTGGGTCAGCTGTTACCAAGAATCGGTGGGATCAGGAGAGAAAGAACAGAGGTGTAAGGCATTCAAACGCAATTCTGGACTTTAACTGAACGATTACAGGTTTCTGAAAGAAAAACTATTCAGGATGATTTAAAGAGCATTACCAGAAACAGAACAAATTTCATCTCTTAGTATCATATGAGAGCTATTAAATCATATATAATATCTACAACGGGAGAGAAGTATTATCTAGAACAACAAACATGGCTGCCTCCTGGGTTTTTTTCTTTTTTTTTTTTTCTCACCTAATATAAACATGAAGGAATTTAACTCTCAGTATAGCACTTCTTTCTAGGAATTGAATCATAATGAATACACCAATAAGTACCAAAAACACCTAACTAAAAATATGAATCATTAAATTGGGACCTAGAGAAACCTAGAAAGCCATCCCACACTTCTCATTTAACAATTGAAAGAGATCAGAAGCCAAGGATGGTTATCAATAAAGTCACCTATCTAATGAATAGCAAGCAAAGCTAGATCTAAAATCCAGATCTCCTATCTCCAGCCTTATACTCTTTCATAAGATAATGTCACCCATAGAATGCTAATGTCAAGTTACTAACATACTTTAATTACTATCATTTTTAATGTTGTCACTTTTTTTCTTCCTATTGAAGTCCTAGCTCACAGAGGGAAAAGTTAAAACAAGACACATATAACTATGCTCTAAGTAAATAAAGCATGTTACAGAAACCACTCTTTGGCAAAATAATAAAATGTCTAAAAAATTTAATTGGCATGACTCAAGAGTTTTTAATCCCACTTTAAATTTTAAAATGAAAATAACGGGGCACCTGCCTGGCTCAGTTGGTGGAGCATGGGACTCTTTACCTGGGTGTTCTAAGTTCGAGCCCCACACTGGGTGTAGCAATTACTTAAAAAATAAGTAAAGAGCCACATATATAAGATCCATCATCCCTGTGAACAACGAAAGAGTCTCCACTCCTCCCAGTTTTTCTTAAAATATTGTTCAGACGAATTCACAAACATCGTCACCAGCTTTTAGAATACTACTCTGAATCTTAGATGGCAAACAAATGAGCAGGGGAAAAATGTCATGTGTCCAAGGTTAATGAGAAGAAATGGACAAAAGTAAAATAATTCAAGGCTTTAAAAAAAATTAAGGATTGTTTTCAGAGTAAGAGGGCCTCTTTCTCATCCCGTTTTATCTCACAAACACAACCAAAGACTACTGTTTAGTATGAAAAGCAACAGTTTATATTGACATGAAAATATTTACTAAAAAACATATAGTAACAAACCATCAAAATGTAGATCTTCACCATAATAAAGCTGAGTAAAAATAGTATTACAGAACTTCCACGTAATATCGAAATCACATTCTAACGTTTGAAAGCAAACACACACACACACACACACACACACACACACACACACACACACACACAATGGGAAAGCAAATGGGACCTCAGCTTATATTTTCCCCAGGCTGTTCTTTTCGACTGAAGAGGTCCCTAATACAAGAAAATTAAACATAAAAATACCAAGTAAAATAAAGTTTGTATTAAGTCGGGCTCAAAAGCTCAAACAACTATAAAATGAAGTCTATGTCAGCTGGCACCTGACCACTCCAGAGAGTTCTAAATTCATACTGCACATAAATCAAGAAACAGGAAAGCACACAATACAATGGAGTCACCTCACAGTACGAACATGAACAAATTAAATGAATACCCTATATACTTCCTGGTATTTTTAAGCACTAAAACTTGGGACTTGCGTTAAGAAGTATCTGTAAAGATCTATTATAGCCTATTTAAAAGCTATGGTGACAAACCTCTATTTCTACAGTACAGAACAGATATTTCCACTACAGCCTTGCCACTGCCTCTGACAAATTACCTAAGGACAATAATAAAATATACAGCTTCTTTTCTAATGACCAAACCAACTCTACACAAAAATCTGACGCGTCTGTATTTCTGCTGTTCCGCGGACGTTTCCTTGATCACATAAGACGGCAACTCCCTAACCGTCAGGGCTGACTTAGCGCCCTCCAACACCCCCGGTGCGGGTTACCTTCATCACTCCATTGTCAAATCGTACTCCCACGCCTCAGTCCTCAGTCCCCTTCCTAGACTCTAGGGAGAGTCCAAAGAGGAAAAGAAATCCCCTCACCCACACTCCCTTACTGTGGGGTGTGGGTGTGTCTGTAGACGAATGCTTTGCTCAAACACAATTAATTCTCCTGCGAAGACCCAGACCCTAAGTCACTATGGAGCCAGCAGTAACCGGCCGGTCGCCGACCCCAGCCTTCCGCGGCCGCAGCCCTTCCTCTTTCTCCCCTCCAGGCCGGCCCCTCCCCCGTTGCGCGCACGCGCGGCCTCCAATCGATCCCCTCCCCCCTAGCCCCCTCACCTTAATCATTAGCTACCCTTTTCCCAGAGTCCGGGAATCACTGGCCCAGGAAGGAAGACAGCAGATGGAACAGGGGAAGAGGATGCGTCGAGAGCCAGTGATCTGGGCTTTCAAATCTCGGCCTAATAGGCCCCTATAGTCAAGAGCTGCGTCTGTCACCGCCACCAAACCGTACGAGCGGCAGCGCCTGGTTCGGCCCAGTTCACCCGGCCTGGGTTCAGAACGCCTGATTTGATCCCACGAGAACTCCTTCCCTGAAGCTGCGGGCGTTTCTGTGCTGCGCAAACCGAACACCTCGCCACCGTCGCCGCCACTGCTGCTGTTCTCCTGCCGCCGCCGCTGCCGCCGCCTAACCAATCCCTCCTCTACCGAGCGAGCACGACACTCAGAGTCTTTACGACAGTTCGGAAAGTGAGGGAGCAGTAGTCTTCACGCCTCCATTAATATCTGTTTCTGCGCTTGCTCAGATTCATGTTTCTCAATGTCCCGCCCCCTCTTCCTCAGCCCTCCCCCTTTGTACTTGCTTTACGAAGTCTGTTAGCGAAGCCTAACGATTTCATGAAGCTCGTTATTTTATTTTCCTTGGTGATTGTATTCTACATTTAAGCAAAATACTATTTATTGGCTAATTTTTTTCGTAACTGAAAAGTACAATTAACCACAGAATTATTGACTACATTTACAGTACATTTAAACGAAAACACGGTTTACTGTCACACACACAAAATGATACCCAAATCATACTCGCTAATGACATAAAGATCATAGCACCCCGATCTTAGGGTGAATTTGCTTCCAGAATCACATCAAAAGTGGTAACATATCCTGGGAACTGACTGTACAGTCACCTACGCCTTCTTAATTATTTTATGAAAATCAGTAGATAGCAATTGCTTCATTACGTGCATTAGAAGGATGTACGGAAGGAGAATATAGGCTTTAGAATCAGACAGACTTCCTTTCAAATCCTGATGATGCCAATTAACAGCATTCGTATTCATTATACCTTTATAAATCTTTCCAAAAAAAGAAAAGAAAAGAAAGAAAACGTTAGTTACACTTCAATTTAAAAAGAAAATAAAAGGGCATCTTAAGCAAAAAATAAAATAAAATTGTTTCTTTACAAAAAGAACATTATTTACCTCAAAGGGTTCTTGTGAGATTAAATAAGACAGTTCATATAATGTTGTGAACATTATTTACCAATTAAGTGTTCAATAAACATTAATTCCCTCCCTTTGTTATCAACCTATCTTTCTCAATATGTTTTCTTTTGTTCACTTGTGTTCTCCATACTGTTGTGTGAAGAAAATATATTAAAATAATAATAATAGTGGCACCTGGGTGACTCAGTCAGTTAAGTACCCGACTTCAGATCAGGTCATGATCTCAAGGTCCCTGGGTTCCAGCCCCACATCGGACTCTCTGTGCAAAGAACCCACTTCAGATCCTCTCTCTCTCTCTCTCTCTCTCTGCCCCTCCACTCATGCTCTCTCCGTCTCTCAAAAATAAATATTTTAAAAAAGAAAAAAAGAAAAGAAAAGATCACAGGTTTTGTGGGAAAACTGGAAAAGCATTGGAGTAGGAATTTTCCTCAGTCCTCCTATTTTCTTGCTCTAAACATAAAATTCTACCTGGACTATCTTATCTACTGCCATGATTTCAATTGTTATTGACTCATGACTTCTCAAAATCATGTACTTCCAGAACGATATTTCCAGACCTAACCTTTTTTTCAAGCTCTTGACCTGTGCTCTTCAAGGAAGTAGACACTGGCCCCATGTAGCTATTGAGCACTTGAAATGTGGTGAGTATGAATTGAAAAGCACATTAAGTGAAAAGTATACATCCAATTCAAAGATACAATACAAAAAAATTGTAAAAATCTCAATAATTTTAATATTCAACACACGTTGAAATAATATCTTGGTTAGATTGGGGTAAATCAGTGTTTCTCAAGCAGGGATGATTTTGTCATCCCCTCCCTGCCCCCCCGGGGATATTTAGCAATATCTGGAGACATTTTTGGTGTTCACAACTTGGGGGAAGGATGGCTACTGACCTCTACTAACAAGAGGCCAGGGATGCTGCTAAACGTCTTACAATACACAGGACAACCCTCCACAACAAAGAATTTTCTGGCCAAAAATGTCAATAGTACAGTTGAGAAATCCTGGGGCTAAATAAAATATACCACTAAAGTTCATTTCACCTGTTTCTTTTACTTTTTAAATATAACTACTATAAAATTTAAAATTACATCTGTAGCTCACATTATACTTCTGTTGGACAGTGTGGGCTGATCTAGACCCGTATGGCTGTTTTACTGGATATGTAATTTCCACTTTAATGTCCCACAGGTATCCCTAACACATTGTGTTCAAAATAAATAAAAATAAATAAATGTAGGTATACTGCATTTACACTATAACATGGAAGGAACAGGGTGGTGTAGTAGTGCTCTGAGAACACAAAGATGGAACACCATAGTCAAACCAAGAGGAAGTGATGTGTAAACTAAACTTTGCGACATAAATGAAGACAATCAAATGAAGCAAATAGAACATTCCAGGCAGAAAAGATCAGTACACTAAGGTACAGAAACAGCAAGAAGCAAATTCTCTAATAGGATCTATTGAATGTGTTGTGCAGAGAAACTATTGAGAGATAAGGGAAGAAAAGTAGATAGAAACAGATTAAGTAAGGTTATTTTTGCTAGCATGAGGAATTTGAACTATTTTATACTTAAAACTATGGTAAGCCATTAAAGGAAATCAACCGGAGGAGTAATAATCAGATTGACTATCAGAGATATCATTATATATTCAGAGTAGGGGCTGGATTGGAAAGGGACAAAAATAGAGAGGCGAAGACCAGTTGAACTGGCAAGCAAAAAGTGACGAGGGTGGTGGAAATGAGAATGAGAAGGAAGAGACAGATACAAGAAGAGTAAACAACTGGAGTGAAGGAGAAGGAGAATCTCAGAAGCTTCCAAATTTACAGTAAGCGGTTGGGTGGAAGTGCCATTCAGGAAAAAGAATGGCAAAACCCAACTTTGGGGTATGGAAATTTTGATTGGGGTGGGATGAGAAAGGAGGTTGAAAGGAAATCATTACTTCTTTATTGGGCAAGTTGAGTTTGAGGTGTCTAATATTTAGCCAAAGTGTAGATTCCAGTAAGCTGTTGGATATGTGGGTTTGGAGCTCAGGAAAAGTCTGGGCTGAAGACAGAGTTTTGATAGGAATTAGCTTGTGATCACTGAAGCAGTAATTTTGATGAGGTCACCCAGAATATCAGTGAAAAGAGACAGATATCTGGGGAAAGGTGATATTTTAAGAGTGGAAGAATGAAGAAGAGTCCCAGAAAAATAAGGATGGGCCAGAACAAAAGCAAAGAAAGAAAAACCCAAACAAATAGGTGGCAGGCCAAGTGAGAAAAAGAGTTTCAATGATGAAGTGGGTGATCAAAGATATGAAATGTCCATTAGTTTGGCAATAAGGAGATCTGTAAACAAGAGTAATCTCAGTAACTGTCATACATTTTAGAACAGAGGTTCTCAACAGGGTTGACTGTGACCCCCAGGGATTGACAATGTCCAAAGATATTTTTTGTTGTCACAACGGGGAAGATGCTGGTGATATCTAATGTCTACAGGTCAGGGACATTGCTAACCATCCTATAATGCACAAGACAGCCCCTAAAACAAAGAATTATCTGGCCCAAAATGCCATAATGATCCAGTTGATAAGTCCTGGCTTAGAATGCACTGAACATTGTACATAGACAAGGACCAGTACTTTTTCATGAAAATGGTAAACTGGAAAAAGAAAGATAGACCTATATTTAGCAGGATATGGAGTCAAGAAAGGGAAGGCTTGAATCCTATCAGTAGGCTCAGGGGAGGAGAGTAGCAGAAAAAGAGAAATGAAAGATAATGGAAATATAGGGATGCTCAAAGGAGACAGAGGAAATGGGATTTAAAGCTCAGATAGAAGAATTAGCCTTGGATAGAAGGGATATTCCTTTCATTGAAACAAGTGAGGAGAGGTAGGAAAGGATTGCACAAATGAACTAAATTTGTTAGCTTCAGGGGACAAGTCCAGGGCTTGCTCATTGAATGACCTTGATGTCTCTGTGAAACTCTAAGTAAGGTCATCTACTAAGGCAGCAGTTTTGGAAATGGCTGGGTGGAGAGTAATTAGGAGACAGAGGTAAAAAATCAGAATAGTCATTAACATGATGGCAGGGCAGACGGTAGGTAGACAACAAATCAAAGGCAGGAAGCCCAGAACAGATAGGGGGACAGGGGTATGACTGAGAGGTCAGGTGCCAGGGAAGTTGTATTTAGGGGAATAATGGTAGATTATAGATTATAGAATTGGGAGAGATCCCTCACCTGAATTACATACAGTTTCCTGGTTTCTGTGCTTCTGCTCCCACCACAATTATCCCACCACTCCCAGTGCAACCTTCAACCACTCTCGGAGTATGGTAGAAACTGACTGAGACACTAAGTTGCTTAAAATCCTTCAAGGACCTTCCATCACCTACACAATAAAGTCACAAGTCCTTGGCTTGTCAAATCAAGCTCTTCAAAATCCAGATTCCCCAGAGCCATTTCACACCACCCATTCCCACCATCCTATTGCCTGCCCCAGCTTAGACTTTGGTGAACTTCTCAAACTACTTGTAGTTCTCCAGAAAAAAATATAGTGTTCCAGTATCTCCCTGCCTTGGCACTTACTATTCCTTCTGTCTTAAAATATCCTCCCTCTTTCCTCCATATCCTTCATCCCTGCTTTATCTGCTTAGCAAACTCTTATCCATTCCTCAAATGGATGAAACATTTCCTTTCCTTGCTCCCTTGTTCTTACAACAGAGCTAATAATCACTCCTGCTTTTGCACTCTCTTCAATCTTTGCATATACTTCTATTAGAAGTATATTTTATATACCTGTCTTCCCACCCCCCCAAAAAAAACTAAGAATAAAACAAATCATGTCCTCCCTTCAGTAGAAAAATACTGCTCATTAAATATTTACTGAATTTACAGAATAAGGAGATGCGGCTCTCGTCTCTATTTTTGCCACTAAGAAGCTAGAAATCCTTAATCTTAATCAAATCACTTGAAGCCTTCCAAAAATTCATTTTACTCTCCTGTGTAAAGATCACAGCTACCCAGCATATAGTCCAAACCAAATTCCACTTGTGTGAAACTGCAGCAAAATAAAATTTACCAAATTAGCCTGCATATATGGGCCAGCAGTATCTAACTATCTAGTAGGCAGGAGTTTGAGAAGCTTGCTTTGAACACAAAAATACTGAGCTGAATTAATGCGTCACTTGCAATAAATGGGAAAAAGGAACAATTTCTACAAATTACCAAAGTCAGAGGGAAAGACTGGTATGCCCACCAACCATCGCATACTTCACAATTACAGAAAGTCTGCAAATGAGAGTAACTGAGTATGTGGTCAGCTTTGAGAGCTCTTCGGAAGAAAATGATGTTTGGAGATTAAATGTAATGAGTTAGGGAGACCTTGGGAACTTGCTGAATATAATTATTTCAATAAATATATTTCCTCAGATGAAAAGGTTTGGGAAGAATTAAAAGGACCTAAGAGATGCACTAGTCAGAATATTTAGTGATTCACAACATTTTACTTTCCAATTAATGTACAAGGATATCACTGAAACTTGAAACAGAAAAGAAAATGTTACAGATTTTACAACACTGCTGATTTAGTTGAGGCAGTACAGGACCTGCTTAAAACTTTATATATAGGGCTGCCTAGGTGGCTCAGCCAGTTTGGTGTCCGACTCCTGATTTTCAGCTCAGGACACGATCCCACAGGCTCAGGATGAAGCCCTGCAACAGGCTCTGTGATGAGCATGGAAACTTCCTGGGATTCTCTCTCTGTCTCTGGGATTCTCTCTCTTTCTCTCTCTCTCTCTCTCTCTCTCTCTCTCTCTCTGCCTTTCTCCCCCCGCCCCTTGTGCGCGCACTCTCTCTCTCAAATAAAAACAAATGATTTAAAACTTTGTATATAAATTTTGATTTTAGATTAAAAAACACAGACTGTTTAAAGATTATAAATCTTTATTACACATACAGAGGAAGTAAAACAGAGAAACAAAGAGAAAATCTTTAGACACAGAACTTCTTTCCTATTACTAACCTACTTTAAAGTCATTTTTTAATCTAATGAAACTATTTTGAAATATAGACTAAAAAGTTGAGGAGTTGGGGTGCCTGAGTGGCTCAGTCAGTTAAGCGTCCAGCTTCAGCTCAGGTCATCATCTCACAGTTTGTGATTTCGAGCCCCACATCAGCTCTCTGCTGACAGCTAGGAGCCTGGAGCCTGCTTTGAATTCTGTGTCTCCCTCACTCTCTGCCCCTCCCCCACTCATGCACGTGTGTGTGCTCTCTCTCTCTCTCAAAAACAAATATTTTAAAAAGTTAAAAAAAAAAGAAAATTTGAGGAGTTATTTGGTGGAAGGATAACCTCAAAAGAGTACAATTTTGGTGACTATTTGTAATTTTTAAAGTTTCTCTGGCTGCTTTTGGAATGCAGCCTTCAAGACACATTTGAATTACGAAGCACTAAAACTATCCATGTGGCTCAGTTTCTGAAAAAGTGAGGCAACAAATTATGGACTAAGAGGGAGGCATAGAATGCCTGAAATTTTGTAGAAATTTCAAGTATCCTGAAATAGTTCTGGATATCTGGCCTAATTCTGGCCAGAAGTTTGAGGCCATCTGGCTCTGTGAAAGTATATTTTCAAATAAAACTATAGGAAAATGAAAGAGAAAGGCACCACCCACCATGGTCATATAGGCCTAGAAACACAACTGAGGTGTCTGAATTGATTGCCAACTGTTCTCAGAACTAGTTTCGTCTGCTAATCCCTAGTATTTATATACTCTTTGTCAAATTGGTCATAAGTTTACCACTGAAGTTTCACATTAATTTAACACTTTTTGGAATGTTTTTGCAATGCTGTTTTTAAAATCCATAATTTCTGGGGGTGCCTGGGTGGCCCAGTGGTTCGAGCATCTGACTCTTGATTTCATCTCAGGCTGTGAGTTCGAGCCCTGCACCTGGCTCTGGGCTGATGGTGCGGAGCCTACTTAAGATTTTTTCTCCCTCTCTCTCTGACCCTCCTGCATGCTCTCTCTCTCTCTCTATTTCAAAATAAATAAATAAACTTAAAAAAATAAAATCCATAATTTTTGAAGAACTCACTCCTGTTAGCATTAAAAAATTCACAAGTTTCTGATCATTAAGTTAGGCTACATAATCTCCAATGTCAGAGCTCTAACATTTCACAGTTTGCTTGTAAGATGTATACAAACCCTGCAAATATTACAATTTCAAGTATGATTTACACACTGGCAAATTATTTGTAAATTCAGAACAAGAAGTAAAAATGTTTTTATTTACTTGCTTGCTACTCACAGATCACATAAAGTTTTCTCCAAACATCAAATGTTTCCCCAAACCATACTGCAATTCTTTAATTGTCTAACGTGTACCTTGAATATAATTGTGGGCTATAGGATTACAAACAGAGATTTTTTTAGTTTTTAGATAATACAGTACATTTGAAATATATAACATATAATGGGGGACTATTCAGAAGTATATAGAAGAAAAAACAAGAGAAATAAATGAAACTGCCCATGTCATGAAAAGAGATTTTAAAAGTATTTTACACCTTGAATCTGAATGACTATAGTATTCAGTGCTTCTGGTAAGATTTTAACTATTTTCACATTTTATAAAGCATAAGTCATTATTACACTACTGTTTCAGAACATTGGAAAGATTAGAGATTTTAGTTTAATATCTTATTTTGAAATTTGCTCAAAGTTTTTAAGTTTTGAAAATATGAACGGGTCAAAGTTGACGAAGAGCAAACTCTGAAATCTCATTTATTTGGATTATAAGGATAAATAAAATCATTCTACTCTGAAACCTTCAGTCTTTTAGGATTGAGTTAAACTAGGAAAGAGTGCCACCTGCTGAATAAAAACTACTTAAACATGTCAACATTGTTTTTCAGACCATCTGAAGTTCTAGCATTTTTTTCTCAAAGATGTACATTTAAGATGATCTTCAAACAGGGGTGCCTGGGCAGGTCAATCAGTTAAGCATCTGACCTTTGATTTCAGCTCTGGTCATGATCTCACAGCTTGTGAGATCTAGCCCAGCATGGAGCACTGCGCTGACAGCATGGAGCCTGCTTGGGATTCTCTCTCCTCTCTCTCTCCTCTCTCTCTCTCTCTCTCTCTCTCTCTCTCTCTCAGCCCCTCCCCTGCTTGTGCTCTCTTGGTCTCACTCTCACACTCTGAAAAATAAATAAACATTTTTAAAAAGATGATCTTCAAACAGAAAATCTTCCTTAAAAAATCATTCAACTAAATGTTCTCTAGCAGTAAAAGATAATAGACTGGCCATATGTGTCTACTATCCCCAACATCATCCTGAGAAATTATAAAGGAATCAAAAAACATACAAACTCAGGCACCTGGGTGGCTCAGTCAGTTGGGCTGATGACTCTTGATTTCCACTCAGGTCATGATCTCATGGTTTGTGGGTCTGGACCCACATTGGGCTCCGCACTCACAATGCAGAGCCTGCTTCAGATCCTCTGGCTCCCCCTCTCTTCCCCTCTCCTACACACACACACACACACACACACACACACACACACACACACACAAAATGTTAAAAAAAAGTACACCCCCCCCCCAAAAAAAAGAAAATGGGAGCAGATTGTTAGCAAGTGAGTTATTCCTCCCAAACATCTGGAAGATAGAAATCAGATAGAGAACTAGTAACTGGTATAGCAGAATGGAAAAATCTATACCACAAAACACTAATAGAAGGGCTACACCAATGAGGGAGCTGATATTCTTACAGAATACACCAGAGGCTAGATATATGGGCCCAAAACAAGGGAGGCTGAGAAACAAAATGGAGAAATGAAAGAGAGAGAGAGAGAGAGAGAGAGAGAGAGAGAGAGAGAGAGAGAGATGGATGCCTGGCTGGCTCAGTTGGCAGAGCATGTGACTCTTGATGTTGGGGTTGTGAGTTAAAGACCGACGTTGGATGTAGAGATTACTTCAAAATAAAAGAAAGAGATTAATTTTAAGTGTACATGTAGCATGGTCAAAAGTCTCTATGCCTCTGTTAACCATGTAAAAAAATATATGGCATCTAGGCTTTGAAGTTAAAAAACAAGGATGGCAATCCTGAAAAGAAAGAGATTGAACTAGTTGAGGAGAACTAGAGCAGCTGGTATAACAATCTATACTAAATACTTCTAGGCCATACCTGCCCATACCTGCATAGCAGTAGGCATCACCTTTTTGCACAGACTTTGCATTAGTTTTATATCATTTAAAAATATTTATTGACAAACCAAGATATGCCAGATATTTGAGGGAAAAACTGTAACATAAAAGAGACTAAGATGAACATTTAAAAAAATGACTATAGAGAGTAGGCATAATATAACAAATCAGTGGGAAAATATTTGAAACCTCTAATATCTTCAGAAATTAAAAATGATATTGCATCCTTATGAAAGGAAAGGGATGTTACAAAAAAGCAAGAAAGAATGCTTAGAGATTAAAATGATGGTTTCTGAAACTAAAATTCAATAGAAAAGTTGAAGGATAAAGGCAAGGAAAAGAAACATGAGAGACAAGGTAAGAGTTCTAGAGACCCAATCCTAGAAGTAAAATATCTAATACGAGTTCCAGGAAGGGAGAACAAAGAATATAGAGAAAAGAAATTACAAAAGAAAATAAATACCCAGAACTGAAGATGAGTTATAAAATTCCAAAATCATTTATTCATTCATCTCTTGATGGATACTCAGATTGTTTTCACCTTTTAGCTACCGTGGATAACGCTGTTATAAACATTCATGTACAAGTAGCTTTTTGAGTCCCTGTTTTCGATTCTTTTGGGTATATCCAAAAGTGGCATTGTTGGGTCATGTGGTAATTATGAGATTAGCTCTTTGAAATGCCATCAAACTTTTCCATAGTGGGTGGCTGGTGAATTGTACATTCAGCAATATATGAGAGTTTTTGTTTCTCCATATCCTTGCCAACACTTGTTAACCAGTCTTTTTGATTATAGCCATCCTAGTGAGTAGAAAGTGGCAACTTAGTGTGGTTACACTCTGTTTCATTCCCTTAGTGGTTACCTTAGAAATTATTGTTACCTTTATACCCGCCTGGGAAGAATCCATAAATGGTTGAACAACATTTACCACATACACCCCCAGACACATGCACACACATCACTTATGCTATTTTTTGTCATGTGTTACAACTGTATCATTTAAATGCCACAGACATTATTATTTTTTCACACCGCTTATTTTCACAATGTGATTTAGACTCATCACAATTATCATTTCCTTTGGTCTCCATTGCTTTCTGCACCTTATCTTTCATGCAAGATTTCCTTCTGCATGACAAACAACTTCTAGAACATTCTTTAATGCTTATCTTCTATGGGCAAATCTTTTACTTTCCTTGGAAATTTATTAATTTTGCTTTCATTACTGAAGTATTTCTAGCATGATAATTTTCTCACAGTACTGTGAAGATAACATTTCACTGTCTTTTGAAGCTCTTGTCATTGAGATATCAGTGGTGAGTTTAACTTCAGCTTCTTCAAAGCTAATTCATCTTTTTTTCTGGCTATTTCAACATTTTCCTCTTTGTCTTGATTTATTAAAGTTTCATTGTTACATGCTTAAGTGAGGATTTATTTTTATATATTCTGCTTGGGCTCTGTAAGGTGTCTTGAATTAGTGGATTATCAGCAATCATGTCTTCAAAGGATTGCATCAGATCCATTTCCTCTCCTTTTCTTCTGGGACTCCACTTAAATACGTTAGATCCTCCCACTGTGTGTGATATGTTGCTTGTCTTTTATATTGTTTTATTTATTTTCTAACTGCTCCCAGCTTCATTCTTGATAGTTTATTCTGTAATTTATTCTAGTCACCTAATTCTCTCTTAGATTGTGACTAATATACTAAACCATTTTTAAAAATTT
This sequence comes from Herpailurus yagouaroundi, assembly GCF_014898765.1. Classification (NCBI taxonomy): domain Eukaryota; kingdom Metazoa; phylum Chordata; class Mammalia; order Carnivora; family Felidae; genus Herpailurus; species Herpailurus yagouaroundi. The sequence goes on along the minus strand of NW_024412415.1, from coordinate 24,422,682 downwards.
TGTATTTCATTTTCATTTCTGGAATTTTGATTTCCTTCCACATCTGCTATGTCACTTTTTTATAGTTTAAAACTCCTTACTAAAATTTTCAAGCTTGATTTTTATCAATAATCATAGTTGTTTTCCAAATTCTGTGCCTGATAATTAAAATTTCTGGAGTCCCTGTGAATTGTTTTCTTCTGTTTGGTTTTGCTGCTGATTTTAACTCATGGTCCCTTGTCTCTTTGTGTGCTTCTTTGTCGTGTGTGTGTGTGTGTGTGTGTTGGGGGGGTGCTTCTTCATCTTTAAATGTGTTCAGGACATTGTGCTTGAAATTCTACTTACAGAAATCATCTGAGACCTCTGATGTCTATGTACTATGTTGTTATGTTTATACATGATATAAACTGTACTTTGGAAAACAAAATTAACTTTTAATATTTCATGCAGAAGAAAACTCAATGAAGAAATCATTGAGTGCTCTGTTCACTCAGAGCAGAAATCAATGAAATGGGGGAAAAAACAGACAACTTAGAAGAAATGGGTAAATTCCTAGAAACATGCACTGACCCAAACTGAATCATAAAATAAGAAATATGAACTTACCAATTACTAGCAAGTATATAGAATCAATAAAACAAAAACCTTTCAACAAACAAAATCCAGGACCAGACAGCTTCACAGGTGAAGTCTACCAAATTTCAAAGAACAAGTAATACCAATTCTTCTCCAACTCTTTCAAAAGTAGAAGAGTAAGGAACTCTTCCAAATTCATTTTATGAGGCCAGCATCACCCTGATACCAAAACCAGACAAGGACACCATAAGAAAAGAAAATATAGGCCAATATCTTTGGTGAACATAGAAGCAACAACATTCAATTAAATATCAGCAAATCAAATGCAACAATTCATTAAAAGGTTAGTACACCTTGATCAAGTGGGATTTATTACAGTAATGCAAGGATGGTTTAACATCTGTAAATCTGTCAATGTGATACACCACATTAACAAAAAGAAGGACAAAAATTATATGATCATCTCAATAGATGCAGAAAAGGCATTTGGTAAAATTCAACAACACTTATGATAAAGAACTCCCTACAAAGTGGGAATAGAAGGAATGTGTTTCAACATAATAAAGGCCATAAACAACAAGCCCACACCTATCATCATACTCAGCTGAAAAGCTGGAAGCTTTTCCTCTCAGATCAGGAATAACACAAGGATGCCCACTTTCACCACTCTTGTTCAACATAATGTTGGAAGTCCTAGCCACAGTAATTAGGCAAGAAAAATAAGTAAAAAGCATCTGAATTGGTAAGGAAGAAGTAAAACTGTCACTATTTGCAGATGACATAATACTGTATATAGAAAACCCTAAAGACTCTATCAGAAAACTGTCAGAACTTATAAATGAATTCAGTAATGTTGCAGGATACAAAATCAATACATAAAAATCTGTTGCATTTCTTTTCCTTTTTAAAAATTTTTTTAGTGTTTATTATTGACAGAGAGAGAGAGGGGGAGAGAGAGAGAGAGAGAGAGACAGAGCATGAGTGGGGGAGGGGCACAGAGAGAGGGAGACACAGAATCTGAAACAGATGTGGGGCTCGAACTCACGGACAGCAAGATCATGACCTGAGCCAAAGTCGGACGCTCAACTGACTGAGCCACCCAGGGCCCCACTGTTGCATTTCTATACACTAATGACAAGCTATCAAAAAATAAATTAAGAAAACAATCCCATTTACAGTTTCATCAAAAAGAATAATATACCTAGGAATAAATTTAACCGAGGAGTTGAAAGATTTGTATACTGAAAACTACAAGAAATTAAGGGAAAAAATTGAGGAAGACACAAATAAGTGGAAAGATATTTTATGCTCATGGATTGGAAGAACTAGTATTGTTAAAATGTCCATACTATCCAAAGCAATCTACAGATGCAATGCAATCCTGATCAAAATTCTCATGGCATTTTTCACATAAATAGAACAAACAATCCTAAAATTTGTATGGAGTCACAAAAGATCTGGAATAGCCAAAGCAATCTTGAGAAAGAAGAACAAAGTTGGAGGCATTGTGTTCCTTGATTTCAAACTCTATTACATCACCCCTTGAACAACATAGGGTTTAAGAACACCAAACCCCCAAGCAGTCTAAAATCCATGTATAACTTTTGACTCCCCAAAAACTTAGCTACTAGTAGCCTACTATTGACCGAAAGTCTTACTGATAATATAATCAATTAACATGTAATGTGTATATGTATTATATGCTGTATTCTTATAATAAAGTAAGCTAGAGGAGAGAAAATGTTATTAAGAAAATCATGAGGAAGATGGGGTGCCTGGGTGGCTTATTTGGTTAAGCATCCAACTCTTGATTTCGGCTCAGGTCATGATCTCATGGTTCATGGGATCCTCTCTCCCTCTCTCTCTCTGCCTCTTTCTCTCTCTCTCTCTCTCTCTCAAAATAAATAAATATACTTTTAAAAATCTTTTTAAAAACAGACACATAGATAATGGAAGAGAATAGAGAACCCATCTTTTATTTACTTATGTGTGCAAATACTCTCAAACCTATTCTCTAATGGTACTTGTGATAGCTTACATGAGCACAGTAATATCAGGGTAGAAACGTAGATAGATCAACACTTTAGAAAAACAATTAAAAATAAGGGAGGATAGCAAAATGCAGCCTGAAGTAATTATGAGATGACACAAGAAATACATACCATAGAATCCTGGACAATTTTTAGATGTGAGCCACAAATTTAGCTTTAGATTCCTTTTGGTCAAAGCCAATAAGTGAATCAGCTGCAAGATTCATGAACATCAATAAGGTAATATATGTCAGAAGCAGCAGAAATTTTCCTTACATTGAGATCTGAAAAAAACATTACCATTGAAGGGACACCGTGCGACAGTAAACATTCTTAACAACATCCCTATATAAGTATCATAGTGAGTTTCATGAAGGAAAGAGAGCTAAGGTGGTCTGTCTGTCTCTCTCTCAAAAATAAATAAACATAGAAAGAAAGAAAGAAAGAAAGAAAGAAAGAAAGAAAGAAAGAAAGAAAGAAAGAAAGAAAG
>NW_024412415.1:24416448-24419597 GCF_014898765.1 Herpailurus yagouaroundi | reverse complement strand
AAGAAAGAAAGAAAGAAAGAAAGAAAGAAAGAAAGAAAGAAAGAAAGGTGAGCTTGGGGTTCCTGCCTGGCTCAGTTGGTAGAGCACACAACATTTTTTTTAATGTTTATTTATTTTTGAGAGACAGAGCGTGAGCAAGGGAGGGGCAGAGAAAGAGGCAGACACAGAATTCTAAGCAGGCTCCAGGCTCTGAGGTGTCAACACAGAGCCTGATGCAGGGCTCGAACTCACAAACCACAATACCATGACCTGAGCCAAAGTCGGACACCCAACCGACTGAGCCACCCAGGTATTCCTAGTATGCAACTCTTAATTTTGGGGTTGTGAGTTCCAGCCCCATGCTGGGTGTAGAGACTACGTAAACAAACAAATAAACACACAAACAAACTTAATAAAAAAAGAAAGGAGGTGAACAGCTTAACTAAAAGTAAACATATGAGAGGGAGGCTGGTATAGAAATCAAAGTGTGAGTCTGGTAATAAACTATCTCATAATCTCTTACTACAAAAACCTTCTGGGAGGTTTAGGGCCATGTGCTCTCTCACCAAGTCAAGACAAGAGCTTTGCAAGAGAGTTCTTCTATAGGAAAAATCTCCTGCATATCATCCCCTCCTGCCCTGTTGGTATGTATAGCTTATCTGAAATCCAAAAGCTAGGTAAGACAAAGACCATGGATTTAAAAATTTTTTTTTCTTTTTACATTCATTTATTTTTGAGAATCAGAGTGAGACAAAGCATGAGCTGGGGAGGAGCAGAGACAGAAGGAGACACAGAATCTGAAGCAGGCTCCAGGCTCTGAGCAAGCAGTCAGCACAGAGCCTCATGCAGGGCTCGAACCCACAAACTGTGAGATCATGACCTGAGCCGAAGTCAGATGCTCAACCAACTGAGCCACCCAGGTGCCCCAAGACCATGGATTTTAGAACGCACTGCTACTAGTCACGAAGAGATCAGTTATTGCATGACATAAAGAAGGGCTACTATTCTAACATTACCATGTACGTATGGAAAACTGTTATATGTGAGAAGGGTTTCAATAGCTATGTCTTGAGTAATCAAAGATAAGGTTTTTTAGAGAATCAACCCTATAAAAGAAATGAGAGACATATTAAGTTGTGTGATGAATTCATGAATGTTCACTATACTTTTTTTTTTACTTTTGTCTATGTTTGAAATCTTCCATAATAAAAACCTAAAGACAATATAATTACATTGAATATCTTCAAAGCGATCAATGAAGAAGTAACATTTATTTATGAAAAATAAGAAGTTACAAAACAGAAATAAACAAGAATAGATGGATACATAATTAGAAATTGCATATATAGAAATTTAAATTTAATAATATAATAGAAATTTAATACAAATTTAATTATAAATATAAATATGAATATAAATATAAAATAAATAGAAATAATGTAATAGAATTTAAAAGAAACCCTCAGGGGCTCCTGATTGGCTTAGTTCTTTGAGCATCTGAGTCTTGATTTCAGCTTAGGTCATGATCCCAGGGTTGTGAATTAAGCCCCACTTCAGGCTCCGTGCTGAGTATGGAGCCTGCTTAAGATTCTCTCTCTTTTCTCTCCCTCTGCCTTTCTCCTGTTTGCTCTGTCTCTCAAAGAGAGAGAGAGAGAAAGAGAGAAATCTGCAAACAACCCAACTGTACGTGAGCAAAGATTTGAATAGATATTTTACAAAAGAAGATATATGAATGGCTGGAACAAGCATATAGGAAGACGCTCAACATATTAGTCATCAGGGAAATGCAAATTAAAACTTCAACAAAATACCCTTTCATACCCACTGGTATGGCTATAATAAAAGAGACAATAACAAGTGTTGGAAAAGATATGAAGAAAAAGAATCTTTATATGTTGCTGATGGATATATAAATGCTACAGCTACTATGGCAGTTTCCTAGAAATTAAACAAATTTACAATAAAGCCTAGCAATTCCACTCCTTGATGTCTATCCAAGAAAATGAAAACAAGTCCACACAAAGACTTATACATAAATGTTCATAGCAGCATTGTTCATAATAGTTCAAAGTGGAAACAATCCCAATGTCTATCAACTAGTGTGGAGAGACCATGTTTATATCTGTATGATGGAACATTGTCAGCAATATAAAGGAACAACTGATACAGGCTACAAAATGGATAAACGTCAAAGAAGCTAGATGCATAACACATGTTGTATAATTCATTTACATGAAATGTCTAGGAAAGGCAAATCTCTAGAAATATAAAGTATATTAGTGGTTGCCTAGGGCTGGATGTCAGAACAAGGGTGATTGCAAACAGGCATGAGGGATTATTAGGATGTAATAGAAAGGTTCTAAAACTGGATTGTAAGGATGGTTGCACAACTTGTCAATTTACTAAAAATCATTTAATTGTATACTTTAAATGGCATGTAGATTTGCTGTTGATTGGATGTTTGTGTCCCCCCTCCCACCCACCCCCACCCCCGCAATTCATATGTATTCATAGTCCTCACAAATAAGATTAGTGCTCTTGTAAAAGAGGCTCTAGAGAGTTCTCATCGTCCTTTCTGCCCTCACCAAACACTGAATCTGTTGGCCCCTTCATCTTGGACTTCTGAGCCTACAGAACTATGAGATAAGTATTTCTGTTCTTTATTAGCCACTCAGTCTATGGTGGTTTTCTTATAGCAGCCCAAAGAGACTAAAACATTACACCTCAATGAAGCAACCATTAACAGTTTCTTTTGTAGCCTTCCAGATCTGTCTATATGTTTATATGCATAATTATACATATTATTTTTCCTTTACAAATGAAAGCTTACCATTCAAACTATCTTCTGATGTCTAGTTCCATTTGATTTTTAAGATAGATCCTATAGATATTTCCACAGCAGTATGTGTATTGATCCATCATTCTTATTAATATGTACAGACCATTCTGCTATATAACCATACTATTGATGAATCTTTATTTCCATCAATTTTGCTGTAAATAATGCAGTAAATATCTCAGTACATATGTTATTTCCTATAAGTATGTTATTACCTACAAGAATACATTATTACCTATGAGTAGAATTTCTGGGCCAAAGGGTCTGTGCATTGTAATTTTGTTATATGTCTTCAAATTGATCTCCAGACAGGTCAATTTACACTCCAATC
>NW_024412415.1:24401223-24416048 GCF_014898765.1 Herpailurus yagouaroundi | reverse complement strand
CCACCCAGGCGCCCCCAAGTTAACAAACTTTTAATCTCCATGCCAACCTAAACTGTTATGGGGAAAAAAAGGCACTTTCCTATATATTAACTTATCTCTTAGAAAAATAGGGGCGCCTGGGTGGCGCAGTCGGTTAAGCGTCCGACTTCCGCCAGGTCACGATCTCGCGGTCCGGGAGTTCGAGCCCCGCGTCAGGCTCTGGGCTGATGGCTCAGAGCCTGGAGCCTGGTTCCGATTCTGTGTCTCCCTCTCTCTCTGCCCCTCCCCCGTTCATGCTCTGTCTCTCTCTGTCCCAAAAAAAATAAATAAAACGTTGAAAAAAAAATTTTTTTTAAAAAAAAAGAAAAACAAAAATTTTCTTTCCACCTGGAACAACCTTATGGCAATATTTTTGATAACTTAGTGAAAGGGACAAATTCCTCAAAAAACACAAATTACCAAAGCTCACTCAAGAAGAAATAAATTAGTTGAAGAGCCATACACCTTGAAGAAATTGATTTTGTACTTAAAAACATCCCACAGGAAAATTCTAGATTTGGAGCACTTCAATGAGGAACTCTGCCTAACATTTAAAAAAAACATGATACTAGCTCTACATGTACTTTAGCAAAAATAGAAGAGAAAGGAACATTTCCCAAATCATTTCATGGGGTCAGCATTACCTTAACACAGAAAGTAGATAAAAACATCATAAGAAAACTTTATGCCCCATAAAAATAGATTCAAAAGTTCCTAACAATGAGGCATGTACCTGGCTCATGATTCTTAATCTCAGGGTTGTGAGTTTGAGCCACACATTGGGGGTGAAGTTTAGTTAAAGAAAAACTTACAGAAACTTAAAGAAAAACTCTAACAATAAAATTAATATAACCCCACACTCTTTAAAAGGATAATATATAACTTCTGGAACAAAAGCAATTTTAAGGAAAAATTTAATTTTCCAATTGGAGTTTATCACAAAAATACAAGGTTGACTCAATATCCAAAAATCAATGAATATAATTAACCATATCAAAGACCAAAATATAAAAAATAAATGATCATCTCAATAAATATGGAATAATGATTTAACAAAATTCAAAATCCAATTATGATAACAATTGTAAGTAAACTATGAACAGAAGGGGAGTTCCTCAACTTGATAAAGAGCATCTATGAAAAAACTATAGCTAACTCATACTTGCATTGAAAGACCAAATGCTTTCCTCTTAAGAACTGGAACAATGTGGGGCGCCTGGGTGGCGTAGTCGGTTAAGCGTCCGACTTCAGCCAGGTCACGATCTCGCGGTCCGTGAGTTCAAGCCCCGCGTCGGGCTCTGGGCTGATGGCTCAGAGCCTGGAGCCTGTTTCTGATTCTGTGTCTCCCTCTCTCTCTGCCCCTCCCCTGTTCATGCTCTGTCTCTCCCTGTCCCAAAAAAATAAATAAACGTTAAAAAAAAAAAATTAAAAAAAAAAAAAAAAAGAACTGGAACAATGTAAGAATATATGTTCACACCACATCTATACACCATCGCTCTAAGGTCCGAGTTAGTGAAATAAGGGAGAAGAGAGAGAGAGAGAGAGAGAGAGAGAGAGAGAGAGAGAGAGAAAGAGAGAAATGAAAGTCATATGGAATGGAAAAAAAGAGTTATTGTCTAACTAGAAAACAAAAAAAAAAGAATCTAAAAAAATATTGCTATAACATGTAACTTTCAAAAGGTATCAGGACACAAGATCAACATGCCATAATCTATTGTTTTCTGTATACTAATGACAAATAATTGAAAAATGAAATTGGAGCACCTGGGTCTCAGTTGGCTATGCATCCGGGTTCAGCTCAGATCATGATCTCCCAGTTTGTGAGCTGGAGCCCCGCAGTGGGCTCTGTTCCGACAGCTCAGATCCTGGAGCCCACTTCCAATTCTGTGTCTCCCTCTCTCTCTGCCCCTCCCTTGCTTGCACGCTCTCTCTTTCTCTTTCAAAAATAAACATTAAAAATTTTAAAAATTTTTAAATAAATAAATAAAAAGAAAAATACAATTAGGAAATCATACCATTGGGGTGCCTGGATGGCTCAGTTGGTTAAGTCTCCAACTCTTGGTTGCAGCTGAGGTCATGATCTCATGGTTTTGTAAATTCGAGCCCTGCATTGGGCTCTATGCTGATGACATGGAGCCTGCTTGGGATTCTCTCTTTCTCTCTGTCACTCCCCCACTCATGCTGTCTCTCTCTCTCTCTCTCAAAAATGAATAAACTTAAAAAAAAAAAAAAAGAAAATCATACCATTTACAAAGGCATCAAAAACATGAAATATTTGTGATGAAATCGAACAAAATATATGCAATATTTGTATTTTAAAGGTTATTACCCATTGCCGAGAGACAGTAAAGAAAGATTGAACTAAATGGAGAGAGAATATCATGTATATGTTTGGGAAGGCAATATTGTTAAGATGTTAATTCTCTCTGAATTGATCTTTAGTTTCAACATAATTCCAATTAAAATCCTCTAAGACCTTTTGTAGTAATGGAAAAACTGATTCTTAAATTTATATGGAAATGTAAAGGATCTCAAATAGCAAAATGATTTTTTTTTATTTTTAATGTTTTTATCTATTTTTGAAGGAGAGAGACATAGCATGAGCAGGGGAGGAGCAGAGGGAGGGAGACACAGAATCCGAAGCAGACTCCAGGCTCTGAGCTGTCAGCACAGAGCCTGACACGGGGCTCAGACTCACAGACCGTGAGATCATGACCTCAGCTGAAGTCAGACACTTAACCGACTGAGCCACCCAGGCACCCCAGCAAAATGATTTTCAAAAAGGAGAACAAGGGGCGCCTGGGTGGCGCAGTCGGTTAAGCGTCCGACTTCAGCCAGGTCACGATCTCACGGTCCGTGAGTTCGAGCCCCGCGTCGGGCTCTGGGCTGATGGCTCAGAGCCTGGAGCGTGTTTCCGATTCTGTGTCTCCCTCTCTCTCTGCCCCTCCCCCGTTCGTGCTCTGTCTCTCTCTGTCCCAAAAATAAATAAACGTTGAAAAAAAAAATGGACGTTTTTGGGGCGCCTGGGTGGCGCAGTCGGTTAAACGTCCAACTTCAGCCAGGTCACGATCTCGCGGTCCGTGAGTTCGAGCCCTGCGTCAGGCTCTGGGCTGATGGCTCAGAGCCTGGAGCCTATTTCCGATTCTGTGTCTCCCTCTCTCTCTGCCCCTCCCCCGTTCGTGCTCTCTCTGTCGCAAAAATAAATAAACGTTGAAAAAAAAATTAAAAAAAAAAAGGAGAACAAATTTGGAGACTCACAATAATTTCAAGAGTTGTTACAAGGTTACAGTAATCAAGACCGTGTGGCAATCCTATAAGGATAGACACAGCTAATGGAGCACAACAGTGTCCAGAAATAGATCAATTGAGTTTCAATAATGTTGCCAAGATAATTCAAGAAGAATAGTTTTTTCAACAAATGGTGACGAGACAATTATACTTCCACATGCGTTAAAATGAATTTTGACTGTTACCTCACACCATATAAAAATTAACTCAAAATGAATCAGAGGCTTAAGAATTAAAAATTAATACTTTTGGAGGGGGTGCATGGATGGTTTAGTTGGTGGAGATTGCAACTTTTGATCTCAAGGTTGTGAGTTTGAGCCCTATGTTGGGTATAGAGATTACTTATTTAAAACCTGAAAAAAAAACCTTAATACTTTTTTTTTGTTTGTTTTTTGAGTTTTGGATGACCTTTATTTGTGTGTGTGTTTAATTTTTTTCTCCCAGCTCAGCTATTTATTTTAGCTTTTTAAGTTTTATTTAAAAAAAATTTACATCCAAATTAGTTAGCATATAGTGCAACAATGATTTCAGGAGTAGATTCCTTAGTGCCACTTACCCATTTAGCCCATCCCCCTCCCACTCCCCTTTCAGTAACCCTCTGTTCTCCATATTTATGAGTCTCTTATGTTTTGTCCCCCTCCCTGTTTTTATATTATTTTTGCTTCCTTTCCCTTATGTTCATCTGTTTTGTCTCTTAAAGTCCTTATATGAGTGAAGTCATATATTTGTCTTTCTCTGACTGACTAATTTCACTTAGCATAATACCCTCCAGTTCCATCCACGTAGTTGCATGTGACAAGATTTCATTCTTTTTGATTGCTGAGTAATACTCCATTGTATATATATATACCACTCCTTCTTTATCCATTCATCCATCAGTGGGCATTTGGACTCTTTCGATACTTGGCTATTGTCAATAGTGCTGCTATAAACATTGGGGTGCATGTGTCCCTTCGAAACAGCACACCTGTATCCCTTGGATAAACACCTACTAGTGCAATTGCTGGGTTATAGGGTAGTTCTATTTTTAGTTTTTGAAAAATCTCCATACTGTTTTCCAGAGTGGCTGCAAAAACCTTAATACTTTTAGAAGAAAACATTAGAAAAAATTTTGGGGACTTTGGGTTAGCCAAATATTTCTTACTAAGATGCAAAATGCATGAATCATGAAAAAAATGATAGACTGGATATCCTCACAGTTTAAAAGTCCTGATATTTAAAAGCACCTCTAACAAAATGATAGTATAATGTAGAGACCAAGAGAAAATATTCAAAAGACACATATATAAAAAAGGACTTATAGGCGCACCTGGGTGGCTCAGTTGGTTAAGCGTCCAACTTCGGCTGAGGTCATGATCTCACGATTCATGAGTTTGAGCCCTGCATCAAGCTCTGGACTGACAGGTTGGACCTCAGAGTCTGGAGCCTACTTTAGATAATGTGTCTCCCTCTCTCTCTCTGTCCCTCCCCCATTCTCTCTCACTCTCTCTCTCTCAAAAATAAACATCAAAAATTTTTAAAAAGGATTTATATGCATACTATATATAAAAAAAACTTAAAACCCAGTAATAATGAGACAACTCAATTTTTTAAATGAGCAAAAGATTGGAACAGACATCTCCTCACATACAGATGGCAAATTAACACATGAAAACATGTCCAAAGTTATTAGCCATTATAGAAATGCAAATGAAGACAATAACACTACATATCTACTAAAACGGTCAAAATATAATAGACTGATCATATTAAATGCTAATAAGGATTTGGAGCAACTGCAACCCTCAGATAGTGCTGCTGGGAATGCAAAATAGCATATCAAGAAAACAGTTTGGAACTTTCTCCTGAAGTTAAATATACAAGTATATTTAACATACTACCCTTTTTTGGTATCCAGTCTCCCCCAAAATAAATACATATGTCTACACAAGTACCTGTATGTTAATATTTACAGTTGCCTTATTCATAATGGTAACGTTAAAAACACCTCAAATGTCCATCAACTGGTTAATGAATAAACAAATTGTGGTACAACCATAGAGTGGAATACTACTCAGCCATTGGACAAAAGGAAGTAATAGTATATACAAGAACATAGATGGATTTCAACAGCATTAAGCCATGTAAAATAAACCAGAAACAAAACGCTTCATTCCATATGATTCCATTTATACGGCAAACTGGAAACGGCAAAACTATAGAGACAGAAGTTGGATCAATGGTTACCAGCAACTGGGAATTCACCAGTGCTCTCTTCCAGGACCTGTATGATCTCATCTTGTATATTAAAATATCTAATCCATTTGGGATTTATCATGGTGTTAGAAATTGATTCACTTTAGTTATTAAAAATCCCAACTTTTGATCAGACATCATTACATACCTATTAAAATAGCTAAAATATTAAAAACTAAAAGTACCAAACACTGGCAAGAATGTGGGAAATCCAGATGTCTCATAAATTGCTGGTGGAAACATAAAATGGTAAAGCCACACTAGAAAAGTTTGGCAGCTTATTAAAAAATAAACATGGCTTTTTGTTCTCTACTTTTGGAAGCTCTTTTTATATTAGGGATACTAAGCTTTTGTTTTTGACATGCCATTCACACTCCTGGGCATTTGCCCCAGAGAAATGACTTAAGTCCACACAAAAACCAAACTGTGGTATATTGGTATGATGGAATACTGCTCAACAATAAAAGGGAACATACTGTTAATATATGCAACAGGTTGGATCTCAAGGGGCTTATGTGGAGTAAAAAAAAAAAGATATTTTCAATGGGTCACATATTGTATAATTCCGTTTATGTAGCATTCTTCAAGAGAAAAAATTAGTGGAGAATTAGTGGTTGCCAGGGGTTAGAGTTGTGTGGGTGGGGTAAAGGAGTGAGTGTGACTATAAAGGAGTGGTATGAGGGAGATATTTGATTTTTTATAATGTTTATTTATTTTTGAGAGAGAGAGAGAGGAGACATAGGGCAAGCGGGAGAGAGGCAGAGAGAGAGGGAGACACAGAGAGAGAGGGAGAGCAAGCTCCAGGCTCTGAGCTGTCATCACAGAGCCCGATGCGGAGATTTGTGGTTCTGCAAATCGTGAGATCACAAGTCAAAGTCGGACACTTAACCGACTGAGCCATCTAGGTGCCACAGCAATCTCAACTTTTGAGGTGCTGCTTAAATCTTTTTCAATTTCCTAAATTTCCTTATGGAACTCAGCCTGTTTGTGGATTTCTGCTCTTTAGATTGGTCTGTTTGTCTACTCATTAGTCAACACCAATTATTTTAACTATAAGTATTTTATGTTTTAATATCTGGTAGGCCTAGCTCACCTAATCATTGGTGTTCTTTTTCAGGTTTTCTAGGTGATTCTTGCTTGTTTCTTTTTCAAAATTAAAATTTTAATCAACTTGTCATGTCCCAGAAAAAAGGATTTGATAGTACAGGAAATAATACAGTATAAAGTTGACATCTTTATGATGTCAAACCTTTTATTCAGAAAATGTGGTGTATCTATTTAAGTCAACTTTTGAATCTTTCAAAAGTGGTTTATAATTTTCCTCATATATGTATTGGATATTTCTTGTGTTGTTTAAACTTAAGTATTTTCTTTTATAGGGTGAAGAAATTCTACCAAGTGTTCTATTTGGCCTTTGTTTGCATATATGAAGATATTTTTTTAAGTTTATATATTTTAAGAGAGAGAGAATGAGAATGGGAGGAGGGGCAGAGAGAGAGTTAGAGAGAATTCCAAGTGGGCTCCTAGCTGTCAGCAAAGAACCTGAAACGGGGCTGGAAATCATGAACTGATCATGACCATGAGCCAAAACCAAGAGTCAGACACTGAACCAAATGAACCACCCAAGTGCCCACTATTGCAATTGTTTTTTAATATTCATTTTATAGCATGGGTTTAATGGATACAAAAAGAAAATAAGAACAATGGCTGGGCACTTGTTATATGTTATATAATTTTACATAAGTTATTTAATTCTCAAAATCAGACTTGGAGATACACAGTATTTCCTTTTTTTCAAGATAAGAAGATACATCTATAAACCTCAAAAGTAGAATGTGAATCTATGCTAATATGGCCCTAAAGCCCATGCTTTCAATTTCTAATCTCTTTTTCATGAATATAATCTACATATAGAAATTTTGGAAAACATACAGATTTAAAAATTATTATAAGGTGGCCATCCATAGAACTACCACCTGAATCAAGAAATAGAATATTGTTAGCATTTGAGAAGTCGTGTACAACTCTTCCCAATCACAACCCATACCTATTGTTTAAACCTAAACACTTTCTCGACTTTTCTGGCAGTGACCTCCTTGATTTCCTTTATATATAGTTTTACCATTTCAGTATATATTTCTAAACAACATAGTTTTGCCCATATTTATATTGTGTTTGAAATGGTACAGTATGTATTTTATGTTTGATTTATTCCAACATCATTTTTGTTGGATTTATTCAGATTGTTGCATAAAGCTATATAATTACTTTGTGATAATTATTGTATTTAAAATTTTTTTAATGTTTATTTATTTTTGAGAGAGAGAGAGAGAGAGATAGAATCCAAAGCAGGCTCCAGGCTCTGAGCTGTCAGCAGTCAGCACAGAACCTGACGCAGGGCTTGAACCCAAGAACTACAAGATCATGACCTGAGCTGAAGTCAGATGCTCAACCGATTGAGCTACTTAGGCACCCCTTGCATTTTTTTATTTTAAGTAGGCTCCATGCCCAATATGAGGCTCAAACTCATGACCCTGGGATCAAGAGTCACATGATCTACCAACTGAACCAGCCAGGAGCCTCAATTATTTTATAGTATTGCTTTGTATGAATATGCGACAGTTTATTTACCCATTCTACTTTTATTTTGATATTTGTTGGATTTCTAGTTTGAGGCTATTACAAATTCTGCTGCTATGTGTATTTGTTTCACATGTATTTCTTGTTATATACTTAAGATATATCTCCGTCAAAGGATATGTGGTTCTGTAAATTTGTTAGATAATTCTAAACTGTTTTCTAAAGTAGTTGTATCCATTTGTACTCTCACTTACTCTCAGTTCTAATTACTGTATATCTTCACCAACACTTGGTATTATCAGTGTCTCTGGTTTAGGCATCATGCTGGAATATAAAGAGATATCACTGTCAATTTAATACATAATCTCCTGATTACTAATGAGATTGATCACTTTGTGTGTGTGTGTGTGTGTGTGTGTGTGTGTGTGTGTGTGTGTGTGTGTGTTTATGCCATTTGACTTTTGGGTGAAGTATGTTTTCAAGACTTGACTATTTTTTTCCTACTTAATTGGTTTCTTAATATGTAGGAGTTCTTTGTAGATTCTGGTTATGAACTCAGAATTTGTTTTATATGTTACAAATATCTCCCACTCCATGTCTTGCCTTCTATTCTCTTAATGGTAACTTCTGATGAGCAGAAATTCTTAATTTTAATGTAGCCAAATGTATCAATTTTTTTCTTTGTAGTCAGTGCTTTTTGTGTCCTCATATTCTTTTTCCTAGTCCAAGGTCATGATAATATTCTTTTAATATTATCTTTGAGGAGAGACAATCCTGAAGAATGGCCCTCAAATCACTGAGTTGGGGGGTGCCTGGGTGGTTCGGTCGGTTGAGCGTCTGACTTTGGCTCAGGTCATGATCTCAGGGTTTGTGGGTTTGAGCCCCATGTTGGGCTCTGTGCTGGCAGATTAGAGCCTGGACCCTGCTTGGGATTCTGTGTCTCCCTCTCTACCCCTCTCCCTCTGGCGCTCTGTCTCTCTGTATCTCACAAAAATAAACAAAAATGTTTTAAAAAAAATCATTGAGCTGAGACAACAGTCTTATGCTTTGGGCTGGAATTTACACCACTGGCTCCCCTGGTCCTCAGGCCTTCACACTTGGGTTGGAATTATACCACGGACTTTCCTGGGAATAAGGCCAGGAAATCTTCTTGATCCATAGATTCAAGACATTCAGCAAAACCCAAGTAGGATACATTTTTAAAATCCACGCACCAAGACACAACTCCAGATTGCAGATGGAATATCTTGGGATTCCTTAGCCTCCATCATTGTGTGAGAGGAGAGGGAGATTATATATATGTATGTATACATACATGTATATAAT
Source organism: Herpailurus yagouaroundi (assembly GCF_014898765.1). NCBI lineage: Eukaryota > Metazoa > Chordata > Mammalia > Carnivora > Felidae > Herpailurus > Herpailurus yagouaroundi. The sequence continues at coordinate 24,406,601 of NW_024412415.1, read as the reverse complement.
TATGTATATACATAATCTCCCTCTCTTTCTCTCTCTACACATACACTCAAACACACACACACACACACACACACACACACACACACACACACACACAAACACACACACAGATATTCTCCTACTGGTTCTGTTTCTCTGAACCTTAATACACCAAAAACCTAAAAGTAATCACATTAAATATTAATGGATGAAATATTTCAGGTAAATAATTGCCAGTCTAGATTAAAAACAACAACAACAACAACAACAACTGTATGTTACTTAGAATAACGCATTTTAAAAATATGCAAAAAGATTAAAGGCAAAAGTTTGGAAAAAGACACACTTTGTAAACACTAACTAAGAGAAATCTGGTATAGCATTTAAGCAAAATAAAAACCACTAAAGATAAAAGGCTCACTTAACTAGTGATGAAGGTGTAAGAATTGCATATTTGTATGCATCTAATAAAGTCTTAAATTACATAAAGTCAGGGGCACCTGGGTGGCTCACTTGGTTGAGCATCCTACTTCCACTCAGGTCATGATCTCACAGTCTGTGGGTTTGGGCCTTGCATCAGGCTCTGTGCTGACAGCTTGGAGCCCGGATTGTGCTTCAGATTCTGGGTCTCCCTCTCTCTCTGCCCCTTCCACACTCACACTCTGTCTCTGTCTCTCTCAAAAATAAATAAACATTAAAATACACAAAGTCACATTTGATGGTTCCACAAACCAATCCACATTCTTGTGAATTTTGTTTTGTGTGTGCAAAGGTGATTTTATTAAACCATGGGACAGGGCCCATGGGCAGAAAGCTGCACTGGGGTTGTAAAGAGTGACTCATTATATACTATCTTGTGAAATTCTTAACACATCTCTCACAGTAATTAATGTAACAAGAGACAGAAAGTCAGTAAGAAAATAGAAGATTTGAACTTTATATTTTGTTGAGCATTTTTGTTATTTTCAGAGGGGATACTTATCTGACTTACCTCTTCTGTCATTACCAGAAGCTATACACTTTCCATTAAGAGAAGGACACAGCAACAATTCAACAGCTGCCGACACTAAATATCTGGGTCAAGCAAAGATATTTCAAGATGAGAAAGATTTTAAAGCCTACTTGAAAGTGAGGGTAAAAAAAAAAAAAAATGATATTGGCCAGGAAGATGATAAGCAGAGACTAAGTTCTCTCAACAAACAAAGAAACAAACAAAACAAAACAAAACATCAAAAAAAACCCAAAACAGAATGAACAGTAATAATTGGAGCTTAGCATTAGGAGGAAGGAAGAAAATTCTCTTTGGGAATGGAAATAAAATTTGGTGGAAAATAAGATGTTTTAATAAAAAAATCGCAGTGGATTTGAAATCATCTTGAATCTTCCTTTTACTAACTCTACACTCTTGGACTAGTTATTGACATTTTGAATCTCAGGTTATGCTTCCATAAAATAAAATCATTCTATCTACTCCTATAAGGGTTAAATTTTTCTATAATAGGTTCTCAGAGCACTGTACCTATTTTCCTTCAAGCAATTTATTACTGAGTGTCTACACTGTGTTAGGAGCCCATACAATGGAGAACAAGAGAGACTAGGTAATCATTATCTTCCTAGAGTCTGGCATGCTTGGCAGATAGCAAATATTCAATATGTATTTCTTTATTTCTTTATTTCTTTATTTATTATTATTTTTTTAAATTCGACAGACTTAAGTTTTCTTAAATTTTTTTTTCAACGTTTATTTATTTTTGGGACAGAGAGAGACAGAGCATGAACGGGCGAGGGGCAGAGAGAGAGGGAGACACAGAATCGGAAACAGGCTCCAGGCTCTGAGCCATCAGCCCAGAGCCCGACGCGGGGCTCGAACTCACGGACCGCGAGATCGTGACCTGGCTGAAGTCGGACGCTTAACCGACTGCACCACCCAGGCGCCCCTGTATTTCTTTTTTTAAATGTTTTTAATGTTTATTTATTTTTGAGACAGAGAGACAGAGCATGGGTGGGGGAGGGGTAGAGAGACAGGGAGACCCATAAACCTAAGCAGGCTCCAAGCTCTGAGCTGTCAGCACAGAGCCCAATGCGGGGCTCAAACCCATGAACCATGACATTGTGATCTGAGCCAAAGTCGGACACTTAACTGACTAAGCCACCCAGGCGCCCCTTAATAGATGTTTCTTAAAAGATGAGCTTATATGAAAACAAAACCCATAATGAGTGCAAAAGAATTCGATAAATGGCAATAAAATATGTTATTATTACCTTTTAAATAGTGTTCTTCTTCTTCTTCTTTTTAAATGTTTATTTATTTTTAGAGAAAGTGTGAGCTGGTAAGGGGCAGAGAGAGACGGAGAGAGGGAATCCCAAGCAGGCTCAGTGCTGTCAGGGCAGAGCTGGATGGAGGGCTCCATCCCACGAACTGTGAGATGATGACCTGAGCCAAAATGAAGTTGGATGCTCAACTGACTGAGCCACCCAGGTGCCCCTTAAGTAGTGTTCTTGATGCAGAAATAAGTGCACCATGTTCCTTCATATAACTATATTTCATTAGAGATCAAGACTAAAAAAAAAAAAACCAACATCATACTAAAGAAACATCCATTTAAAGTGAATTATTTAGGGGCACCTAAATGGGTCAGTCAGTTAAATTCCAACTCTTGATTTACGGCTCAGGTCATGATTTCACAGTTTCTCAGCTGGAGCCCCACATTGGGCACTGCACTGATAGTGCAGAGCCTTGCTTGGGATTCTCTTTTTCTCTTTCTCTCTCTCTCTCTCAAAATAAGTAAATAAACATAAAAAAATAAAGATGAACTATTTAGAAAGTAATTTCAAAAACCAAAAATCATACGTTTAATGACAAAAGTAAATATTCTATATGTTAAAAGTGCAAAAATATTTTTCCTCCATTTTATTTTCTATTACAAAAAATTAGATTTATGTATTGTCTATAAATAACTTCAAACTTATAAAAATAATTTAAACAGTGTACTATTAATAACTTTATACCTTTCATTTACATTTCCTAATTATTAACATTTTTGCTACATGTTTCCCTAATTATTAACAGTTTGCTACATTGAGTTCAGTGATTTGTAACACATCGCTACATTTGTTTTCTCCCGCAACCATTTGAAAGTAAATTGCAGATAGAAAGATACTTCTTCACGTCTAAGAACCTCAGCAAGTATCTTCTAAGGACTAAGACATTCAACATAACCACGATTTAACACTCCAGATATTTAATATTGGCACAATAACACAGTCTACTATATACATTTCCCAACTGTCCCCAATTTCCCAATTGTTCATTTAGTAGCTTTTTTGATCCAGAACCCAAACAACAATCACAGACAAAATTTATCAAATCCCTTTAGTCTTATTTCCTACTTTTACTCTTAAGATACTGCTTTTTGAAGAATCTAGCGCTTTTATTTTGTTGAATGTCCCACAACTGTCTAATCGTTTTGTCACGATGAGATCCAGGTTAAACATTCTTGGCATTTGGGCAGGTGATGTGTCCTTCCCAAGTGCATCAGATCAGAAGGCATAGATCTCCATTTTAAGATAATTCCATTATTAAAAATTTTTTAAAGACTTATTCACTTTAACTATCACATTAGCTTTTGATTAGTACAACCCCTCTGTACAAGTATTCACAAAAGGTGGGAGCAGGGGAGGTTAGTGGGAAAGACACTGGAATGAGATCTTAGGTTTAGTGTCAATTTGGCCAATGATTAGCGGTGGGCACCTAGGTAACTTTCTTAAAATCTTTATTGAGAGAGAACTGAGAATTGTGCCAGATTTCTAAAGATCCTTTGAGTTCAAAAATTCTGTGACTGTGAATCAAGCTGTACTAGAGACAGAACTGGACTTGGACTCAGGAGACCTGGATTTGAGCACCGGTTCGGCCACATACCAGCTATGCGAACATGCACAAGCCATTTAATCTCCCTAAGCCTCGCATAGATTTCACCCCGCGGAATTCGGAAGGATTAAGAGGGTTGTTGCATGTCAAAGCGCATTATAGACTGGTAAGAACTACCCGAATGTCAAGTATTATTTTATGATGTCCAGTTTTTCTCCTTTTTGTTTAGCCAACCAGAGAAAAACAACATAAAGCGAGACAGACCTCGTCAATTTAAGTTTTAAAACCGGAAAATGCCAGTGTAAATCCTGGTGCGTCGTAAGCAGTGTGTGGAATGCAGAGAACAGTTTTATTCCATACCTGCTTATGCTTTGATGATAAACACTGACTAAAGTTACAAAGAGGTACTCACTTGTACAGGCCGGTCCCTCATAAGATGGTGATTGCTCTTGGGATCCCCAATTTGGCGGGGACCGTATGAGAATGGTCACGAGTACTTATAAACTAACTTCCTCACTCGGTGATCACTTTCGTGTTGAGCCCTCAGCTCCACCGGAGAGGTCGGTAACGTGAGGCCAACGCAGAGGGGCAGTTGTCCTGATTTTCTAGCGAGTAGGGCAGCCCTGAAACAAACGAAGCCTCCCTGGGCTGAAGGCATGTTTCCTCCTGAGCCAGTTGGTGGGACCTGTCACCCAGGCCACCCTCAGAGCCCTCTACGTTCTTTATTTTCTAAAACTGCCCCGCGATTTCTTTCCGGTCTTTTGATTGGAACTCGGGGAGCCTAGTTCTTTGGTGCACACTGGCCACATTTTTTTCGACTATTCAGCAGGTCTGATAAAGTATCTCTCTGGAGGAGGTTCAGGGCGCGCACACGCCCCTCGGTCTGTGTTGAGTAACACGCGAACTATCTATGCCGCGAAGTGCCTGACACTATTGTTGCTCAAGTCTCCAGACGCTGCCAGAAAATGGCTAACGAAGAGGCGGGAGAACCGCGGCGCAGCGGACGTTGGTGCGGTTGGACGTGCCTGACCTCCCAGCCCACGCAAGGGGTCGCGCCGCCCAGGTGGCCGCGGCCGGCTCTGAGGAGCGCGCCGGACGCCGTCCCCTGCGCCAGTGCGCACGCGCGCCCGTCATCCGGGTGCTGGCTGCGGCTGCAGGTTGCGCTGGGGTGGCGGACAGGGGGCGGGGCCAGCGGCTCATTGTGCGCAGCGCTGCGCGGCGCCGGCGGCCGCTGAGGCCTGGGTCGAAGTTGGCGCTGCTGCCGCCGCCCTGCAGCCCACTCGCTGCCTCGGCAGCGCGCTGCTCTTCTAAAATGGCTGCCGCTACCGGTGCTGTGGCAGCCTCGGCCGCCTCGGGTCAGGCGGAAGGTAAAAAGATCACTGATCTGCGGGTCATCGATCTCAAGTCCGAGCTGAAGCGGCGGAACTTAGACATCACCGGAGTGAAGACAGTACTCGTCTCCCGACTCAAGCAGGTGATGCTGGGCATAATTTTTTTTTTTTTTTTTTTTTTTTTTTTTTTTTTTTTTTTT
>NW_024412415.1:24349244-24400823 GCF_014898765.1 Herpailurus yagouaroundi | reverse complement strand
CCGCCCCCGCAAGCCGGGCTGGGCCTGCGAGGGGCCCGCGAGGCGTCCGGGACCGGCCGTCGCAGCCGTGCGCGCCCCTGCCTCCTCCAGGACGTCCCCGCCAGGCTGCGAGGGCTGCGGACGGCCGGCGCGGCCTCCCAAGGGCGATCGTGGAGACCCGGGAGGCGCTCGGTCCCCAGTCTTTGGCGGTGGTGAGCGCGTGCATTTCTTGGCCTCGGAGGGACTGGTTACTTTGGTGACTTCTGCGAAGTTACCGTTTAATTGTGCCCAACCGTTTCCTCCCCATCTTGTGGGGGGAATTGGTAGTGGGAGTTGAGGGGTGGGTCAGAGACAGGGTTTGTTTTTCGCTGGGTTTTCAGTTTTTGCATCAGAGCAGTAATCTGCTTTTTCATCCCTGATTATCTTTCTGGTTTGAGTGAGCGGTGGAATGGTAGTACAGGAGAAATAAGGCTGCATTATAGATATTAGGAGAGCTCTTTTTAGTTATGTACTTTCATAGCTAGCAACTTTTCTGCAGTTGAGAATATTTAGACTTTTGTTCAGTATGATAATATGTGATATTTAATTATGTCGACTCGGTAGAATTTAAAACTCCATGTGATTTTGGTACCTAATGGTATTTCCCCGTGAAAGTTTCTCACACTCGTGTAGTTTAATTGCTCTTTTTGGAAGTCGGTTTATGAAATGACTGGCAATTCTAATGTCTTGAGGCTTGAGGTTTGCTAATTTTTTTTCGTTTTTATAAAATAAGTTTAGATAGATTGTGTAGCATATTAACTTCTCTTTCTAATGTAGGCTATTGAAGAGGAAGGAGGCGATCCAGATAATATTGAATTAACTGTTTCAACTGATACTCCAAACAAGAAACCAACCAAAGGCAAAGGTTGTTACGAGTTATGAACATATTTTAAAATATATTTTGGTTATATAACTTGCCTCTGCTCTTGTGCCACTTGCCCTGTTTATATAGTGCTACTCTTTGCTATTTCCCTCTGGCACTCTGCCTTCTTGGGTCAAGGAAGAAAAGTTACTGTTGCCAGGCTCTGGGTAACTTGTAGCCCTTAAGATTTGGCTGAAGCTGACCTGAAAGTGAGACCAGTTCTTTATTGCTTCCAAAAAATTACAAAGTCAAGTTTCATAATGTTTCTTCCTTCATAGTGTGAAGACCTGAAGAATAAAATGCAGTTTAATACATGTCTACCTTGCCCCACAATTGGCAGAGTATTGATGGAATTCCTTCCAAATCTTTCACCTTGACTCCTGCTGTTTTCTCTAATATATTAAAATTTTATAACCTTTATGTTTAGTATTTTGTTTGACATGGTGAACTTAATTTCCATTTATGCTATTATACATTTCTGATTTTCAGTGAAATTCAAAAAGACCTCACCAATCATACTAACAAGGTAGGGAAAAAATCCATGATTAATTAGCTTAAAAAAATTTTTAAATTATAGGGATATGTTAAAGATTTTACTTTTATAACTTTTAAATTAGGCTAGAATATATTTCCAGGATATGATTTAATGAATAGGTAAAAAGTGGTTTTAAATTAACATTTTGATGATATAAATGGGGCTTAGGTGTTTTAAAAATATTCTGGTAATTGAAATCTTCATTTGAATAATTACAAATTTCTCCCACCCTCCCGTAAGGACAGTGGTAGAGGGTGGACATGATATGGATATCTGGATCCCTATTTACAAGCTCCATGTAGAGTATGTCATGGATAGCTGCAGAATTTTTAAAAATCTCACTTTCCTTATTGCTTTAAGTGATCCAAATACCACTCTGTCTGCCGTGAACCAGATTGACTGTAACTAGAGTGAAATAATTTAACATTTGATCTTAAGCAATCTGTAGGTACTAGGACTGGATAGATCTTGACGCCATCTCACTATTTGAGTCTTCATATGTTTGGAAGAGTTCCCCTTTTGTGCCCAAGGAAATTGATAAAGGCTAAGGAGTATTTCCTGGGTAGGATGGGAATGACAGAGGTGGAAATGGAGTTTAGAGGAATAACAAAGTTATCTTGAAGATCTGTGGCTTTTAATGTAACTGACACAGTGTATCACTTTGAGAATTACATTTCCCTGTGTTTAGAGAAACTTGTGCTGAGGAGCCTATGCTGACAAACCAGAGGCTATTTCAAAATGAAGGATAAAAATTTTGGAAATAAGTTTATCAGGAATCAACCATGTATCTTATAGTGATTTTGATTCATGTCATCTATTTAGCACCTTGAGATAGTTTAACAGATGCCATGTATTAATCATAGTTCCAGATTATTCAAGCTGATTATCGATTTTAGCATCTGAAGTAAACTGCATCTGATTTGTTCATTCTCACCTATTTTTAATTTCTCTTTGTATCTCTTTTTCAGTTATTAGGAATTTCATTCATCTAACCCTTAGAAATAATTTCAGAAGTATAAAATTTTAAGTTTTTCTTTTTTCTATATACAGTGTGTGTGTGTACATATGATCAATTCATTTTTTTCCTTTAGGTGGATTATTAGGATACTTGAACTTTAATTTTTCCATAACACTGTTGTGCAGGTGTCTTGTGGTCTTTAGTTAGAAGTTGTAACATTTAATCTTTTGTCTGTAGCAGGCTACTACTGAGTACTTAATGGGACTCGTTCTAGAACATGCATGATAAATAGCTCTTATCTCCTTAAATTCCATTTATAATTGTACTAAAAATTCTATGAATTACAAAGACATAATGTAAATCCCAAACTAAGAACCTGGTTTGAATCAATGTGCAATTAAATGAAAGATGCCTATAAATAAGATTATTTTAAATTTTAAATTAAGTTTAAAAATAATATTTTAAAATTTGAAATTTAAATATGGAAACTTAAAAATATCAATAACAATTTTAAAACCAAGAACTTGAGAAATTAAAGTGTTTTAATGTGGTGCCATTTTTTCAGTCTAATTGCTGAATTACTGCATTAAGTTCTGTTTTCTAAATCGTATTTCACTTAAAAATATCTAGCTTGAAAATAACTTCATTTTGATCACACTACCTTTCCTTCAGTGATCTGTTTCCTTTTTTTTTTTTTTTTTTTTAATCGGAATTTTTACTAGATCATCTGTAAGGTTCTTTGAGTTCTGAAATTTAATGATTATATATAGCCAGGAGACAGAAGAAAAATGCTTTCTGTTCAATTAAAATAGATGTATAAGGAAGGAAGAGTAGAGCTCATAGGTGCTCAATCATTGTAAATATTCTTTAGAACAGATTATTAGAAAAGGAAAACGAAGGGATTACTCAGAGGTAGTCATGTAGACATCAGCAAGATACAGCATATAATAGCTTGTCAGGGGAAAAAAAATATTTCTTATGATCATCTTAAGGTAGCAAATAAAAGTTCAAATGATGTTAAGAAAGCAAGAGATTAAGCTTAATGGACCTGGAAAATTATGTGAAATATTAAGCTTATTGTTATAAATGCAGGGTCGCTATTTCTTTAAAAAATTTTGTGTGTTATAATGTTTCTGCTTAGGGGCACCTGGGTGGCTCAAACGTTCGACGTTGGCTTCTGGTCATGGTCTCACGGATCGTGAGTTCGAGCCCCGCGTCGGTCTCTGTGCTGACAGCTCAGAGCCTGGAGCCTGCTTTAGATTCTGTGTCTCCCTCTCTTTCTGCCCATCTCCCACTCATGCTCTGTCTCTGTTTCTCAAAAATGAATAAATGACCGGGCGCCTGGATGGCTCAGTCTGTTGAGCGTCCGATTTCGGCTCAGATTATGATCTCACAGTTTGGGAGTTCGAGCCCCGCATCCGGCTCTGTGCTGACAGCTCAGAGCCTGGAGCTTGCTTCAGGTTCTGTATCTCCCCCTCTCTCTGCCCCTCCCATGCTCTGTCTCTCTCTGTCTGTCTCTCTCAATAATAAGTGTTAACAAAAATTTTTTTAAATGAATAAGTGTTAAAAAAATTTTTTAAAAATGTTTGTGTTTAGACAGATTAGAGGAAGAGGGATCTGTATGCTTAACTGTATTTTAGAGTATTTAGTATATGTGCTGCCGAAGCGAGCACTATTTTAGAGTATTTAAAAAATGTAGTTATTGCAAGCATAAGCTTGTAATAAATTTTGATAATGTTATAGTTGGTTCTAATATTTATAAAATCTGTTTGCATGCAGTTAATATGGTGAAACAGTTTGTAGCTTATACTAATTCTCCCTTCTGAGTGTTTTTACATACAGCTCTCTTTGCTATGAACTTTTTAGTAAGTAACATAGAAGAAAGCTTTACCGGGGAAATTTATTGTCCTATTATTTGGGTGTGTGTTAAGAAAGCAGTTAAACAGGTAGCGCTAACTCTTCATTAACTTGTTTTAGAGATTATAGTTTTAAGGTTTCTTTTGCTTTACTTAACAGTGGCATATCGCATCCTTTTGATTTTCAACCCTTAGAGTCACCTCTGAACTGTAGCAGAAGTTATTTTATGTGGTTAATCAGTGTAGTATTCAGACGACTTATATATAATGCAGTACTTATGATGAAATACACTTGCAATACGTGTAGACTTAGTAAAGGTTCAAACTATTACGTGAAATCTGATTTTTTTCCTCCTGTAGAGACAAGTATAATTTTGGGTTATAGGTTTATCCAAACACCTGATGCCTAATTTTGTGTGGAAAATACCACGGACAATGAAATTAGTTACATGTTTACTGTGTAAAGCTTTCTGAAATTTATGTCTGATAAGGATATAGTAAACTGCATAAAATATATTTAATATAATACAGTATTCTAATGTACTTTAATTCTTGCCTTTTTTTTTTTTAAACTTAGTTTGTTGGGTGTTAAGGAAACTAATCAGAACTGTGGCATTGACAAGGGCTTTGGGGACAGGATTGTCAAAAGGATAGCCTTTTGGATACCCACTAGGCTAGAAACTTTTTGAGGGTAAGGACATAGTCTTCACTTACATTAGTCTCTGTAATACCTATCATAATGCTAGGCATATAATAGATACTCAGAAAATATTTGTTGGATGAATACTGACAGCCATATGATGGCCTTTTTAACTGCTTTTAGAAGTGCTTATTTTGGTACTTACTTTAATTGTCTGTTTCTTTGTTGGAAGCATGTGTATGTCAGAGATTAATAGTGTGTTCCCTTCGAGAGGTACCTTTCCCAGTGGCAGTGGTGGCTCCCCCTTAAGCACTGACATGTAAAGTGTACTTACTCTTAGAACACATGAATCATTGCAACAGCCTTTTATTCCTTACCACTTTGTTGCTCTGTTGGAACTCCTCATAACTTTTGCTAGAATATTGTCCAGGCTTAGAAGTTGTATATGTCATTTTTGCATCCGCAAGTCAGACCTTTTACCTCCGCCATTAGAACTTGCATTTTTCTTACGCAGTTTATATGGTGGCTTATGTTTATCATCAAAGCACTTGTGTACTTTTTCCAGCTGTTTTATTGTGTCAAATGTGGTGTGTATCAAGGTAGGTAGAATTTTCTAGTTCTTTAAGACAGTGTGCTTCTCCCAAGTTAGTCCTCTTCTAGGCATTCTAAATTAGGGGCAGAGGGCTTCAGACTTTAACTCCTTTTTTGTGAACTCCTCTTTCATGAAAATAAAGTATGAGTTGTCCAGGAGCTAGGGGAGAAAAATATTTATTACTAGTTGGTAGCGTCCAAAATGACTTTAACGAACAGGTTGAACAATGATTTAGGGTGTAAGGGTAGAATTCATGGGTTTATTTAATTGACTCTACTATAGTTCTCACGTATATATCATATAAAAGGGCCTCAAGGTTGTGCATTTCTAGGAGTTAACCGTTCTCATCCTAAATTCCACAGCCTAAGTTAGCCATCTGTGGCAGATCTGGTACCCTGGAATAGTAGTTTGCAATATAGCTTTACAGTATTGTTTTCCTGATTATTAAAGTGAAGTAATGTTCATTTAAAAAAATTCAGTAATCTGGAGAAGTACTAAAAAGTGAAAATTGCCTATAATTCCACCACCCTGAAACTATCACAGGTGTTACTTGTTTATCTAAGGTGTGTGTGTACATGTACTCCTAGATTTATGTTTACGGATTTTTTTTTTCAACAACTAAAATAGGCTCACATCATACATGGTGTTTTGTTAAAGGCAGATAAAATTGAAATTTTCTCTAGTTTGGAGAACCTGAAAGCAGTAGTCTTCCTCGTACATTCTTTTCATTCTACCTAGCTGCTTATTTATGCTCAGTCATCCTAGGAACTATGTTAGAGTCATTTTGAGTTTTTAAAAATACAGATACCAGGCTCCTGCCTCCTCAGAGATTTGGTTTTGGCTGCTCTGTTGGGGGCATAGGCTTCATTATTTTCTAAAAGTTCCCCAGGTGATTCTCACACAGAGTTAAGAACCACTGGCTGATCTAGACTAGAGCTTGAAGCTTGGCACCATTCTCCTTTACCTCTTTCTCTTTGGCAGTTTTGTGTACTTTACATTTTCCAAAAAACTCCACACCGCTTTATTTGATTCTGACAGCAGGACTTAGAGTTAGCCAGGAGTATTTTATTTTTATTGGTAGAATAGATAAGTAACCCATTAAAAATTGAGTTACATTTTTGCTGCCTTTTAGATTAAAATCTCATGTGTGTGCGCGTGTGCATTTTGTGTGTGTGTCTTTGTTTATAGTTTAGTTATCTATAGATGACAAAGTTGACAAATTTTTTAAACTATATATTTGGGGGCACCTGGCTGGCTCATTTGGTTAAGCTTCCGACTTTGGCTCAGGTCATGATCTCACAGTTTATGAGTTCAAGCCCCACGTCGGGCTCTGTGCTGACACCTCCGAGCCTGGAGCCTGCTTTGGATTCTTTGCCTCCCTCTTCCTACCCCTCCCCCGTTTGTGGGTGTATATGCGCTCTCTCTCAAAAATAAATAAACATTAAAAAAATAAATAACATACTTTTGGTGTTTTCTGGATTTATAGTGAATAATTATCTTCAGATTTAAAAATATATAAAAAATGACCTATTGGATGGCTGCTATTAGGTCTTTTAGAGAAGTTTTATTACTAAGATATTAGTCTAATAGAAGAGACGTTAAAACATTGTATGCAATTGTATGCAAACAATTAACACAAAGCATAGTCTGATTATTTTTAAATATTGCATGTAATTGGGGACAGGGTGTTGCTGGAAACATTCATGTTCAGTTTGGCTTATATTCTGATTTCCTCCCCTCTTAAATCGCAATTTTATGACTAACCATTTCTACATTTTATATTTTGTAAATGTTTATAGGGAAGAGTTGCTCAAGTCACAAAGTTTTTTGGCAAAATTACTTTAAACCTACTTATTGTGTGGAGTTTTTTGTTTTTGTTTTTGGAGGTGTTTCTGAACTTGAAAAGGAGAATTGCAAATCCTTATATGACCATTTTGCCTTTGGAGGAGAAAGCCAATTTATGACCCAGAATCCTTTATTTATAATTCTGAAATACAAAAGTTCTAAAAATTGTGTTTTTTTCTTAAGTTTGGTGGCAAAAGTGAAGCTGTTTAAGGCCTTGATTTATTTATAGTCTTGATTTATCTTATTTGGCATGAATGTGCATGTATTTCATTGCACAAATATTTCTGTGATTGGTTGGGAGACCCTGTTCCAGAAGCCACTGGGAAATTTAGATTAATAAATTATATATATACATATATATGTATATATATACATTGTACTCTTCTAAAATCTGAAAATTCTAAATTATCCTTAATTATAAAATTTAAGATCTGTGAACCTATAAACATTTATGTTGCATAAATAAAGAGCTGTTTCTAGCGTCATCTTCCTTTGGTGTAAATATTTTTACTTTGCCATTTTACCCTAGACCCTAAAATCACATGAAGAATATTGCAGTGTTTTTATATGGAATTCTCTAATTCCAAAAATAGCCATGTGTTACTACTATGGATAATTTAAGATGTGATAAATTAATTTTACTTCTATTTGTATTTTGATATTCAGACTATCTTTACTGCTCAACTAATTTTCTAGTTTAGTTCCTCAAAGCATTAAAGTTAGGTTTCAGGGGTGACTGGCTGTCTCAGTCTGTAGAGCATGAGACTCTTGATCTTGGAGTTGTGAGTTCGAGCCCTACATCCAACGATGTAGAGCTTACTTAATTTTATTTTTTTTATTTTTTTATTTTAAATGGGCACCTGTTTGGTTCAGTCAGTGGAGTGTGGGACTCTTGATCTTGGCGTTGTGAGTTCCAGCACTACATTGTGTGTAGAGATTGCTTAAAAATAAAATCTTAAAAAAAATATTAGGCTTCAATAACATTAAACTTTAAGTTAGCTCTCATCCTGGTCATACTACTTTCCTTTGCACCAGTTCCCATTTCTGTGGCACGTGCCTGAATCCTTGAAGGATTAAAGATTAGTTGATTAACTTGCTGTAGGAGTTTTGATAGCACAGGCTTAAATGAGAGATAGAGCTATAAATGGTTATTAACTGTACAAAAAAGTGCCAAAAGTGAAGTTGTTTATTGGAGTTTGAGGAGGATTTGGTTTTTCTTTTAAGTTACTTCTCATCTGTGACCTAAGTTAGGAATTCATAGAGGTACTTTGTAGCGTCATTGAAGTTGCGAATTTATAGGCCTTACTGACAGGATGGGTTTGCACATGTTTCTAGTTTGACTGGCCTGCCACCTCTTACCTTTTGTCCCCGTGAGAGCTGAATAGCAATCTAGACCTTGTTACATCCAATGTATGATTCACTCCATTATCAGTCAGGTAGCACATCTGCTCATTATATAACATTGTACCAGGTTCTGGGCTGGATGATGATCATCAGAGCTTATTAAAATGTGAGTTATATTTTATATGAGGAAAGGATGATACTTTTTTCAGTAAGGAAGAAATTACTGTATAGTTTCTAATTCAACATGTGTAAAGTAAGCCCAAAGTTACGAATTATGAAATCACTCAAAAGCTAGAGTGTAAAATTTCATGTTTTTTTTAAATTTTGGAATTATCAAAGATGTCTTTATATAAAGTTTGTTCATTCTAAATATACAGAAGAAAAATGATGTCAGCTCATCTGTGAGACACGAACCAGAATTTTCTTATATTGTCTAAGAATTTAAAGGTCAGTTTCCCAAGATGGTAAAATTTCAGTTTTCTTAAACACTGTGTATCTATCAAATTATTGCTACGGTTTTATCACTGTATGTTTGAAAATCTTGTCCTTGTGGTTTTTATGTTTACAAGCTGATACAGTAAATTTCTAGTGCTTTCATGTGATAGAGCTGTTTAAAACAGTACGGGATAGCAAAGTTGGGCCCTGTTGTGTACCTCTGCTGCTTGTTGCCTATTTGTCATGCGGCATCTTAACGTGATAGAGTAGACTTACACTTAAACATTTTATAGATGTGGCTTTGGGAGCCTCTCTTTATACGACAAGAGATAATAGTCTTAACGATAGGCACATTTGTAGCTACTCAAAGATCTAATGGCTTTGTGGGTTTTGAGAAGTGGGAATATAAGCCTAGGTTTAAATTGAAGCACTGCCTTCACTAGCTTTGTAATCTGATTAACTTTTCAGCAATAGTTTCCTCTTTTATAGAATGGGGATAATAGTTTCAGAGTAGTTATGATGATAAATAAATACATTAATGTATACAAAACATTTATCCTGGTACCTGGACCATGGAAGCCACATAAGCAGGGATAGTGACTGCTGGTGTTATTTTTGTTGCCGTGGTGTAATTTGGTTTTCCTTTAAGTAAACTAAAGCAAGTGAAATTCACCACAGGATGTGCAAAGCATGTAGTTTGTCATAATGCTGAAGGCTGCCGTTTTAAAGATAGTATCTTCAAACTGAGTTAATTAAGCACTCCTTACTAGGATAATGTCTTTTAAGTAGGTCATAGTAAGATGTAGTGGAAAGAATTTAGGACTGGAAATGAGAAGCCTTGGCATCCAGTTCTGACAATGCTATTTACCAGCTTTGGGCAAGCTACTTAACCTCTCAGGCTCATTTTCTCTTTCATAATATTGTGATTACCTGCCCCATGTACCATACGGTGCTTAGAAAAATCAATTGAACTTTTTTTTTTCCACATGCTTTGTAAATTGTAAAGCAGGTTATAATCATAAGGAGTAAATACTGTTTGCAAACGTTCTGAAGGAGTTCCCCCCAAAGCTCTACTCTGTAGATTACTTGGTGGTGTGTTTTGTGGTCCTCTATTTTTAAAAAGCTTTTTTTTCCCCAAAAGAAGCATCTTTAAGGTTTTTGTACTGTGGAACTTTATCAAGATGTGATAGAATGTAGTGAGCTCTTTCTCACCTCATACCATTTTCTTTTCCATGGGAGGAACATCTTCACTTATTTTTTTTAAAAAATGTATTAATAGATGCTTTCTGACTAGCAGACTTTGTTGGTTGTCCTTTGTAGTAACTTCCATTTTTTTTAAATGTTTATTGAGAGAGAGAGAGCAAGCATGCATGCATGTGACTGGGGGAGAGGCAGAGGCAGAGGGAGAGAGAATCCCAAGCAGGCTCCATGCCTGAAACTCTACGCTCACATTGTTCATAACCTGAACTGAAATCAGGAGTCACTGACTGAGCCACCCAGGTGCTTCCCTTGTAGTAACGTCTAATTTCTATTTTCCCTAAAATACAAACACCAACATTGCAAATAGGAAGTGAATGGCACACAAGCTTCACACTTTGTCTTTTGAGTCACACAAGTCCTTAAGAGACAGGGAAAAGCCCTCTTAGCCCTCTTTTACCTCAGTGGGTTAGAAGCACAAAAACAAACCTCCACTCTTCAAAAAAATTTTTTTTTGACATTTTATTTTTCAGAGACAGAGCGAGACAGAGCACAAGTAGGGGAGGGGCAGAGAGGGGGAGACACAGAATCCAAAGCAGGCTCCAGGCTCCAAGCTGTCAGCACAGAGCCCAAAGCGGGGCTCAAACTCTCATGACCACCTGCTCATGACCCGAGCTGAAGTCGGCCACTCAACCGACTGAGCCGCTCAGGCGCCCCCAAACCTCCACTCTTAATACTGTTTGCCACATACCTGGAAGGATCAGAATCTTGTTGCTTTTTTATCACTCCTTTGAGGAGAGGGTTTCATATTGGAAGTACATGGAAGATAGGGGCTGTTGAGGAGACTAGGGAAAGGGAGGTACACTAACTTTTTTTACAGTTACCTTACACCTAACCCTCTACCCTGGGGGTCACAGAAGCTTAAGATAGGTACACGGTAGTCCCTGTTTTAGGCAAAGGAGAAAGTTGATTAGTTGACCTCAGGAAAGAACATCCATTCACATTTCAAAATAAATGCATTTTTAAAAAATTTAAATATTACAGTTCCAGCAGTTGTGTTTTTTACACTATTTCTGATGCATGTGTTATTCAGTAGGTTTTTATGGAGCAACCTGAAAAATGTGAACTTCTGGCATTGGCTTGGAGGAAAATATGTATTTCTTTAACTGTGGAAAATACTTTTAAAGTTCCAACAAGTGATTTGTAACATTTGAAGATGCGAGTTGGGTGGAGGAGACCTGTAGTCTCTCTGGAAGCTCTTAGCAGTTTTCAGTCTGAAGGAATTTCTCCTTGCCTTAATATTTGGTTTATATTTAGGCCTTTGGAAAAATACAAAACAAGCATAAAAGCAGTCCCTGTACTTAAGGAATTTCCTTTCTATAATGGTGAAGTAAGATGTATTTGAGAGTACCAGGCATATTTTATCAACTGATGGAGTGTAAGGTGTAGATTAAAGTATGAGTATTTTATTGCAGAGAAAGCTTGTTGAAGAATAGCACTAGGGATGGCTTTGTGGGGACATGAGCCTTGAACTTAACTATCAGATGTCTGGTGATAGACACAACACCGTTGAAGGGTGCTGCTACTTAATGGGAGAATTGAAGAGGAGAGTTTGAGTGGCATAAAGGAAAGTGTATTACGTATATCAAGTCAGTTAAGATGAAGAGTTCATGTTAGGATTATTTGTGCAGTTTGTTTTTGTGAAACAGCATGACATTCTCAAAGCTTTTTTGTTTGGGACAGCTATGAGCAGGTGGTTTATAAGCAGTTCGCGTTAGTTTGGTCGATGATTTGGGAGTAGAGAGTGATACTGTGGGGTAAACTTTTCCAAATGTTTTTTGCTCTTAAAGTATTAAAATACTGGTTGTTAGCCCATTTTCCTTCTTTCGCAGGTAAAAAACAGGAAGCAGATGAGTTGAGTGGAGATGCTTCTGTGGAAGATGATGCTTTTGTCAAGGTAAAGTGTTAATTACTCAGGTTAAGATGTTTGTTTTGAGTGTAGTATTTTGCATGATGAATTCATGCAGTTTACTTGAATAATAGATGTATGTAGGTAAAATAAAGATAGAGACCTGTGTAGTATTGTCAATCTCATCATAGTTGAAAAATACAATAACTGTCTTTAGTTGAATGAGACATAGGGCTAAAAATAATTTTTGTCCAGGTCTTTAAGTAGAAATCAGACATAGATGCCAGAGGAACAGCTATAGGACAATTGATATGTTAGTTCCTGGACAAAGTGCTGCAATGAAGGTATTGATAATTTATTTTTCATCTTCCCATTGCATTTAGCTTCTGTATAAAATATACAAAACTAGCTTAAAGTAGTTCTTAAAATGGAGAGAGAAGATTGCTGATGTGTTGCTACTTAGGAAAGATCAAATTAAGAAATTTGTTTTGCCTTTTAAAGATAAATAACCCAGTTTCTTTTGGCTAAAAATTAATATATTTCAAAACTGACCAATCAGAAAAATAATGTATATAGTTTTAGCTGGAGTTGTGGCAGTTCTGTGTACTAAGTTATTTTTAATCACAGAGGTTTTTTTTTCCCCCTTGGGGTGTGTGTGTGTGTGTGTGTGTGTGTGTGTGTGTGTGTTTACTAATGTGATCTGCTCCTTACTGATCATTAGGTCTTAAGTAGTGTGGCATTTGTAGGAATTATTTAATGACCATAATTCCTCTTAAATTATGTATGTTTATACCCCCATATATTCTGTTCTCTGTGTAGTTAGTCCATATGGTCATAACATCTCTGAATGTCTGTGTGCTCTACCGTGAAGTTAGCTTGTGTCCATTCACCTGGCCATCTCTTCCTACTGCTTAGCTCTCTCCCCTCCCCACGTTAGAGGGACACACAGACCACAGAGTATACCACATGCCCTACACTTTGCACCTTGCACTTTGAGGGTATGCAGAGAGAAAGAAATTCATGGTGAGGATTTAACTTTGAAATCAGATAATTTTAGGAAATACTTGCCCAAGGAGCCATTAAAATTGATGATTGCATGCCTGTAACTAGCTTTTGTTTGAGCCTTTCAGAACTCTCCAGTCTCTGTATTCTGTTATTCTTGTGATACATCTTCCTTTAGGTTTCTTTGTTCTTATTTTCTCCATGTATCTTCACTAGTGAGTGTATGACTGAGTAAAAACTATCCATAACCTGGAAAAACATTGTGGTTTAGTAAAAAACTTTTAATTTTCAAATATCTCTGTTTCAGCTCTTCAGTTCACAAAAATCTCACATTTATTTGAACTGTTAGGAGATAGATATGTCCATTCAGCATAATAGTATTGTCTCATGTGCTGCAAAGGATAGCTTTGTGTTGTTATTAAGTGAACCTGGTCATAATGTCTAGAAGAACAGAAGAGCTTAAAAAAAAAAGTCCTATTTAAATAAATCTTCAGTTCCTTCTTTGTACTTCTTTTTTCACTTTGGAAGTAACGGCATATATGATGTATTCGATTGAAATAAAGTGAATATGCTAATTTCTTAGAATTGGTAAATTTTAGAATTTATACAGTAGTGGTAAGTAAGTATTACCTATTGTCTAGACATGAATAATAGAGTAATTGCTTTCATTTACAAGTGAAGAGAATGGTCCAAGTTGGCATTTCAGAATAAATAAAGTCCCCTGGGTGATTTCCCTTAGTCGGTTCTCTTTTCTTTTCTTTTCTTTTCTCTTTTTCTCTTTTCATTTCTTTTCTTTTTTCTTTTCTTTTCTTGCCTTTACCCCTGTTACATAATCATCTGCTCCCATTTTCAGTCTCCAATGTTCCTCACTCATAGGTTGTGAGGTTGGTGAAACCTACTGCCCCAGAAACATCCTGCTCCCAACCACTCCACATTCTAATACAATCATATTGCTTTTCTTTGCCCATCTCCCTCAGAAATTTCTATTTCCTCACTGCAGTTCAGCTCTGAGTGATTGATAGTCCTGCCCCTGCACTTTTCCCCTTTTAACCCAGAAGCCTTTTCTTAAACCTGTTATATTTACCATAAGAATAGGAAAAGGGGAAGGGTGTTCATTGCTTTCCACCCTTTCTCTGCAGTTAAAGAGGAAACTAACTAGATTGCTACTTTTCTTTGTTTCTATTGAATTACTGTGAATCCATAAACTTTGAAGGGCAAACAGAATTCCTTAACAGAGACAGCCCCAACCTATGTTCCCTTGCCTATCTGGGATTGTGGCACAGTGATATATTTCAGAATAAATACATTTAATTATTTGCATTTTTTCAAAAGCAGAATGTAGCAGTTGGGGTGCCTTATTATAAATTAGAAATAAACTTTGTTACAATATGTAAGACTTGCAGGGTCTTTGAAGTTAAATCAAACTGGCATATGGAGAAATCAAGTCATTTCTGTGAAGTCGTATCTTCTAGGACAACTCCTGGGATGTGACTTGGTAAATATTAAATAACTGGAACTTGAAAGCATCTCCAGTAGCAATCCAGTTAGTGTGTACCTCAGTGTGAGAGATTTGGGGAGTTAGATGCATGGTTCAGTAACTTTGGGATTTGACACCCTCTTTTTAAAGACACAGTAAATATGTAAGGTAAAATGATTGAACTTTGACTTTGGGAATAAAGTCAAAGTATGGTAAAATTTAAAACATGTAGACACGTAAATTACCAAAAAGGTTTGGTGGATAGCCTACACTACTTTGCCTCTAGTTGTACCAAATTTTCTTACCATTAAAAGGACTGTGAATTGGAGAATCAAGAGGCACATGAACAAGATGGAAATGACGAGCTAAAGGACTCTGAAGAATTTGGTGAAAATGAAGAAGAAAATGTGCATTCCAAGGAGTTACTTTCTGCAGAAGAGAACCAGAGAGCTCATGAATTAATAGAGGCAGAAGCAATAGAAGATATAGAAAAAGAGGACATCGAAAGTCAGGTCTTTAGCCAGTTTTTTAAAAATGTGACACGGATAAATTAAGTAATAAATAATAAAAAGTATTTTTTCTAGTTCAATGTGGAAGTTTCAGAATTTTCAAAAATATCATTTTGGAGTTATTTATAAACCACCCAAAATCCTACCACCTAAGATGACCTTTTAAATTTTTGCTTGTTTTCCACATTTGTATATATTTTTATATAGTAGTTATCATGCCTTTAGTTGCTATTTATTCTATATGACGTTTTCATATAACATACCATAATTTCATAATGCGTGTGCTATACTGTAACTTACTAGATTGATTTCTGTGTGTCAAATAGCCACTCCCTTAATTTGGACATTTACACATAAGTTGTTTTCTACCCCATTATGGGTGAGTGTACCAGTTCACTCTGATCTTGCCAACAGTACTGGATGGTAGCTTTTTTTGTTTTGCTATTTTAGTAGATATAAAGGATTAATTTGCATTTCTTTGGTTATGAATGGTGGGTAATTACTTCAAGTTTAATTTAAAGGCATATAATTTTAAAAGTATTTGATTGAAATAGACCATTTGTCTTGTTTTGAAGTATGTTAGTGTGTCTTAAAACCAATGGATTAGGGAGTCAGTACTGTTAATATTCATGCTTAGAATACTTCCATTCTACTTAGCCAAATAAATGAAGGGCTCAAGAGATTTTTGTAATCCTCTATCAGTGTGACTGTTTTTATGTTGGAACAAAAAGTGTAGTCTGAATTATTAAGCATTGACTTAGTACCGACGGTATCATAGACACTGTGCAGAATACAAGGCAAGTGATAGTTGGGTATAGCATAAAAGCATTCTCATGTTACCCAGATATTTTGTAAAGCAAAGCTATTGTATACCCTTTTACTTAGGAAATTGAAGCTCAAGAAGGTGAAGATGATACCTTTCTAACAGCCCAAGTAAGTTTACATTTAGTCCTATGAATATGATAATGTGGGTGGAAGGGCTTGGAAAAGGAATCTTATTTTGACTTCATAATTCTCTAATTCATAAAACTGCTTTAAATTCAGTTTAAGTACTGGTATATACAAAATACTTAAAATTGGCAGCTGAAATTTCTGTTGCCACAAAGGTAATTGGAAGATATTATAACAAGGTTCTTACCATTTTCAGAATAAAAATAAAAATAGTCCATCCTTTCTGTTAAAAAAAAAGAAACAAACTGAAAAACCTCTGGTTACCAGTCTTTTGAGAAGTCTGCCTCTCCTTGATTTTTTTTTTTTCTGGCAATTTGCTATGAAGTCAATCATTTAAAAGTACTAATACCCTTATTAAAGCTTTAATTAAGATTTTGTTAATTTAACACACCTAGAATGGGCAGAGTATAAAAATGATAAAAGTCTCTGTTCTAGAAATTTACTCAGGGTATGTGTGTGTGTATGTGTGTGTGGAAAATGACTTCTCTTCTATTGTGTGTCGTGTTGTTTTTGGTATATGTGATATAGATAGTGTATATCTATATATACAGTGACTTACAGGGGCTATAAACACATATAGCTCAGTTGCTACAATGTTTCCTTTTTAACTTATTCTTTGTTTTTTCCTCATCTGTACTCAAGAACCCCTTTTTCATCTACCTCCTTTAAATAGTATGCTTTGAAATAGAGATAGGAGTTTCCTCTCTTTACTAGATTAAGAAAAAATAGGGATCGAGACTTTTATTTCCTTACCGTAATATTTGCCAGAAGAGTATGTAAGTGGAGCTCATACTTATGGACTGCTTAGCTGATTGCCTCTGGTCACACCTTCTTTCCTGCAGCTCTATTGCCTTTGAAATGATGTTGAACCACAAATGCTGGTGAGGCTGTATTTTGGCTTTCTGCGTTTATTGCAGTGGGGGGAGAAACTGCATTTCTGGGAGAAATGTGTCTGATAATTTGGAATATTCAGGAAGGAAATGATAGGACCATGCATGTCTGTAGATTTGTCCCCCATACTGTCTCCAACTAAGTTAGTTTCTGAGTGATAAAGAATAGGTGAGGAATATTAACTCTCAGATTAGGGGAATACCTTTTCTAGATTAACTAATTTGCAAAAAGGTAGAGTTGAGCTCTTCATATTCCTTAACAACTAGCTTGTTAATTTGCTCCAAGGCCCACTCCTGGAGTTGTGTAGGTTGTGAGCTGTGTAAAGAGATCATTTCTAAGGTCCCCATTCACATCATAGATTACATATTTGTTATAAAAATTTAACAGATTAAAGTACCTTAGGGAATGGATGCCTTTTTAAAAATTTTCACAAATCTTTATAGCCTGGAGATGGCCATGCTTCCCTTCTATCCTGATGATGAGTGAACACTTATTCCTCATCAAGGGCTTTACTGTATCAAAAGATTGGGAAGGTACATCTTCAGAGAAGTTTTCTTTACAATTTAAAATGACCTTTTTTCTCTTTGTGAATAATGTAGAGTGGAACATTTAGCAATATATAAAAATGTTTCTATGTTTCATTGTGACCTAATGCTTCTGAACGTGTTGTTTTACTGTATGCATTAAGTAATACTACATAGAGCGTAACGATCACCCGGCTTTAGCCGTTACAACTCATGGGTAGTCTTGTTTCATTTATACCTCCTTTCACTTTTCCTTTTCTGCATTATTCAGACAAATCCTGGACATTTAAAATTTTTCATTATGTATCTCTAAAAGAGAACTTACTTTTTTACAATATCACTCCTGATAAGATTTTTAGTCTCCCTACATGTACACTTAGTATTTAAATGTTCAATTGTGCAGAAGTTTTTGCTTTTTTTCTTATTTTCACAGGTTTTGTTTGAATCAGATGTAAATAAGATGTACCTACTGTGATTGATTGAAATGTTTATTAAATTTCTTTTAGTTTATAGGTTTTTTTCCCTCCATCTTTTTTCCTTCAGTTTATTTGTTGAAGAAATTGAGCTGTATATTCTGTAGAGCAAGGGTTGGCAAAGTTTTTCTTAAGGGAGTAGGTAGAAAATATTTTAGCCATTGTGGGCCATATGGTCTGTGTTACACCTATTCAGCTCTGCCATTGTTGTGTGAAAGCAGCTGTAGACCATAGGTAAATGAACTGACATGGCTGTTTCAGTAAAAATATTTATAAAAAGAGGTATCTAGCCTCTTTTTTGCCAACCTGTGTTATAGGCTTCCCGAAGTCTAGATTTTGCTGATTACATTTCTGTGGAGTCGTTCAACATGTGTCTTTGTTTACTGTATTCTCTGTAAATTGGTAAGTCGGTTATAGGATCTAGAGACTTGCTGTCCAATTCAGGGTACCCCACCCCAACACACCCAACTACTGCAGAAACAGTGTTCTTCCATTTGGATGCATGTCATGTCTGGTTTTAACTTTTTGGTGATGCCACCAATCATTGATGATCCACACCCCTTTGATAAAAGTAGTATATTCTAATTCTATCATTTCTTCTTACTGATCAGCTAGGATGTTCCTAGAAATAGAAATATCTCATACTGTTTGGTTATCCAGTGGTACCATTGACAAAGGAAAGCCAGCATATATACTTATGCCTCATTTCTTTTGCTTTTATTTACCAGTTTTGAGAATAATGAGCTGGTTTATCACTGACTAATGAGCTTGTTATTTTTCCTTTTTTTCTCCCTTAGTTTCATTTTGAACTCATGGATTTAAGTGTATTTGATGTATTTCAGTCCATTGTAGTTATCCTTGTTCAGTGTTCAAACTGTCCCATCTGTATCTGTAGCTTGTGAGAGCCTCTTCATTTCAACATGATCCTAGTAGTCTTTGATTGCTTCCTTGCTTTCTGGTATGTTATGATGTTCCTTTTTCTGCTCTAGACCTAATTAGCCATTTTTTCCCTTTATAGTGGTAAATGGTTTTCAAGAAAATAGTCTCGGTGGTAGGGATGTAGTTCATTGCCGCTGGGTTTTCATGTCTTCTAGGTCTTTTCTTCCAGTGTACAGTGCTAGGGAATGTGTGTGGTGTTTTGGTTTGTTTTTGCTTTCAAGTTAAATAAATTTTGAGGTCACAGGGATACTTGCAAGTTAATCATTTCCTTTGTCTTATGGTACACATAAAATAGTCTTAGAAACTTAATATCAACACTATTACCAAAAAGATTAGTGAAAATAACTTCTCCCCAGTATATCTGTCCTAAAGACGTACCCTTCTAGGAGTGAACAGACTATACTATTTTGGACGAGTTCTGCTCTATAGGATTATATCACCAACTCATACATATTTAGGTTGACTTGTTTCA
Source organism: Herpailurus yagouaroundi (assembly GCF_014898765.1). Taxonomy (NCBI): domain Eukaryota; kingdom Metazoa; phylum Chordata; class Mammalia; order Carnivora; family Felidae; genus Herpailurus; species Herpailurus yagouaroundi. The sequence continues at coordinate 24,381,394 of NW_024412415.1, read as the reverse complement.
TTTTATTTTCAATAATTAAGGTGTGCTTTTTAAAAAACTTGAATCTATAACTTTTTGTGAGTCTATAATTCAAACTAGGAAATTTAATTTTATAATTATTTACAATATTTATGTGGTTTCAAAATCAAAGCTACGAGAAAAGTACATTCAGAAAAGTCCCTTCTGGGGTGCCTGGCTGGCTTATTTGGTAGAGCATGTGAACCTTGATCTCAGGGTCATAAGTGCAAGCCCCACATTGGGCGTAGAACTCACATCCACACAAAAAAAGTCCCCTCCACTCATTCCCTTGATGGCAAACTTTTTAAATTCCTGATACATTCTTCTATTATTTGTTCCTAAAGATACAAGCAAATGGGCAGTATATTTGTATAGGAATGTATTTATTTAAAGCCAGTTTTCAGGCTTACTTACTTTAAATGTTTGGCCTTTAGGTGTTAGCCAAGAATGTGGTTCAAATTCTGCTTCTTTTAGTTGCTAATAATATTTTGACTTTGGGTGGATTCTCTTAGTTTCTAAGTCTGTAAAGTGAACATTAATTCCTACCTGCTGCATTGATGTTAGGATTAATTATAGATCCTGGCACTTAGCATATGTGCATTCTGGTTGTGATCTTGTTTACTAGCTTGAAGATACTCGTTTTACTTAAGAATTTGGGGGAATTTTTCTCAAAAATGTTTATATTTGCTGATTCTGTAATTCTTCAAAATTTCCTCTAATCACAGTCTCTTCAGTCTTTGGTAATCACACCATGTATATTCCTTTTTCTGTTTGTCTTTGCCCTTAATATTTCACTAATTTGATACCCTTTTTTTGTCATATGAATTCTCTGTACCCCTAAAGCCAGATTTATCTGTATCTGCTCCCTAAAACTTTCCCTAATATCTTTTATGTAGTGCTTTATTGTTTACAGAGAATTTTTTACATCCATTATCTTACTCAGATGTTTATATTTATTTAGGTCATATGTTATCCCTTATTTTATGGGTAAAATTCACCTACATGGATAACACGAGTGAAACTGTTTCGTTGACAACGATAGGATAAACATCCAGGTGTTATGATGCCTGGTTTAGAATTCTTTTCACTAAATCACTGCACACTAGTAAATCTTGTTTTCTGATTCCATTATATTCACACAGGGCTGTAGCTAAGCCCGTTACGTACATGGAAATGAACAGTTAGTTCATTCCCTTCACCTGAAAATAGTAGTGTCTTATACCACAATTATTCAGTAAATTCATTCAATAAACATTTATTGAATGCTTATCACATGCCAGGTGTTTTGTGTTTTCTGTGATCTTTAGCATATTGCCAGATAGATAGCAGACAGTTGGTGGCTTAAGGTTATTTTGAAGGTTTATTTTAAAATCAGGCTGAATATAGTATTTACATACAAGTCAGGGAAAGGAGGCTTTCTAGAAGCGGTCTTCTGACATAGCACATGTTACATGTATCGCAAGATTAACCTAGGGGAAAGGAGAGAGAGAGGGGGTGGGGAGAATGTAGCTTTGTATATGAATTTTGGCATTTGACTAAGGGTTGTAGATCCTGCTATAAGGATAAACAACATGAGTACCTACCTTACAGAGCATTTGCTTCATTTTCATATGTGAAATGTTACATTTTTTCCAAGAGAAGCTCAAAAAGTGTTTAATATGGAAGGATGCTTTACACTGTTGTTCCTTATTATATTTCTCATTCTGAAAACAACCTGTTTTCGGTGGAGGAAAATTGTTTTCAGAGAAGATGCGTATCCTATGTATCATTTAGACAGGAAAAATCTCCCATTGTATTTCTTGGTTTGTTTCCATATTACAAAGATTTTTAGGCTTATTTAGGGCTTTTGGTTTGACTTTAGCAGAACTTTGTTTACTGCACATACTGCGCAGTGAAACCTGCACTGATACGTGGCTCATCTTTTCTACTAACCCTAGTTGTTTTTGTGCTTCACCTGTGTTGTAGTTGGTTTTATTTTCTAGAAGCCGGGTCAGACTCTTCTAGGGGCATTGAAGCATATGTGGTAAAGCTAGTGTTACCTTTAATTTGAGAAACTCACATTATGAGACCCTTCAGAAGACATGTTGAATAATTAGGGTAAATATCTGAAAGCTCTTCAGCAAAGTAAGGCAAACCTTACCAGTTATTTTAGCAGCTAGAAATAACATTTGTAACTAGTGGAACTACAGCAGAAAGCATTTTTTAAAAAATATTTTTTAATGTTTATTTATTTTGGAGAGAGCATGGGAGGGGAGGGACAGAGGGAGACACAGAATCCATGCACAGAGCCTGACGCGGGGCTCGAACTCACGGACTACGAGATCATGACCTGAGCCAAAGTCGGACGCTTAACCAACTGAGCCACCCAGGAGCCCCAGGATTTTGTTTCTTACAAAACACACAATACTTAATTTTTTTTTTAATTTAAAAATTAAAATGTTTTTACTCTTTAAAACAGGAGATAATTTGGCCATTTTTTCTTAAACCTGTCAGTATCGCATCTCTAAAAGAATAACTGGAAAGTGGTGTTGCTGTTGGTAGATAAAGGAGAGGCAAGTTGCATTCTTTAAGTTAATTTGTTCTGCTTCCAATTAAAAGTTAAAGATATTCCAGTATATTTATTCCCCCAAGACAAATTACTAAACTAAAAGAGAAAGATAAATCACCAATTCTGGTCTCACCCATCCTTTCCTTGCTGCCATTGCCTGTCATGCCACCCAAGTGAAAGCATTTCTCTTTCCTTTCCAAATGTTGCAGATTAGAAACATAATGATTGAAACTAAGTTCTGGTTCAGCATTGTGGTCCAGAGCAACAATAGAGTTATCAGAGCATAATGTCGCAGACTTAAGTGATAATAAGATTCACTTTGCTATGAATCAATAACCTACTTGTTCAGGACTTTTACTTCCTAAGCTTGTGGCTTAGTTGTTTCAGTGTTTGTGTGTAAAACAATTGGGCATTTCCTAACTGGGGCACTTACATGTTAGCTTAAAGTCAAAAAATCTGTTAAAATGATTTCTTAGAAATATGGTTGTTGCCAGATGTAAGTTTGAGCATATGGTAAAATATTTGACATTTTTAAAGAACGCACACTTTTCTATGAATCTAAAATTGTGTTATAAATAAATATGCCAGTTAAAGTTTTATTTACATTTCAGTTTAAGTCTTTTTTCACTACTGGGCTGTCACTCTAAGGCAGTAGTTCTTAAAGTGTGGTCCCTGGACACAATAGCATCAGCGTCACTTGGAAGCCTGTTAGAGATGCAGATTCTCAAGCCCTGCCTCCAGACCTGAATTAGAAACTCTGGGTTGGTGCTTAGCAAATGGTTTTAATTAGCCTTCCAGGAGATTCTGATACAGACTCAAAGTTTGAGAACCACTACTCTAAGGCTTTGTATGTGCTAGCTTCATACCACTGTGACCGAAAAGGATCTACTTCTACTCAGCTTTTACTTTATTTTATTTATTATTTTTTAAATGTTAATTTATTTGTGACAGAAAGAGAGAGAGAGAGAGAGAGAGAGAGAAATAGAGTAATAGAGTGGTTGAGGGGCAGAGAAAGAGGGAGACACAGATTCCAAAGCAGGCTCCAGGCTCTGAGCTGTCAGCACAGAGCCTGATACAGGGCTCACAGTCACGAACTGTCCGATCATGGCCTGAACTGAAGTCAGACGCTTAACCGACTGAGCCCCCCAGGTGCCTCTACTCAGCTTTTATTTTAAAAGTTATAAGTTAAAACATCCCTTCACTTTTTTTTTTTTCCTTTTCTGAGATTAAATGCATATTTCGTTATTTGTTAAGATCTTTAATGGGAAAATGTTGGTTTTATCTTGGTGTGATTATGACTACTTCAGTGGTTTTTGCACTATTTGCTTGGTAAAGGGAAAATCCCCTTGCAGTATTCCTGTTTTCAGGCTAGTACATGCTTAATTTTAGATTAGGTGAAGAGATCACATATTTTAAAATTAAAATCAGTCATATTTTTTAAAAAGTGTGAGTTACTCTTTTGATTACCTATTGTGCAAACACCTTTTTAAAAGTAGTTGGCCTCCAGGGTGTATGTGGCTGCTGTGAATTAATTTTTAGCAGATCAGAGGAATGAGTAATTTGAAGATAACTGCTCTTGTAGTCTTCCCTTTGAGTTCTGAGATACCTGGAAAGAGTTTTTGTTTGTTTGTTTTATTAATATGCATTTAAGCCCTTGAAAGTGCGGGTCTTCAATTTATACTTTCTGGTACTACTTTTGAATAGTATGCCCTAAAAGTGCTTTTGAATGGAGTCACGTAAGATAATCAGGTCAGTCCTTTGGCAACTGCTTGATGTGAGTAAGATTCAGATTTATATAAACTAGTTTTGAATACTGAAACTAATACAGTTTATTGATGATCTGATTATTGATAGATTTACCTGTTTTGTCTGAAACCGTATATACCAGACATGTGCCACATTTCTCTAACTGGCCTCTGGTTCTGATTGGAAGATCCTATATATGCTAGTGATAGGTGTCCCTAATTAATGTTACTAAATTATATACCAGTTTAACTTGACTGATTTTATGCTATTACTAAAATCTAGTTTGAAGTGAATTCATTTTACATTTGATTATTCTTTGAATTTCAGGATGGTGAGGAAGAAGAAAATGAGAAAGGTATGTTTGATGCCAAGTAGAGTTTAAAAATTGCTGACATTTAGAAAAATAGTAAATTATGTGAGAAAAAAACCTTCCTTATTTGAAATCTTATTTTTGAAATGACTTTATTTTCAAATTTATCTATTTAGTGAATTAAGTTAGCATCTTGATTTCATTTTTCAATTGGTTTTAATTTTCTTTTTAACATTTAAGATATGTTCTAACTTAATGGTACATATCAGTTACTGTAGTGGACAATGCCATATTTTATTTAACCCAATTTTAACTTTATTTTTTACAATAACTTCTAGCATACGGTAAGTTGATAACGTCCTTAAGACTGGCACTGCAGTAACTCATACGTGCTTATTGGAGTGTAACGGATAATTAATTGTATGAACGGTCCTAAAAATGGGTGATGAGGAGACTAACGTTTTGTTTGCTACATAGAGAAACTTTCGTATAGCCTTCTGACAGTTTTCATAGTTTAGGAGAACTGTCTCATCCAATACAATTACAGGGACATCAGTAGTAATACATTTGTCAGTACGAGGTTATCATGGAAGAGTTCTTGGATGGAAGTCAAAGGATCCTACTTTGGACTAGAAAGGACATGGAGCAGGGTTCTAAGCAAGGCAGAATTAAAGGCCTAAAAATGATGACGAAGTAAAGCTACTGACTGAAAATCTCACATGCCTGAAGCCTTTCTATTTTGGGGGAATGCAAGACATCTTCAAAAACGGTAATTGCGGGACTGACTGGACAGGATGAAGACTGGAAATAACAATTTCCTGAACGTTATGGAGCAGGCCATCTTTGGAGCCTTCTGTAGCAGTTTTCCATACGATTCTGGACTACCCAAGAATTGAGTAAGAAGAGTGAAAAAGATGGGGCCCTGAAAAACTTTGAAGACTGATTGATATCCTCAGACTGTGACCTTTCAAGACGTCACCAAGGGAATTCTGAAGGTCACAAGGGTTAAACCCAAGATGATTGGAACATTGAATACCAAATCTGCACATTTGTCACTATCTCATGGAGGAAAAACGTCTTCCATATGCCATTAACTTCTAACCACAAATGAAGAGCTGGTATCCTCAGGATGGAACCATTTCCTCACTTTTGTTGTTTGGTATTTGTATGTAGAGATCATTTTTTTCCATGAAGAATAAGTGATCCTGGGTAAAGGATTGTTTATGTTAGTTAATACCCTTGTGTTTTTTTTCCCCTAACCTTCCATCAGTGCTAATAACTGGCTTTATATTTTCTAGGTCCTATTCTAGCTTATGAATATGAAATTGTTTAAACTTCTTGTTTTGCCATATTTATTCCTGTTAAATCCTCTTAGATATAGCAGGTTCTGGTGATGGTACACAAGAAGTATCTAAACCTCTTCCTTCAGAAGGGAACCTAGCTGAGGCTGATCACACAGCTCATGAAGAGATGGAAGCTAATGCGACTGTGAAAGAAGCTGAGGATGACAACATCTCGGTCACAATCCAGGCTGAAGATGCCATCACTCTGGATTTTGATGGTGATGACCTCCTAGAAACAGGTAAAAATGTGAAAATTACAGATTCTGAAGCAAGTAAGCCAAAAGATGGGCAGGACGCCATTGCACAGAGCCCGGAGAAGGAAAGCAAGGATTATGAGATGAATGCGAACCATAAAGATGGTAAGAAGGAAGACTGCGTGAAGGGGGATCCTGTCGAGAAGGAAGCCAGAGAAAGTTCTAAGAAAGCAGAATCTGGAGACAAAGAAAAGGATACTTTGAAGAAAGGGCCCTCGTCTACTGGGGCCTCTGGTCAAGCAAAGAGGTTTGTTTTTCTATGTCAGTTCTTTACGATACTGAATTCCAGCATTCAATAAGATCACTCTACATTAAGGGGGTGGCTTCAAGACCATGTACAGTAATTAGTACTTATGATCCTGCCTATAATATTTTTGACCGTCATAAGTTACTTTAAAAAAAATTTCAAGATCTTCGTAATATGCAGTGTGTCCTACTGATTGCATTGTCGAATTGTCAGCATATATTTGGTTTTTTTTTGTTGTTTTTTGTTTTTTTTTTCAAATTGACAATTTTTTTGTGTTTTATTTTTAAAAATCCTTGTGATGATGGTTAATGAACAACTATCAGTCCTAAGAACACAAAATGAAGTCAAGTCCCAGTCCTGAAATCTGGAGAAGATGGCCATATATCCACTGAATAGAATTGTCAGAAAATCTAGATCTTCAGGCATCTTGGGGAAAATCAGTGCAAGAATCCTAAGGGAATCATTTGTTCAAATGACCTAATCTAGACCTTTGGAATTGTTAATTTGTGTGAATAGCACTAGTTTGAAATGTAGTCAATATCAAGCTGTTCGATTTTTGGTTTTTTTGGGTTTTTTTTTTGTTTTCAATTTTCTTCTGGTGATTTGCTTCTTTAGCTCTTCAAAGGAATCTAAAGACAGCAAGACATCATCCAAAGATGACAAAGGTAATGGATTTTTTTCCTATTTATTTCAGTGGTAAATTGCGTATTTTCGTTAAAAAATAATAATTGCCTGGGGTTTCCTTTGACGTTTAGTCATTTAAAATATACATACTAAAATTTCTGGATGGCTTTTGTGCAGACTGTTGAGTTAAATAGATTTTGGCAAACTCTTGGTGTTATTGAGGTGTTAAGCTTTAATTAATTTGTAAACTGGTAGGAGTATGCTAAAAGTTGTATTTTTAACATTGTGTTCTAAGCACCTGTGTTGAATATTAATACAATAGATACTTCATTTTCTTGCCTTATAATTTTAGAAATGTTTTATCTTTAGTCGTAGTCATTTGCAACCCATATGCACCAACCTTCTCCCTGTTCTGTCTAGTAGGAAATGTGCCATAAATGATATTTGCATATATTTGTGGAGTCTAATATTTAAAAGAAAATCAGTCTCTAAAATTTGGTTTTATTTTTTTCATTGTTTAAATCAGGGCACACTTCTGTTAACATAGCCAGTATAGGGTATTTTTGATTCTTTACAATTTGCTTCTTGATTTGACTTATTTTGGGTCGATAGGAGTTTTATGTAGGAAATTCGTTTTATTTTAAATTTTTATAAGCTTAAAGATAAAATATTTGGTTACTTTCTGTTACTGGGATGTCTGGGTCTCTCATGGCTGTTGCACTGTAGTTTCCTCTTGTACATATGCTGTCTACTTGAAAAACATTTCCTGTTTTCTGAAAAATCACTTTAAGGGAAATAACACCAATCAGATATTGCAAAGTCCTAGAATGCCTCTTCAGTGAATAAATAAGGAATGTTATCTGATTCTTATGGTTCATTTAGTGTTATTTTGTTGGTAATTTTAATAGTTGGAATTTCAAGTGATTGTGTACTAAATTGACAGTTAATTGCAATACTCACATCCTTTTACAGTTTTGGTTAATGGACAAAATTTAATAGATTTATTGAATGTTACCCTTTAAATTCAGAAGATTAGTGGTCTTGTTTAAATGTTAACTTTTTTCTATTATTGAAATTTTTTTTTCTGTAATTAAGAGAAGTACCTGGGCCCAAATGTTATTGTTAACATAAAAAAAGATACGCAGTCTTCTAGTTAGCATTTCATAAAATCGATCCTTTGATAAATGTAGTTTTTAAGAGTAGAAATGCAGCAGCCATTAATATTTAAAATGTGTCGTCTCTTCATAAGTCTACGTGGACAGTAATTTTTCAACTAAAACCTGTGGCATTAATATTTTAAAGCATTGAAAATTTTACTCTTTCTACTTACAATAACGTGCAGTTATAAAAATTGTTACTTTTAATTGATTACATACTTTTTTTCCTTAAAGTGGGTAAGAATTGTTCTGCAAATTAAGTCAAATGAATGAAAGCTCCCTTTTGTAACAGCACATTTGAAGAAAAGCACTGGGGTGGGGGGGGTGACTGACTAGGCCTGTATTCCAAGAAATGGTACTTAGGTGTATGACAGCCTACTGTGTGAATGGAGGTAGTACAGAAATAATTCGTATAACCATTTACCTATTCTAAAGAATTTTGAGGTTTCTGATTTTATTCTTATTAATAACTTTGTTTTAGAAGATTGTTTTTTATTAAATCCAGAGTTATCTAGCTGCATATAATTCCTGTTTTATTCTTTCTCTACCAGAGAATGAAGATGAGCTGTTGGTTAGTCTTTGTTATTAAACATTTACATTTTTGAATATGGTTTATCCCTTCCTTTGACTGTTCCCTTTTGCACTCCCAATGTCTCAGGATCTAAAGCCCAGGACATATGTGGGTAAATTAAGCAATCTGTACATTTCTAGATGACTGCTTTCCAGTTGTCTATATTCATTGCAGTGGTAGAGTATAAATTATTAAACTTAACAGTCAAAGTCAAGACCTGTAACTGATTTTTTACCCACTTCAGTTTAACGCATGCAGTAGAAACTATACAGATGTTCAGATTTGTTTCCTCACTAGTTGTATCGTCTATTGTGTTTGATTTTAATAATAGCAAATTCATAGGATTTTGATACAGCGAGGTTGTGCTATTAGATTTAGTTACGTCAAAAGATAATTCTATAATTTTGAAAGAAGATGGATCTAATCATTTTATTTAAAAAAATTCCAGTGGAGATACTAAAATGTCTGATATTAAATTTGTTCTAGGCAGTACAAGTAGTACTAGTGGTAGCAGTGGAAGCTCAACTAAAAATATCTGGGTTAGTGGACTTTCTTCTAATACCAAAGCTGCTGATTTGAAGAACCTTTTTGGCAAATATGGAAAGGTACGCTGCTTTTACCTGTTTATCTATCTTTCTCGTGTGTCCGTTTGAAAGGAATTCTATTCAAAGCAATATTATATGAAACCTTCCAGTTTTTTTTGTTTTTCTTAGGACTGGTTTAAGCATAATTATTGAATTCTGTGGTAACGTAGAGTTCGTCCTATAATCTCACTCTGAGCCTGGGGATCTTTGTATTAAAAGCTCATATTACAGTTTTCTTTTTTTTTTTTTTAATGTTTATTCATTTTTGAGAGACAGAGAGAGACAGAGCATGAGTGGGGGAGGAGCAGAGAGAGAGGGAGACACAGAATCCGAAGCAGGCTCCAGGCTCTGAGCTGTCAGCACAGAGCCCAATGCGGGGCTCAAATTCATAGACTGTGAGATCATGACCTTAGCTGAAGTCGGACGCTCAACTGATGGAGCCACCCAGGCGCCCCTAAAAGCTCATATTTTAAGCCCATTTCAGCCAAGGACTGAGTTATTCATCACATTCATCATGATTTTTCTAGGAACTAGAGTATCTAAGGCTAATCTAGTCATTTGGAAAATATTAGACAACGGGATATAGAATTTGGTGGGGGTGGGAACTCATACACCTGTCACCATACAGATTCCAGTACAGTAGTGGAAAAAAATGTAAAACTGGTGAAAATATCCTTCATCAGAAGTTGTGAGGGGCGCCTGGGTGGCGCAGTCGGTTAAGCATCCGACTTCAGCCAGGTCACGATCTCGCGGTCCGTGAGTTCAAGCCCCGCGTCGAGCTCTGGGCTGATGGCTCAGAGTCTGGAGCCTGTTTCCGATTCTGTGTCTCCCTCTCTCTCTGCCCCTCCCCCGTTCATGCTCTGTCTCTCTCTGTCCCAAAAATAAATAAACGTTGAAAAAAAAAATTTAAAAAAAAAAAAAAGAAGTTGTGATATGTGCTATGATGGAAGAGTTGCCAAGAGAGCAGAAGGGGAGGCTCGACTGTGGTTGGTTCATCAGAAAAATATATACTGGCATATAAAGGGAAGATCTAACAGAAGAATAGCCAATAATTAAATGCATTAAATACTCAATTAATAGTTGTTGAATTGCATTGTAGTCGATTTGTATCCCTTAGGGCACTCACTCCTTTCTTCCTTATATTTTTGTTTTCATTATATGTCATATGTAATCTACTCCAGTGTAAGCTCTTTTTTTCTTAAATGTTTATTTTGAGAGAGAGAGAGCATGCACACAGAAGTGGGGGAGGGGCAGAGAGAGAAGGAGAGGGAGAATCCCAAGCAGGCTCCGTGCTGTCCCCGCAGAGCATGACACAGGGCTCGATCCCTGTGTCCCAGGAACTGTGAGATCATAACTTGAGTCAAAATCAAGAGTTGGACTCTTAACTGACTGGAGGCACCCCTCCAGTGTAGTCTCTTTGATAGCAGGGACTTCGTCTGCTATACTTTAAGTGCATGCGGTAGGCTTTGAAATATTTGTTAAATTAATGACCAATATTGGTGAATAACCATTCATGAATGTTATAAAAATCTATTCTGTTGATTTCAGAAGTCTTTTTTTTCTTCTTCTTCTAATATAGAGTTGCCTGAGTGTTAAGGATTCTTATAGGTGTCAGATAAACAACACTGAGAACTGTAGTCCTGTGATCAGCCTTGGTTTATTTTTTATTTTGTTTTCAGTAATTTATTGTTAGAGATATAAAAAGTTTTTTAATGCTGGCATTTCTTAGGACTAAAACTATATAAGGACACCGTGTACTTTTATAACAAGACATTGGGCTTTAAAACCAAGTTGTTGTTGGGGCAAGTCTGCCTTTTCCAGACTTGAGATAAAAGCTGATAGTTTCCAGCCATCCACACCACCCAGCCTCCTAAATTCCCTGTTTATCTCGTTTTGGCATTATGTCTGTCTCTCTTTTTGTTCAGCACTAGATTGTACTGCCACTTTTCTTCCTACTCATCCATCCCTGTTTCTCTTGACTTTGATAGAATTGAAATTCTTTGTCACTTTTATATTGGTGTATATTTTTTTTTAATTTTTTTTTCAATGTTTTTTATTTATTTTTGGGACAGAGAGAGACAGAGCATGAACGGGGGAGGGGCAGAGAGAGAGGGAGACACAGAATCGGAAACAGGCTCCAGGCTCCGAGCCATCAGCCCAGAGCCTGACGCGGGGCTCGAACTCGAACTCACGGACCGCGAGATCGTGACCTGGCTGAAGTCGGATGCTTAACCGACTGCGCCACCCAGGCGCCCCTATTGGTGTATATTTTTAAAGCTCAAAGTGTATCTTTTTAGAGTATGTTTTTGTAGGGTGTGTTTTTAAGACTGCTTTTTTATATGTGGATGGTTCTTTATTCATTTTTTGAAATTTCTTAACTCATTGGAGAAAATTGTTAACACTCATTTAGAAACTTTCTAGAAAATGCCCTCTTTTATTCCTCTGAGAGATTCAGGGTGGGCTTATGATAGGCGAAGTTTGGCCCAAATGCAATTGAGAATATTAATTTCTTTGCTTTCATTAATTGTGTCATTATTGCATTGATGTGACTGCTGTATTTTGGCTATAGAGTTGAAAATTTTAACACAAAACAAGTAGATTACAATTGCTTTTTGAGACTATTTTTTATTATTGTTTTTAATGTTTATTAATTTTCATAGAGGGGCAGAGCGCAGGAGGGGGAGGGGTAGAGAGAGAAGGAGACCCGAAGCAGGCTCCAGGCTCTGAGCTGTCGGCACAGAGCCCGATGGGAGGGGCTGGAACTCAGGAACTGCAACATGATGACCTGAGCCGAAGTCGGATGCTTAACCGACTGAGCCACCCAAGTGCCCCTTGACGCTATTTTTTAAATGTTTATTTTGAGAGAGACAGACAGGGTGTGGGGGAGGACCAGAGAAAGAGAGAGGGAGAGAGAGAATCCCAATCAGGCTCTGTGGTATCAGTGCACAGCCCATCATGGAGCTCAGTCCCACGAACTGTGGTCTCATGACCTGAGCTGAAATCAAGAGTTGGACGTTTAACCGACTGACCCATCCAGGAGCCCGGTTTTTGATGCTTTAGATTTTTCCCCTGGATATTTACTGAGTACTTGTATTATAAGCAAAGTAGATAATGATCACAAGAATATGAACCAAAATAATAATATATATCCAAAATGTATCCATCATCACAAATTCATGTATCCTGAATATATCCTTTTATTTGATTAGTATTAGTTCTGAAGTTTGATCTATTCAGAAATGTATGTTGTGGTAAAGTTGTAAAACTTTGTCAAGTGTTATTTTATATTCTAGGTTCTGAGTGCAAAGGTAGTTACGAATGCTCGAAGTCCTGGGGCAAAGTGCTATGGCATTGTAACTATGTCTTCAAGCACAGAGGTATCCAGATGTATTGCACATCTTCATCGCACTGAGCTGCATGGACAGCTGATTTCCGTTGAAAAAGTAAGCTTGCCTAAATGTATATAAAACGGAGGTTACTTCGAGGGCTAGCAGTGCTCAATTTAAAGAGTTTACACCCATAGAGAGTAGAATTTGGAATAGTTTTTAAGTATTATTTTTATGTTTTTACTTCTGTTTTTTCCACATTTGCTCCCCAAAACATACTTTTTTGTGATCTGAAATATAACCTTAAAACATACTGATTTTTTTTTTCCTGTTTAAACCTTTCAGGTTAAAGGTGATCCTTCTAAGAAAGAATTGAAGAAAGAAAATGATGAAAAGAGTAGTTCAAGAAGTTCTGGAGACAAAAAAAACATGAGTGATAGAAGTAGCAAGTAAGGATTTATTTTTTTGATAAGCACTAGACTTTTTTGGAAAATTGCTGCAAAAGTTCTCATTACGTGTTTTTCCTGGGTGGTATGATCAGGACACAAGCCTCTGTGAAAAAAGAAGAGAAAAGGTCATCTGAGAAATGTGAAAAAAAAGAAGGCAAGGATACTAAGAAAATAGAAGGTAAAGATGAGAAGAATGATAATGGATCAAGTGGCCAAACTTCAGAGTCGATTAAAAAAAGTGAAGAAAAGAAGCGAATAAGTATGCTTATGTATCTTTCTTCTCAATCCCTTTCTAATGCTTTCTACCATTTCATTTTTACAGTGGAAGGGAAAACCTGAGATCCCAGTCCAGATAAATATTTAAACTTCGTTGTTAGGTGTCACTGTGGTAGAAGGGGAAGTCTTCTTTTGTACTCTTGGGAAACAAGTGTGTTCTTCCATCTAAACCCCTTTATGGTCATCGATAGCTGTGTGACTGAGTTGGGATCTTTTGTTGTTTTTGTTTTTTTCTTTTTTAATATGAAATTGATTGTCAAATTGGTTTCCATAAGAGTTGGGATCTTTTGGTATCACTGAAAGTAATTATGTTTGTGGGTTGAGCTCTTTTTAAAGACTATTTGCAGTTAAGTTCTCATAGAATAAGTAGGTTTATTTATTTCATGCACTATGTTGTGAATATCTGGCTATCTAAGATTTCAGCATTTTTACATGATAGTTACTGTCTTTTTTAATGAGATAGTGTTTAGACATTTGTTTATGTAATTTTTTTTTTCCTCTTAGGTTCAAAGAGTCCAGGACATATGGTAATACTAGACCAAACTAAAGGAGATCATTGTAGGCCATCAAGAAGAGGAAGATATGAGAAAGTAAGTCTCTGAGAGGGCTGCTGTGTACTATTCTGCTGTTTTCAAAAGAAGATAATTCGGTACCTCTATAACTTGAAAATCAAGAAAAATAGAATGTCATTACTCTTTTAAAGCTTTTTAAATGACCAGCTGAACTTGAAAACCAAAACTCCACATTATTTTAACTTCTGGTCCTGTTACACTTTTTTTCTTATAGATTCATGGAAGAAGCAAGGAAAAGGAGAGAGCTAGCCTAGATAAAAAAAGGGACAAAGACTATAGAAGGAAAGACATCTTGCCTTTTGAAAAGATGAAGGAACAAAGACTAAGAGAGCATTTAGTTCGCTTTGAAAGATTGCGACGAGCAATGGAACTTCGAAGGTAGGAAAAGTGTCTCTTTTATACCTGTCGTTACCTTTAGGTACATCTTTAACACTAGTTACAAACCAGATTCCTAGAAATTGTATTCCCAAGAAAGCTGTTTGCCGCTTTTAAGAAATGCAGTAAAACCTAATGATTTCTTAAGTTTGCATAGCATTTTGTAATTTACCAAGTACCTTTCCATCTGTTCTCTCTGTCTCAGCTGTTCTGTACGGTTAGGTGTGCCCATTATCTGATTGAAAAAATGGAGGCCCAGAGAGGCTAAAAGACTCTTCCAAATGCCACATGGCTAATGAGTGGCAGAGTCGGGACTCAGACCCAAGTCTTCTGACTCCAAGTCCAATGCTCTTTCCTCTACTCCAAAGCTGCCGCCATGAAAAACATTTTAAACGAAAAAGTGATGGTGACATAAGATAGCCTCAACGTAATCTATAGGTTCTCAAGTGTCTATTTTATACCTGTGTTTACCTGTAGGTACATCTTTAACACTAGTTATAAACCAGATTTCTGGAAATTGAAAGGAAGTGAAGGAATTTTGCCTTGTGAACCTTAATGTGTTCAAGCTCTGTCTCAAAGCAAGCATTCTCTTTAAAACAGAGAACAGAACAAAACATTTTCAATTTTTAGTGGCAGTATCTTTCTCAGCAGTTTGCCATGAATGCCAGTTTGCTTTCATATGTCAATTTTTTGATGCCACTTAAAATATTCTTGTGATAGTGTTTTATAATATAAATTTCCAAATATTAACCTGTCTCATCGAGAGGTCTTTTATCATGGGATTTCATCTATTCGTTCACAGGAGCGTCAGGAATTATCAGACACTTGTGATGACTTAAATAGTACTGTGATTGCCACACACTTTATTAGAAATAATCCTCGCATTGCTCAGAATCCATTTGCTTTTTTTTGATGAAGTCCTAATATGCTGAGCTTCCTATTTAGATGACAGATCAGGAGGAGAGCGTGGGAGCTGCTAGAGCAGGGATTCTCATGCCTATCAGACCAGCACCCCTGTTATGTTAAAAAAAAGTTGCAGCGTCCTCTTTACTCTGCTGAAATGTAATTGATGCATAATAGGCCTACAAATGTGTTATATGCCTATGCAAATAATTTCCAAAAAACCAATATAATGCCTTAATTCTAATACAAAGGAGAAATAAAAGTAAATTATAATGAAGCATATATTCCAGATATGAATGTTTAGGCACGACTCTCTAGAAGACCTAATGAAGTAGTCAGATGTTTACAACCCTCTTTAGATTCAATGAGAATGTGACAGCTACAAATGCAGACTGATATTGGTGTGTCGTTTTGGTAAGTCAAATGCCAGGAGTGGTGTTGGCATTACAACATGATTTCTGAAATGGTGAACGACTCTTGGTGAAGGTCTTAAGAAACTATAATTTTCCTTCTAATTGACATGGAGTTGCATTCCTGGAAATTTTAGTGTATATAAAACCATGCCAACCATGCAACCATGCAAACCAACCAACCTAGCATGTATTCACAATGAGTGAAGCTCTAGGCTCCAGTTTTTTTAAAGGTGATTTTGTTTTGTTTTAATGACATGAATGTCCATTATGACATTTGAAAGTATAATGAATATTGGACAGATTTTTTTGCTGTGCTGAACTATCTGACCATTCCATGCAGTGTAAGCTATCTAGAATCCTTGGTCCCCATTCACTCAGTGCTGCTGCTAATGGCCCTGATGGTCATTGGGATAATTTAAAGTGCCCCTCAGATTTCCATGGGAGCAGTACTGACCCACTGAGAACCACTGGGTGGCTAGAGGAAGACATGCTGATAGAGCACACTGAGGGCCTTAGAGTGAGGGGATGACAGAAATGTGAAAAGTCCCGATACGTTATCTTCATTAAGTTCAGCAAACATTTGAACTGCCTCCTGACTCAAAGAATCACGGGCTAGTGAACAGCAAAAAAGCCCTTAAGGGCAACCATCTTATTATTTATAGCATCTGCTATAATTCATGTTGATGGATATGATCCCAAGTCACCAAAATAAGGTCTACTTTGTTTAAGGAGATAGAACACATACTAGCGACTGGAAAATTTCCTGTCAAAAACAGAAGTTGTAGTTTTGTAAACATATTTGTAGAATATGTCCTTATTAAAATGTTGATTAACTAATGGGCTATTATTATAGTGGGATTTTTATTTAAACAGGAATCCTCTAAGAGGCAACTACTCTATAAAATTCAGCTGCTCAGTTGACAATCTTAATAAATAAGTGACAGCATTGGAATCTGTTTAAAGTTTTATTTTGAGTTCTCTTTCCAATTACATTAAAACTACTTAGATTGAGTTGAAGTTTAAACTTGCCAACCACAAGGAAAAATTCAAACTCAAAAGCTATTCTCTTTCACACAGTGCTAGCATAATTTAAGTATTTCTAAATACTGATTTTTGTTAGACGAAGAGAGATTGCAGAAAGAGAGCGTCGAGAGCGAGAACGCATTAGAATAATTCGTGAACGGGAAGAACGGGAACGCTTACAGAGAGAGAGAGAGCGCCTAGAAATTGAAAGGCAAAAACTAGAGAGAGAGAGAATGGAACGCGAACGCTTGGAAAGGGAACGCATTCGTATTGAACAGGTGCAGTCAGAAAATCTTTTCATCTTAAATAACTGACCTTTTTCAAACCCTGTGATTTTTGCCCTAAAATTTGCTTTACTTGTTGTAAAGCTTCTATAGAATGAGTTCAGCTGATGAGCATTTATTGAGTGCCCCTGAAAGATAACCATCAGTTAGGTGCTAGTTAAAAATACATTTAGCAGTGACTTTGTTCTGGCCAATTGGTAGTAACTCGAACTCTGCAATATCATGGCAGCCTAATAGTCTGAGCATAGGACTATGAGTCCAGAGTAGTTGTAATCCAGGCTCTGTCACTATCCCAGTCTCAGCACATCATAACTTATTTCCTTACATATTAGAGTGGGAATGATTTCCCAAGGCTGGAAGGAAATAATGCCTCTCTTTGCAGAATTGCATCAAAGCATTTAGTTTCCATACATATTTAGAACTTTATTTCTAATTCCCTTTAGGTGCTTTTGTTTCAATCAAATGATGAAACTGAATCTGACCTTCCCAATTACTTGCCAGCTTTCACCACCCAATCTCTGTTATTTTTAAATGTTGCAGAACAATAGCCATAGTCTAGATTACTGATTTCTGATTTCTGAAGTCAGTTTTGTTTATGTATTTGTCCCAGGTATGTGTTTTGCCTGGTGCTTGCCTATGGTGGTTTCTTAATGACAGGATGAAAACAAGGTTGCGCATGTACTTACCTTATGTTTTCATTTTGCATTGGTTGGTTCTTCCTTCTGTGTTGTCTGAAGGAACGTCGTAAGGAAGCTGAACGTATTGCTCGAGAACGAGAGGAACTGAGAAGGCAACAGCAGCAGCTTCGTTATGAACAAGAAAAAAGGAATTCTTTGAAACGCCCACGTGATGTAGATCATAGGTAGTTGCCTGCTTTCTTCTTTAACAGTTACATTTGTTACCTTATGCCTTTTCAACTAAGACTGACCAGGGAATTAGAAACTACAGGCAACTGTCACTGGAATAAAAGGTCATGATCAGTAGGGATGGGAATGATTGCAGGACTGGAGTGGATCCAATGCATTGTCAAGTAGGAAGAGTCTGCTCTCTTTCCCTTTCCCTTCCTAATGGCACATGTTTTTCCATTATGACTGGAAATACATGATTATACTGGGCTTCCGTGATGCTTCTCAAACTCAGACCCATTTGAAAATTCTTACAGGTTAATGCAGATAAACTTGGAAGTTACAAACTTGGGTTGTCTGTGTTCATGCTGCTTAATAGTTTTCAAAATATATATAGTTATTTAATTTTTTATCTCATAAGTTCTATGAGATTTAGTTGGTTGTGTTGAAAAATACATGGAATGAATGAATTGTGCTTGGGACTTACCTGTGTAACTTCCAAAGTTAAACATAACTGAAAACGTTGTTAGAATTTTATTATAAAATGGTATCTTTTTTCCATTTACGAATTTTAAAACAGACCATTTTTCAACTATTTCCTCGCCTGTGAACTTCCTCTAACACTATAGGACTTCATGCAGTCTGATAATTAATTCTTTGCTAGCTTGTTCTTGTAACAGTGTTTTGTGTCTTGAGTTTATTAGCCTTCTGTGTCCACAGTTCCTAGCATGTGGTATGTATGACTCCAAATAAGTGTTGTTGGTTTATTATAAAACTAATTTATATAAATGAGCAAATATTTCTCTTCAAGGCGAGATGATCCTTACTGGAGCGAGAATAAAAAGTTGTCTCTAGATACAGATGCACGATTCAGCCATGGATCTGACTATTCTCGCCAGCAGAACAGATTTAATGACTTTGATCACCGAGAGAGGAGCAGGTTTCCTGAGAGTTCAACAGTACAGTCATCATCTTTTGAAAGGTAGATGCCTTTTTTAAAGTTACTGTATTTGGTACATGAGCCTTGCTAATGATATGTTTGGTTCTCTATTAAAACTTAAGTACAGGGGCGCCTGGGTGGCGCAGTCGGTTAAGCGTCCGACTTCAGCCAGGTCACGATCTCACGGTCCGGGAGTTCGAGCCCCGCGTCGGGCTCTGGGCTGATGGCTCAGAGCCTGGAGCCTATTTCCGATTCTGTGTCTCCCTCTCTCTCTCTGCCCCTCCCCCGTTCATGCTGTCTCTCTCTGTCCCAAAAGTAAATAAACGTTGAAAAAAAAAATTAAAAAAATAAATAAATAAAACTTAAGTACAACAGGTCAGGCCTGAGTGTTCAGAACAAATTGTGTGTTTGGTTTCTGTTTTCATTAATTTAATAAATTCACATAATTAATTTATGTAGCTAGAATTCAGTGTTCAAAATTAGTTTGGGGTACCTGGCTGGCTCAGTCTATGGTAGAGCATGTGACTCTTGATCTTGGGGTCGTGAGTTCAAGCCCCACACAGAGTATGGAGATTGCTTGAATAAATAAATTAAAAAAAAAAAAAAGCTTTACTAGGCCACTATAACAAGGTCAAGTAGATTGGCTTTATCTTTTTAACTTTGTTTAAAACTAGGTGGGAATACTGTTAGCTTTGGATGTGCCTCAACTGTTAAGAACAGTATGACATCCTTCAGGTTGGTAGTCACTAGAGTGTTTGATGTAATTTCCCCCAGATGCTAAAAAACAATTTTCATGCCAAGCATTTAGCTCATTTTAAAAGAATATAAGTTATTGATTATAATAATAGTTGTGGCTTTTTTGGTGGCTTTGCCTTAAGTTAATTTTTAAAGAACTGTAATTTTTGTAAGTTATGCAAATAAAATTAAGAAAAATAGGGCCAAATAAGTACGTCTCAGGACCTGTGTTCTTTGTTTTGGATAATCAACAGGCGAGAACGCTTTGTTGGTCAAAGTGAAGGGAAGAAAACACGTCCTACTGCACGAAGAGAAGATCCAGGTTTTGAAAGGTATCCCAAAAATTTCAGTGATTCCAGAAGAAATGAGCCTCCACCACCAAGAAATGAACTTA
The DNA here is from genome assembly GCF_014898765.1 of Herpailurus yagouaroundi. NCBI lineage: Eukaryota > Metazoa > Chordata > Mammalia > Carnivora > Felidae > Herpailurus > Herpailurus yagouaroundi. Next base: position 24,361,478 of record NW_024412415.1, on the reverse strand, counting down.
GAGAAACGGACAGGAGAGAAGTCCGGGGAGAACGAGACGAGAGGAGAACGGTAATCATCCATGACAGGCCTGATATCGCTCACCCTAGACATCCTCGAGAAGCAGGGCCCAATCCATCCAGACCAACCACCTGGAAAAGTGATGGCGGCATGTCCACTGACAAACGGGAAGCAAGGTATTTGTGTAGTTTTCAGTGTCTGACTGGTGGTACATAACGAATTTGGGTTTAGGGAAAAAAGATGTTAGGGCATCTGACTGACTCAGTTGGAAGAGCATGCGACTCTTCATCTCAGGGTCAGGGGTTCGAGCCCCACATGGTGTAGAGATTACTTAAATAAATAAAACCTAAAAAAAATGAAAAAAAATTTTTTTTAAGGTGTAAAAGAATTTTGATTGTAGATATCTTTGGGTTTTGTTTAACAGAGTTGAAAGGCCGGAACGATCGGGGAGGGAAGTATCAGGACACAGTGTGAGAGGGGCTCCCCCTGGGAATCGCAGCAGTGCTTCCAGCTATGGAAACAGAGAGGGAGACAGAGGCGTAATCACTGACCGAGGAAGTGGAACACAGGTAAGTGCTTGAGAGTTTATTGTCCACTCTTCTGTAATAAATTCAGAGGACTTATTTTTTAAGTTTTTTTTTTTTTAAACGTTTATTTGTCTATTTTTGAGAGAGAGAGCACGTGGGAGGGTCAGAGAGAGGAGACAATCCCAAGCAGGCTCCATACTGTCATCACAGATCCCAAGGTGGGGCTCAGACTCTCAGAATCGTGAGATCATGTCCTGAGCTGAAATCAAGAGTTGGACGCTCAACCTTCTGAGCCACCCAGGTGCCCCAAGGACTTAAAATTTTGATGAAGCCTGGATTAGTTAGATTAGAATGATTGGGAGACTAGTTTCTATCAAAGATCTTAAAATCTTTCATATTTTACTGTCAGTAATTGAACATCACTACAAAGAAGTAGGATACTAGCCCTGAAAGTCTGATGCCATTTTTATTAAAATTCCTACTGAAATTTGAGCATTATTAAATTTTGTAGATGAGCCTTCCTAGTGAATGAATGTTTTATTTCTCTTTAAGAAATTGAGGCTTTCATACTAGATGCAAAAATCTTTGGCCTCTACTTGTGTTTCCCTTTCCCTTTTCCTTTTTTTTGTCCAGTCCTCTCCTTGTTCATTCAGTAGTTTATAGTGTAGAATTGAGATATAATTTTTGTGTCTTTTTCTTTTAATTCTAAAGGTAGGTGGGTGAAATATTTCATATTTTTAAATTGCTTTTTATTCTTGTGATACTTTATTGACTTGATTATTTTGGAAGTTAATGAACCTGGCCAAAGCGAAGTATCTTCATCTCTTAACAACTCAAATGACCTTTCAACGAATCTGAAAGCATTCTATTGATGAAATACTGGCATATGAGTTGACAGTAGCACAAATAGAAAATCTTCCTAAATTACACACAAAAAAGAATTCTGAAATGTGTGTGTGTGTCCATTCTTCAACCTGCATTATAGTATGAAGCTCTGTTTTGTATTTGAATACATATTCGATTTTGTAGTGGTATACTTGACTGGAAATTTTTCTAATCCCTTGACATTCTAGCTATACCACTATACACTTTACATTTCATCCAGAGCACCTATGAAATGGATTTGGGAGTGCATTATAAGCTTTCATGTTTTAAGTAAGTTGAAATGTTCAGTGGATCAGTTCATTGATTTCTTTGCCCTGAACATAACTTTCAAGACGGGGTGTATAATCCAGACATTCTGCCCTATTTAGAGTAACACTTAAGGAAGGCAGTCTCACAGAGTAGCCCCTGGATTCAGATATCCATTCAGAAAAGATGTTCTGAGGAGGAGATCCTGTCCCTGCCTTGACAATTCTGTTTTTCATAATGTATGTTGTTCTGCCAGTATTACACCTATGTAGAGTACCTTCAGCTTTATTTTCTGTAGACTAAGTATTGTCACTTTTGACTCTGCTTTTCTTGGATCCTTAGTTCTGTGGCTTTTGTTTCTTTATGTTTACTACTCTGCTTTTCTCGTCATGTATGTAAGACCTTGTAAGAGTCATAGCATTGATGAGTACCGTGTGAAATAAGACGGCGATTCGCGTGTCTCTGTGCTGTTTGAGTGTTGAGCATATACCCCACCTTGATTTGTCTTCAGGTTTTGACCTTTCACTGTGCCTTCTTACATACCTATAAATCAATGCATGATATGCATATCTAGAAATACTCGAAGTCATGAAGGACATGCATGCTAGAAGGTATGGAAATAGAAATGACAGTGCTGAATCATTGCCCCCTTACCCTACCCTGAAGCCCGAGCAGCTTCTCAATATGAAGTAGTTGGAAACCCTTTGCATATCCTCTTGTATTATTCACCAGTTTTCTTCTCAGACATCGTATTGATTTGCTTCCAACATTAAGAGCACACCAACATAGTGAGTTGGCATGAGGCTGAGGGTATCATGACCTTTCTTTTAATATGTGATTCTTTAGCACTATCCTGAAGAGCGACATGTGGTTGAACGCCATGGACGGGACACAAGTGGACCAAGGAAAGAGTGGCATGGTCCACCTTCTCAAGGGCCTGGCTATCACGATGCAAGGCGAATGGGTGATGGCCGGACAGGAGCGGGCATGATAACCCAACATGCGAGGTAAGTAGTTATTCGGTTAAGACTTTTCTGGCAGCATATATCCAAACCTTTGTCCTTTCCTTAAAGGGCAAAATAATTTCTGAGAGATTAAATTGCAGCTGGTAACAAACAGCCCTAGCCCTGCCCTGCCCAAACATTTCTCCATATTAACTCAAAATCTCCCAGAGATTTTATGTAGGGCAGCTAATGGTAATTTGTTAGTTTACATTGGCATTCTGCCGTATGGATCGAGATACAGGTACGTGTGTGTCTTAGAAACCAGTAGATGATGAACATTAACTTCATGTTGGAGTCGTGATCTTGTTCAGTGCCTGTCACTCCTAAAAGTTCTGGAAAGGAAGAGGAAACAAAATATATTCTGCTTCCTTCCTTTTCAAATAGGTCTAGCAAAAATTTTGGATAGTTAACTAACCCAAAGCCTGTGTGTATTCTAAGAGATGAGCTTCATTTTCCCTGTGCACTAACATCCATCGTGGCCCCTCAGCTGGCAAGTCTTTGGCCTCTCCCGGTCTTCCTTGCCCTTCTTTCTTTCCCATTCCCCTGTCTTAGAAGAGGGGGCTTGACTCGGTGATCTCAGTTACTGCTATTCTGTTGGTCACTTCTACCATCAGACTTGAGTGAGTGTTTATTATATTTGGGCCTGCACAGCCTCATCACTCATTTCTGTCTTTGGGTCTAAAGGTTACCAATGCCTTTTTTCTTGATTAATCTATATCTCTTTATTTTCTGAGTTCTCGAGCTCCTTGGCAGTTAAGCACTGTTTCTCATTGCTGCTTTTCCTTTTTTGTGTGACCCACATGTTTTCTAATGCATCGTATTTTTTTCCTCACCTTTTTTATTTCCTTTGCCGGCTCCTTCAGATGGTTGAACTTTAAACACCACTCTATATTTAGCTCTGTATTATGATCTTTATGTAAATACTTTGCTCTCTCTCTAAATTCAGGGTCACAGGCAAACTCATTCCTCTCCTGTTTCAGATCTTCACGTCCCATTTGTCGTCTCTAGCTTCTTTTAATTTGTTGGTGCCACTGTTCATCTCGTTCACCTAGACTGGGCCTCATCTTTACATTTCTTCATTCCTAGCATAAATATGTAAATGTGGTTCTGTTTTTAAAGAAGAGTTATAGTAGCTATGCTTTCTTCCTCATTTCAGCTTCTATCTGAGCTTCTCAAATTAGTCTTTTTCCTTCTCCGTTACACATACTATTTACAAATTTAATTGTTAGAAATGTTTTCATACACCATTTACTTGGTTCCAAAGCCACAAGCTTTGGTCTTATTCTACTTAAAGCGTTTTACCATCGGTTTTTATCTCCCAAATTGGTTGTAGGTTTTTTTGGTGTGACTTTTTTCTTGTGTCTCTCATTAGTACCTACTATGTTGCATTAAACATATAAAAAATCAACCTTCCTCCAGAATCCAAAAATATTGCTGTGACAATGTCCTGTAGCTCAGTGGTTCAAGTTCCTCATTGATGCTGATGCTGCTGATCTGGGGACCACACTCTGAGGGCTGCTGCTCTGTTCCATTCATGTGCACACCAGTAAATGGCTTACTCTGAGGAAGGGACTTTGAAGCAAGAGTGCCCAAGTTTGTTTGTTTGTTTGTTTATTTATTTTAAATGTTTTTATTTATATTTGAGACAGAGAGAGAGCATGAGCGGGGAAGGGGCAGAGAGAGAGGGAGACACAGAATCTGAAGCAAGCTCCAGGCTCTGAGCTGTCAGCACAGAGCCTGATGCAGGGCTTGAACTCACAGACTGAGATCATGACCTGAGCTGAAGTCGGACGCTTAACCAACTGAGCCAGCCAGGCGCCCCAAGAGTGCCCAAGTTTAAGTCCTCATTCCCCCATTTATTAGCTGTGACCTTGAGCAAGTCACTTAGCCTCCAGATCTCAGTTTCCTCATCAATAAAGAGGAGTTTGTAAATGGTACTTACCTCACAGAACTGTTGAAAAGAATGTTATTTAATATGGGTAAAGTACAAAGAACAACAGTGCCTGGTAAATGATAAGCACTTTATAGGTATTAGCTATAATTTATTCTTTTGTTCTTGACAGTTTTTTCTTTTAAACCTTTTTCAGTAATGCATCCCCAATTAATAGAATTGTACAAATCAGTGGCAATTCCATGCCAAGAGGAAGTGGCTCCGGATTTAAGCCATTTAAGGGTGGACCTCCGCGACGATTCTGAAAATTAGCTCTCTGCCATGGTTTCAAGATAATTTATTGAAATCTCCTGTAAACTTTACTTGACTACTTACGAAGAGGACCTCTGACTTGCTTGAGAGTTTTGTCAGACTTTTCTTTTTTTCTCTTTTTTTAAAATTTAACATGATTGCTTTTCTCAATTTTGGAGAAGATGTTTAAATAGTTCCGTTGTAACTTTTAATAGTTTTGTGTATCATTCAACTTTTTTTCTTGCAGCACCGAGACACATTTGAAAGGATGGAATCAAAACCATTTTGTTGAACTCTGTGTGAATATAAAGAGTAGTTTGCAGCTGTGTGGTAGTAGTTTAATTTGCAGCATTAGCTCCGTGGTGTCAGGCTCTAGAGTTCCTTCTTGTCACCAAGCATTTTCAGCCTCCATTTTGAAGGCTGTCGAAGCTTAAAACGTCTGCTGTCTAATTTTTAGAGAATAAGATTGTTCCTTGCATTTCTGAGTATTATGTAACCTATTTTTGCAGAAGGTACTGTTACATTAAGTGCATCTGTGTATCCTGGTTTAAAAAAATGTACTCTTTTTTGAAATAAACCTTCCTATTCTGTATAGTTGTTAAAGCGTTGAGAACCTTTTTAATTGTAAAATGAGAGCCGATTTTCAGGTTAGTGTAGCAGCACACTTGTTCAGGTTTGCATGGTATGAAACCAAATAGATGAACGAAACCTTGGCCATGAGGTTTGTATCACTGAGGTTTTTAGACTGAGTTGTGCAGGTAAGTGCACTTGTAGGTAATCTGCACTATTTGGTGGATAAATCCCACCTCTGGGAGTTGTGTGGTTACTAATGTTTCCATGTTCCCAACTATGTTGAGAACTGGAAAAAACCCAGGTTCTAGATTGGTGAATCAGTTGGGTTTTGTAAATACTTGTATGTGGGAAGGCATTGTTGTCTCTGTGAAAATAAAAATCCACACCTGGAAGTGTATGTGTCTTTGTTTCCAGCGTTTTAGATGTTAGTCCTCCAGCCCTTTCTGGTGTTAAATCCAAAATCGTTGACTAGGTTTAGAGCTCTAAAGGCAGCCTTTTGGTCTTTGTTCCTAGGAAATAAATCTGACCGATTCTTCACCTTGGTAGCTGGGTACTGTGCTCTGTTACAGTGTTAGAGAGTTAACGTCTAAGCTCACAGACTTTTAAGATTTTTTTTTTTTTTAAGGCATCTTTTCTAGGAAAGCCCTTCAAGGTGAATTCTGAATACCACCTCTTAAAGCCTTCCATATTCCTTTGTATGCAGCAGTGAATAATAATCCAAAAGGTCTAGATTCTTAGATAATTCAGCAGTTTGAATTCTCATATAAAGGGAAAGATGGAACGAGGGATCGCTCTGAGGCCACCTTTTGATTTGAGAAGGAGTCTCTGCAGAAGTTCTTGTAAATGTCTGTGGGTGGATATGGTCGTGCTCATGAGATGGCTCAGACTTCTGTGTGGTGTGGGCAGGCACAGTACCCTGGTCTTCGGCCTTTTGGGAAGCTGGCACTTCTGTATTGCTCTGGATTTCATAACCTTTTCTGCCCTTCTCAGCTCTACAACTGAGTATTTCAATTTGTAAAGGTTGCTGGTTAAATAGAGAAATGAACTGGTACAACTGCTGACTGGACAAAATTGGAGATCTAACTGAGTGGGGTAAGGTTAGTTGTCAAGCCTGGGCCCTACCCCCAGACATTTGTGGCTGGGGCCTAGGCATATTTTTCCACAAATGTTCTCCGAGATGATTCATATGTACAGGTGGCATTGACAGTCACTATAGACATAGAGCCCAGAGTAGACAGGACCAAATGCTCTTTGAAGAGCAGCAGGCATTTTTATGGGTAATAGAGTTTTCCTCATCACTGCTCAAATACATGTTATTTCGGTTTTAGAGACCCCATCTTTTGCCAGCGCGGGTGAGATGCTCTGATTAGTGTGATTTTCTAGTTAACTAGAGGTTAATGACTTTATATAATTGAACCACTCAGGAATGGGCAAAGGGGGACTTATTTGTCAGCTTTAGGAGCTTTTATCCAGAGCTTTCAGAACTGTCCTGGTTAAGCTGTGAAATCTTAGTATTGTTAATATTATATATTACAGAAATTTGTTTTCATTCTGTTAACTAGAGAGTCACCTCCGAGAAGGGTTTAGAAGAGTTTTAGCCTGGGCACCCAGGTGGTTCAGTCGGTGGGCATCCGACTTCGGCTCAGGTCATGATCTCACAGTTTGTGGATCCGAGCCCCACGTACGATTCTGTGCTGACAGCTCAGAGCCTGGAGCCTGCTTTGGATTCTGTGTCTCCATGTTTCTCTGTCCCTCCCCCACTCATGCTCTGTCTCTCAAAAATAAATAAATATTTTTAAAAATTTTATTTATTATTTGAGAGACAGCATGTACAAGCAGGGGAGGGGCAGAGAGAAGGAGAGAGATCCCAAGCAGGCTTCATGCTGTGAGTGCAGAGCCCAGTGCAGCGTTCGAACTCATGAACTGTGAAATCATGATCTGAGCCGAAACCAAGAGTCCGATGCTCAACCAACTGAGCCACCCTAGTGCCTCAATAAGGTAACTTATGTGTGTTCTCCCCATATGTAGTTTGTGTATTCAACACATTTTCTTTCACAATCCTAGCATTCTGTTTTGTAGAAGTTATCAAACTGATTTTAAAACTTCTGTGGAAATGGAAAGGAGTGAGATTAGCCAAAAATAATTTTGAAAAACATAAATAACAACATTAGAGGAATTATATTACCTGCTTACTATGTGTCACGCATGTTAAATAGGAGTATAAGTCATCACAGAATTACTGTTAATTGAACACTTACATGGGCTAGGCATTGTTACTAGGTAATTTACATGCATTAATCAATTTCCACAAGGTTATGTTTTAGGTGAAAGTACTTTTTTCTTTTTTTTTTTAAGGTGTAGGTACTATTATTATTCCTGTTGTATATGTGTGGAAACTAAAGAACAGTTTGCCCAGGACCATAAATATAGCGAGTGGTAGAACTGAGATTCAATTATAGGCACATACTTCTAAGAACATCAAGTCATTTCATCCAGTGTAGGGCGTGTGTGTGTGTGTGTGTGTGTGTGTGTGTGTGTGTGTGTGTGTATAGTAAAAGTGTGTTTAACCAGTTTCCTGTTTCAGAGTTTTCTCAAGTGGTTGTACCAATTTGCTTCAGCAATGTAACGGGTAAAAATTGCTCCACAGACTCATCAGCACTTGATATTGTCAGTCTTTTTAATTTCAGCCGCCTTGATGGGCGTACAGAACTATCTCGTAGCTTTAGTTTACATTTCCCTGTTGACCTAGGATATTAAGCATGTTTTCATACGTATATTGACCACTGATAAAGCTTTGTGAATTATGTCTTCAGATATTATCTACCCCATTTTTAACTGTGCTTTTTATCTTAGAGAATTGTAAGATCTCTCTGTGTATTATGGATACCAGTCCTTTATCAGATATATACTGGGAATATTTTCTTCCAGTCTGTGCTTTGCCTTTTCATTGTCTTAATGGTGTCTTTTGAAAAATAGGTTTTAAATTTGATAAAGTTCAGTTTATTATTTTTTTTTTTCTTTGAAAGTTCAGGGGTATTTTTGGTCCTAGCTAGAAATCTTTGCCTACCCCTAGGTCACAGGTTTTTCTCCTTTGTTTCTTCTAGGCCTTTCATAGTTTTAGTTTTTACATTTACATAAAGTCCATTTCAAGTTGACTTATGTATGGCATAAACTAAGGGTTGAGATATATTTTTTCTATATGGATATCCAGTTTTTCCAGTATTATTTGTTGAAAAGGCTATCTTTTTCCTATAAATCACTTTAACACCTTTGCTTTATTTTTTTATTTAAAAAAATGTGTTTTAATGTTTATTTCTGAGACAAAGAGAGACAGAGCATGAGTGGGGAAGGGGCAGAGAGAGAGGGAGACACAGAATCCAAAGCAGGCTCCAGGCTCCTAGCTGTCAGCACAGAGCCTGACACGGGGCTCGAACTCACAAACAGTGAGATAATGACCTGAGCCGAAGTCAGTCGCTCAACCGACTGAGCCACCCAGGTGCCCCAACACCTTTGTTTTAAAAAATCAATTTACAGGGGCATCTGGGTGGCTCAGTCAGTTAAGTTTGTGACTGTTGGTTTTTGCTCAAGTCATGAATGATCTTGCAGTTCATGAGTTTGAGCCCCACATCAGTCTCTGCACTGATAGTGTGGAGCCTGCTGGGGATTTCTCTCTCTCTCTCTCTCTCTCTGCCCATCCCTGGCTTATGCTGTCTCTCTTTCTCTCAAAAATAAATAAACATTTAAAAAAAATCAGTTTATATCTGTGAATCTATTTCTGGACTTTGTTCTGTTCCATTGATCTTTATGTCTGTATTTTCACGAATACCACACTGTGGTATCTTGATTACTGTATCTTTATATTAAGTCTTAAAATCAGGTAATACAATTCCTCCGTTTGTCATTTATGTTTTTCAAAATTATTTTGGCTAATCTCACTTATTTGCATTTCCATGTAAGCTTTAAAATCAGCTTGATAATTTCTACAGAAAAAGTATGCTGGAATTTTGAATGAAAGTGTGTTGAATATATAGATTAAATTTGGGGATAACTGACATATTTACAAAGAATATTGAATCTTCCAATCCATAATTAGTGTTTCTCTTCATTTAATAGGCCTTCCTTAATATCTTTTAGCAATGTGTTATAGTTTTCATCGTGTAGATTATAACACATTTTTTTGTGAAATTTTTTCCTATTTAATATTTTTGATGTTATTATAAATGGTATTTATTGTTCATTGCTAATACATAGAAACATAATTGATTTTTGTATATTAGCCCTTGTATCTTTTTTTTTAAGATTTTATTTTTAAGTAATATCTACACTCAATGTAGGGCTTGAACTTACAACCCTGAGATCATGAGTCTCATGCCCCACAATTTTACCAGCCAGATGCCTGACTCTTGTATCTTTTGACCTTGCTAAATTTACTTATTAGTTGTATTGACTCTGTTGTAGATGCCTCTGTTTTCCATGTGCACCATCATGTTTTCTGGAAACAAAGGTAGCATTAGATTTTCCTTACGAATCTAAATGCCTATTTCCCCCTTTGTCTTATTGCATTGGCTAGTATCTCCAACAGAATGTTGAATAGGAGTAGTCAGGGCAGATATTCTTGTATAGTTCCCAATTTTAGGGGAAAAGCATTCAGTTTTTTTGCCACTAAGTATAATGTCACTTTTGAGTTTTTCATTTATACCCTTGATGAGGTTGAGGAAGTTCCCATCTATTCCTAGTGTACTGAGAGTTTTAATTACAAATGGATATTGAATTCTATCAAATGCTTTTTCTGCATCTGTTGAGATGATCCCTTCATTCTGTTAATAGGGTGTTGCATACTAGAGAGAATTCGTACGTGGTTGTGATATATAGATAAAGTTACAGATATAGATATAGATAAAGATATAGATATAGATATAGGTATAGGTATAGATATAGATACAGCTAGGTTTGGCTTACTAAAATTTTAAGGATTTCTTTTTCACAACTCAGTGATTTTAGTACTTTCATAGCTATGTGCAACCATTGTCACGGTCAATTTTAGAATATTTTCATCACCTCAAAAAGAACCCTGTACTCTTTAAATGTCACCTCCTCCCACATTTCCCTGGCCCTCCCCCAGTCCTCAGCTTCCACTGATTTATTTTCTGTCTCTATGGATTTGGCAGTTCTGGGCATTTTATGTAAATGAAATCAAGTGTTATCTTTTATGTCTGGCTTTTCTCTACTTAGCATAATGTTTTCAAGTTTCCTCCATGTTGTAGCATGTAATCAGTACTTCATTTCTTTTTATGGCTGAATGATTTTCCATTGTATAGATATACCACACATTATCCATTTATCAGTTGATGGAAATTTTGTTTTCCTCTTTTGGTTTTATAAATAATGCTGTTATAAACATCCCTGTACATGTTTTTATGTGGGAATATGTTTTCATTTCTCCTGGGTATACACCTAGGAGTGGAATTCCTGAATCATATGGTAACTCAATGCTTAATTGCTTGAGGAACTGCCAGACTTTTTTCTGTATTTCCACTTTCATTTTCTATTTCTTTTTTTTTTTTTTAATGTTTATTTTTGAGAGAGGCAGAGACAGAATGCGAGTGGGTAGGGGCAGAGAGAGAGGGAGACACAGAATCTGAAACAGGCTCCTCTGAGTTGTCAGCACAGAGCCCGATGCGTGGCTCGAAATCGCAAGCCACGAGATCATGACCTGAGCCGAAGTCGGCCACTCAACTGACTGAGCCACCCAAGCGCCCTTCATTTCCTGTTTCTATCAACAGCATTCGTAGGTTCAGATTTTTTCCCCTTTCTTGCCAATGCTTCTCTGACTTTTTGATTCTAGCCAGTCTAGTGGGTATGAAGTGGTATCTCATTGTGGTTTTGATTTGCCTTTCCCTGATGACTAATTGCACTATCTTTTCCTTTGCTTATAGGTCATTTGTACATCTCTGTTGGAGAAATGTCTGTTCAGATCATTTGCCCACTTTTTTAATTGTGCTTTGTTTACCTTTTTGTTATTGAGTTGCAGAATTTTTTTTTTTTAAGTATTCTATCTAGGTAAAAAAAGCCCTTTATCAGATATATGAAGATACATGACTCGCAAATATTTTCTTCCATTTTGTGGGTTGTCATTTCACTTATAGTAGCCTTTGAAGCACAAAAGTTTTTAATTTTGATTCGGTACAATTTTTTTTTTCTTGTTGCTTGTGCTCTTAGTGTCACTTCTAAGAATCTTTTGTCAAAGCAGAAGTCATGAAAATTTACCACTATGTTTTCTCATAAGAGTTTTATAGTTTTAGCTCTTATATTTAGGTGTATGATCTATTTTGAGTTAATTTTTGTGTATGGTACACGGTAAGGGTCAAATTTTATTTTTTTTTGCATGTGTATCATTGGTTTGTTGATAAGCATCATTTGTTGAAAAGACTATTCTTTTTCCATTGAATATTCTTGGCACCATTGTCAGAAACCAGATGGCACTGAACAAATGGTTTTATTTCTTGACCCTCCATTCTATTCCACTGATATATTTGTCCTTATGCCAGTATCACACTGCCTTTGTTTTTGTTGCCTAATAAGTTTTGAAATCGGTAAGTTTGGTTTCCTTTGTTGCTTTTTTGTTGTTGTTGTTGTTAAGAATTTTTGCATTGTTTCCATGAAGAATAGTCTGTAGTTTTCTTGTAATGTTTATGAGGGTGATGCTGACTAAATAATGTGAAAGAGAAATGTTCTTTCCTTTTGCCTTTTCTAAAAGAGTTTGTAAGATTGGTGTGTGTGTGTGTGTGTGTGTGTGTGTGTGTGTGTGTGTGTGTGTG
>NW_024412415.1:24335951-24349234 GCF_014898765.1 Herpailurus yagouaroundi | reverse complement strand
GTGTGTGTGTGTGTGTGTGTGTGTGTGTGTGTGTGTGTGTGTGTGTGTTTCCTTAAATGCTTGATAGAATTTACCAGTGAAAGCATGTGGGCATGGAGTTTTCTTTTGGGGAGATATTAAATTTACAGATTCAATATCCCAAGCAGACCTAGGGCTATTAAGATTTTCTGTTTCTTTTTTAACCAGTTGTTATAATTTTTGCCTTTCAAGGAATACATTTATTGGTGGAAAATTATTATCTTTTATAAAATCTGTAGGATTTGTAGTGATGCCACCTCTTCCATTTCTGATATTGGAAATTTGTTTCTTTTCTGTTTGTCCCTCATTCTGTCTGGCTGAAGTAACTTTAGAGTTTCTTTCTCCCCACAGAGGACCAGCTTTTGGTTTTGTTGATGTTTTTTTATTTGTCTATTTTCTGCTCATTTTTTTCCTGATCTTACTCTTTGTTATCTTCTGCTTATTTGGGTTTAATTTGCTCTTTTTCTCCCCTTATAGTGGAAACTTAGATCATTTTTAGAGGTCCTTTTTTTACTTGTTTTTAATGTCTATTTACTTTTGAAAGAGTGTGTGTGAGCAGAAGAGGAGCAGAGAGAGAGGGAGACACAGAATCCAGAGTAAGCTCTAAACTGTGAGTTGTCAGCACACAGCCTGACACAGGGCTCAAACTCATGAACTGTGAGATCATGACCTGAGCCAAAGTCAGAAACTCAACTGAGTGAGCCATCCAGGCACCCCAGCTAATTGTGTGGGTTTTTTTTAAGTTTATTTATTTATTTTGAGAGAGAGAGAGCAAGCACAAATGGCAGAGGGGCAGAGACATGGAGAGAGAGAATCCTAAGCAGGCTCTGTGTTGACAGTGACACAGGGCTCAATCTCAGAGTTCATGGGATCAGGCTTTGTGCTGACAGGAACAGTGAGGTTGGGCCCCTTGTCACTGTCAACACAGAGCCTGCTTGGGATTCTTTCTTTGCCCCTCTTGCTGCCTGCTCACACGTGTGCACATGCTCTCTCTCTCTCTCTCTCTCTCTCTCTCTCTCTCAAAATAAATAAACTTAAAAAAAAAAGAAAGAAAAAGATTTAAAGACTCATCTTTAAAGTTGATGGGACACAAAAACACTCGGAGAGATAAAAGGCAGAACTCTGTTATTTACAGCTCTGGCCAAGAAAAAACTTGCATTCACTGCAACGCAGAGGGTTGCAGAGAGTACACTAGGATCATGGGCTCAGTAAATAGCGAGATCAAGAAGCATAGCAGAATCCCTACTGTTAGGAAAAGCAGTGAGTGACACGCATCTCATGTGTCAGTGCCTGGGGTACAGTCCTCTTCAGCACGGAGATTTGGACGGGAGTCATGGTGTCTGAGGCAATGTCCTCTGTAGTGGTGAACTGGGCCAGAGCAGTGCGGTCTGGGACTAGAGACTGGTGTATCCTTTTCCAAGTAGATGCCCACGCACACTGGTATGGGTCATGGTTTCTTGTTTGTGTGTTTTTGTTCTTTGAGAGTTTTATTTTCTGAGAATAGAAACTATAAAATTGAAGTGTAAAATCCTGAAAATCTGATCAACCATTTAATCCTTTTAAAGTCACTAATTCTAATAGTTTTCATATAAACGTCTTAATTTTACATTCGCAAAACTGATCACAGGATATCGGCTACTGTAATGGATTTTTTTTTTTTTTTTTTTTTTTTTTTTTTTTTTTTTTGCGTCAAGGGTATAAACATTCCTCCTACAACTTAGAGTGTAAGTTAGACCAAGCTGCTTGTAGAATGTGAAGGCAGTGTCGGGCCTGGGAGCTTAACTTATAAGTATCTTTTCAGTACAAGGGCTTTTAAGTGCAGGGGCTTTGTGGGTGTACGGCTAGCAAAAGTGATGACAGCACCCACGATACTGCTGTAATTGAGCTAGAGTACCACAACCCAGCTGGCTCAATCAAATCCCTAAGTGAGGGTGACCAAATCTAAAAACTCCCCAGCAGTCCAAGGGTTTTCCCAGATGGGTGATGAGAGAGGGGTTCTGCAGCAAATAGATTTTAAATTTTATGGCCTGATTTCGGTGCGTGTCGTTAATATAGTCTCATGTTGTTTGCTAGTCAAAATATCCACGGCGGAGGTTGCTGGAGCTGCAGCGTTAAAGTGCATGCAGGTCCTCAACCTTAGCCGGTCATTATGGGTCTTTTGTTCTATGTGTCGGTTCGACTGTTGGCGGGCATGCTGCGGGGCCTCTGATCCGCAGAGCTGTGCATGAGCCACACCTGATGGCATGTGGCCTCAACATTTGCTCTGTTTGGTTGAAACAGTGACTGATTTGGAGGGCTGGGGCCTCCGGATTGCAGAGCAGAGCAAACGCTCAGACCAAAAGTGACAAGACCAGTGGCCAGTGGGATGGAGTGCAGTTGCACTTGAAGGGCTTTTATCGCCTGCTGCCGATTTTACTCCAGAGTGCAGTATTACCAGAAGGGGGTGTCTGATCTCATCATTATGGGACAGAGTATGGATTTTATTATTGTCAATGTGATTTTCATTTTCAAACTGGAATTTTCTGTCTCCCTTAGTAGTCCACAATGTCTGTGGAAATGGCCCTGGACAGCTAATTTTTCTGTCCTTGAGGAGGTTGGCGGGAGATCCCAGAAGAATTACCCATCTTTTTAGAATCTGAATATTGAAGGTTTTTTGCGTGGTGGAAGTTCTGGCTCAAATGTCCCATATGGGATGAGCAGATGTCTGACCTGACAGAAAATCTGTGGTTAACAGGCCCCAGAAGATCGTGCAGAAGAGGTTGTCATAGCCTCTCCAGGGGAGTCTAGCCTCCTGCCCTTATGGGATGGAGGCAGGATTGAAAATCCTTAAAGATAGGGGAGGCATTATCAAAGGGCCTCATATATAATGAGTTTTCACATACAAAGAGGCTAGGCTTACCCTCTTTAAAGATAGGAAAGATGGGTACTGAGGAGGGCACCTGTTGGGATGAGCACTGGGTGTTGTATGGAAACCAATTTGACAATAAATTTCATATATTTAAAAAAATAAATAAAGATAGGAAGGTGCACTGGAAAATTGTTTATTTAGTTGGTATAAGGTGTGAGTTATCCAAGGAGCTTTAAATTAAGAGAGAATAAGTCTGGGGCAAAATAGGGACCATTTTGGGGTCCATTTGCAGACTACAGTTTAAAAACAAGTTATCTGAAGGGACCATTATATCTCCGTAAACTGGGACCTGTTGGAAAGGTAAAAATTCAGTTGAATGCCTTTTCTAAGAGCCCATCATTGTGTAGTTTGACAAGTGGAATATGTGTCTTGGTTACTATCAGTAATGTCTGGAACTCTGAAGGGGATGAGATGTGTCTTGTGTGGCCTTGTATTATGGCCTTTAGTATATATTGAGGCATGTTTGATTTTGATTTATATCTTGGGTATCTATGAGGCAAGAGATTCTGGGCTGTTTTTTGTTTTGTTTTTTTACCATGAGGGGACAGGACCAACTTTTAGGCAATGACCCAAACGTTTGTACACAGGTGCAGATGGGGCCATTTGCTGAGCGGGGCATGATGACTGCCTGAAGTTTGGCCACTTTTGCCGACTCTTGTGTTCTATCCTTTCTTGGGGACACCCTGGTTAAGGGAAAGCAACATGGCACTCAGCTCCCTCATTTATGGTGGTGGAGATACCGTCTGTACCCTCTGTGAGCTTTCACTGCTGTTCACTTGGTAATTCCCAAGCAGCTCCACAGGTAGCTAAGGGTTCTAGAGGAGGGGTGACACCTGGCAAGGGGCTGAGAACAAAGGAGGCCATTTCTCTTGCAAGTGGAACTAAGGTCACAGAACCCATGTTTGGTTCCATCTTACAAGGAGGCCTCGATAGCATTGCTACGCTTGTGGGGTGCTGCTTCCGTGACCCAAGACATAATGGGCAGCTGGGTACAGAGGCTCGAGATCTACAGGAGCCACTATTTCCAGGATATCTCAGTACGTGGCCAGCAATTTCTGCTCTACTGGTATATAGCTTGAGACTAAGAAGGGTAGTTTCTTGCATCTGAAGCCTATGGGCAACTTCAGGCCATCATAGGTGGTCCAGAGGCCAGGAAGTAAGAGGGGAGGTTGTCAAAGCCTCTCTAGGGGAGTCTCTAAAGGCACTAAAGGAAGTGTCTGTTGATTTTCATATGGATAGATTCTAGGGCCTTTGTTGGAGGGAGCCCCATTTAAGATGGGCTCATTTCTAAGTAGTGGCATCTGTGAGATTAAATCAAAACTCGTCAATGAGGAATGTGTTGCCTTCGGAACCCAAAAAGGACTAAAAAATGTTGGACTTTGTATGTCCTTAATGAGTGTGTCAAGTGAATCTCTTTGGAGATGGATGTCATCAAAATAAGGTAATACCTATGCTTTTGGAGAAAGATAAATGCAGTTAGGAGCCTGTCTGCAAAGTTATTTGTGATGGCAACACTGCTGCAGTGTGGTCTAGTTGAGTTGTATTGTGTTCCTTCAAAGGTGAGGGCAAACTGGTGAGAAGCTATGTGAATAGGCGCTAAATTAAACATATTAGCCAAATCTATAATAGCTAAATAGTTGCCAGTTTCTGACTGATGGCATTAGGAATTTCAGTAATACTGGGTATTGAGTGTAGGGGCCTTCGTGGAAGGAACCACAGCATTTAAGATTGCAGTAATCCAGCACGAGGTATCAGTCCTTTTCCTGGGTTTAAGAGCAGGCAAAAATGGGCTGTGAAGGGGAGAAGCAGTAGGAATAACCAGTATTAATTGGGTTGTAAAGAATAAAGTTTCCGTACTCGAAGGCCCTGTGTTCACCCTCAGTGGGCCATATTAACTACTGTAACCATGGGTCTGTGGGGTCTTCTTTTGTCAGACCAGTTTGTAAGTGCCAAATACTTACTTCAGTTTTAATTCATTACTCATGTTCACTGTGGAATATTTTAGCGCAATGGGTACTCTGGCAGTGGGATAGGTAAGGCTATAAAGTGAGGCATACTTATTTTTTCTATTTAGATTATTGGGGTACCATATTCAAATTTAACCAAGTATAACTGTAATTAGAGCCCCAGCATTCAGTCCATGAAGTTTTACCAATTGATGTATTTTAGTAAATATTAAAGTTAATTCAGAACCTATATATTGTTAGAGGCATAAGATCTAATTGGTGCCCTTTTTATTTTTATTTTTTTTAATATATATTTTTATTTATTTAATTTACATCCAAGTTAGTTAGCTTATAGTGCAACAACGATTTCAGGAGTAGATTCCTTAATGCCCCTTAACCGTTTAGCACTTCCCCCCTCCCACAACCCCACAACCCCTCCCGTAACCCTGTTTGTTCTCCATATTTAAGAGTCTCTTATGTTTTGTCCCCCTCCCTGTTTTTATATTATTTTTGCTTTGCTTGCCTTGTGTTCATCTGTTTTGTATCTTAAAGTCCTCATATGAGTGAAGTCATATGATATTTGTCTTTCTCTAATTTCGCTTAGCATAATACCCTCTAGCTCCGTCCACGTAGTTGCAAATGGCAAGATTTCATTCTTTTTGATTGCCGAGTAATACTCCAGTGTGTGTGTGTGTGTGTGTGTGTGTGTGTGTACACCACATCTTTATCCATTCATCCATCGATGGACACTTGGGCTCTTTCCATACTTTGGCTATTGTTGATAGTGCTGCTGTAAACATTGGGGTGCATGTGTCCCTTCGAAACAGCATACCTGTATCCCGTGGATAAATACCTCTACTAGTGCAATTGCTGGGTCATAGGATAGTTCTATTTTCAATTTTTTGAGGAACCTCCATACTGTTTTCCAGAGTGGCTGCACCAGTTTGCATTTCCACCAGCAGTGCAAAAGAGATCCTCTTTCCCCACATCCTTGCCAACATCTGTTGTCTGAGTTGTTAATGTTAGCCATTCTGACAGGTGTAAGGTGGTATCTCATGGTGGTTTTGAGTTGTATTTCCCTGATGATGAGTGATGTTGAGCATCTTTTCATGTGTCAGTTGGCCATCTGGTGTCTTCCTTGGAGAAGTGTCTGTTCATGTCTTTTGCCCATTTCTTCCCTGGATTATTTGTTTTTTGGG
The DNA here is from genome assembly GCF_014898765.1 of Herpailurus yagouaroundi. Lineage (NCBI taxonomy): Eukaryota > Metazoa > Chordata > Mammalia > Carnivora > Felidae > Herpailurus > Herpailurus yagouaroundi. The sequence goes on along the minus strand of NW_024412415.1, from coordinate 24,343,163 downwards.
TGTTAAGTTTGATAACTTCTTCATAGATTTTGGATACTAACCCTTTATCTGATATGTCATTTGCAAATATCTTCTCCCATTCCGTCGGTTGCCTTTCAGTTTTGCTGATTGTTTCCTTTGCTGTGCAGAAGGTTTTTGTTTTGATGAGGTCCCAGTAGTTCATTTTTGCTTTTGTTTCCCTTGCTTCCAGAGATGTGTTGAGTAAGAGTTGCTGCGGCCAAGATCAAAGAGGTTTTTGCCTGCTTTCTTTTTTGATTCTTCAGCCTGCTCATTCATTTTCCTCTGGAGTCTCAAATCAGTATTGTTAGGGTTAGAGACCTCCCTCATAGTGATGGCTATATGATTTAGGTGCCCCAGGCTTAAGTTAGATTTGAATTAATACGTTGATGGGTATTTTCTCCTGTAACTGAAAATTAGAGTTTTCATTGCGATGCAGCATAAGATTGCCGGCCCCATAACCCAGAGGTTGACAGATAGAAATTTTCTGCTACAGGTCTGCCTTTTCCCGCATGGGGAAAGCCATGGTTTTCAGTTTCTCTGTTTGGGAGAATGGAGGGGATGGACATGGCCTGTTTCTAGGTGGCTGTCTATCCTTCCAGGGCTTCCCAGTCCACCTCCAACAGATTTGGGCTGGTACTAAGAGCTCTAGGAGCCTCTCCTTGGGACGCTGCAGTGAGCCTCTTGTCTGAAGTATCATGCCCTTGGCATTTGCTATGTAGTGGCACTTACTAAAGCCCACATACATGTCTAGTGATCTAGCACCATTCAAGCAATTGGGTAACTTTGATAGGATATGCTAGGTGAGGTGCGATGGAGGTGCAGGGAAGAGTTATTCCTCCCCAGTCCATCCCTTCCTGTTTATTTATTGATTTTCTTTTTAATCACTGGTTATAGCAGTTTATGATGTGTGTTATTGTGTGTATTTTCTAGTCAGATCGGCAGATTCTGGCCACTTTTCTTCCTATATTTTTTCTACACTCTCTTATTCTAGGACTTCATTTACATCTAGTTTTGAACTTGATGTTCCCTCAGAGGTCACTGAACTTTTATTTTTTCATTCATTTTATTTTTGTTCTTTCATGTTTACCAGTCTTTTCTACTGTACTGTCTAATCCCCTGTTAATCTTATCCTGTGAAAATTTTATTTCATACATTGTTTTTTTTCATCTCTAAAACTTCTTTGTGGGTTGTAAAAAATAAGTTTGATTTCTAAGTTCCTTGTCTGCTAATTTAACATCTCTTACCATTTCCTCTATTTGAATTTTCCCCTGGTTAGGGATCATCTTGGGTTCTGGCATGTCTACTGGCTTTTTATTGGATGCTGGACATTATGATTACTTCACTGTTGACTGTCTTAATTTTGTTTTCTTTTCAGTGAATGTAAGGCATTTATTTGTTGATCAGTCTGATAAATTTGAGCCTTGTTTATAGGCTGTTATGGTGGAGCCAGAATAGATTTCATTCAAGAGATAGTTCAGGCATAGTAATGTGGGATAGCCTCTTTGTTGTTGACATTGAATGCCCTAGTTGACCACTCAGAATTCATGGCTTCAGTTGGATGAAACTTGAACTTCTTGCCCTGCACAACTCTGGGAATTGTTCAGTTTAAAACTGGTTTATATATATAATTTTTCAACTGCATGAGTTTCATTTGATGTGTTTGCCCTAATACTAAACAGATATTGAAGGGGATTTATATGGAGCTCTTTTTCTGCATAGCTCCCTTCTCTCTAGAGCTCTCTCCTGCATGCCAACTGGTCAGTCTCCATGAACTCCCATCTCTGTCTTTTCATATTTAGCATTCTGGGCTCTGATTGATTTCCCCTCCCTGTTAGGAAAATGCATCCAGGCAAAAAGATGGAGTAGCAATCATTGAGTTCACTTTACTTGTTTCTCTTCTCTCAGGGATAAAAGTTCTGCTCTGTCTGTTCTTTTATATATTTTATATATTTACTGTTTATATAAAACAGTTCTTTTATATATTTTGTCCAGTTTAGTGATTTATGGTAGAACAGATGTGACCTTTGTTATTTTATCCTTTATTGATAGTGACACACAATAAATTGCAGATAAACAGTTGATAAATATTTTCATATACAAGTATGTATCTCCATGAACCATCACAGTAAAATAAAGAACATTCCATCATTCCCAGGTTTCCTTATGCCCCTTATCATCCATTCCCATTCCATCTCCAGGCAACCACTGATCTACTTTATGTCCTTTATGGTATTTTCTAGAATTTTATGAGTGGAATCATAAATATAGACTCATTTTTATCTGGCTTCTTTTACTTACCATACTTAGAGATTCATCCATGTTATTGCAGTAGTTCATGTGCCAGTAGTTCATTCCTATATATTGATGAGGAATTTAATGGATGAACTACAGTTTGTTTCTGTGTTTACCTGATAATGGACATTTGGGTTATTTTCAGTTTTAGTCTCTTTCAAATGAAGTTATTCTGAATATTTGTGTAGAAATTTTTGTGTGTGCACATATGCCTTCATGTCTCTTGGGTAAATAAGAGTGGAGTAGCTGGGTTGTATGGTTGGTATATGTTAGACTTAAGAAATTGCCAAACTGTTATTCAAAGTGATTATATTGTTTTATATTCATAGCAGCAGTATAAGAGAGTTCCAGTTATTTCACATCTTTACCAACACTTGATATCATCATTTTTTTTTTTTAATTTCAGTCATTCTAGTGGGTGTATAATGATATCTCATTATGGTTTTAATTTGCATTTTCCTGTGACTAAAGATGTTGAACATCTTTTCATGTATTTATGTTTAATATTTTTCCTTATCTTGAGTTGGAAGATTTCTTGATATGTTAATACCAGTCCTTTCTTAATATATATTTTAGGAATATTTTCTCTTCAGTCTTTAGATTTCCTTTTCATTTTCTTAAGTGTCGTTAGGAGAGGAGAAGTTTTAAATATTGATCAAGTCTAATGTATTGACAATCATGCTTATAGATTAAGAAATTAAATACGAAGATGTCATTTCTTCTCAGATTGATCTACAAATTCAAAACAATCCCAATCAAAATTCCATAAATTTTTCCATTAGAAATTTTCAGTCTCATTTTGTATGTATATAGAAATGCAGCTGTATTTTAAAATAATATAAAAATGCAACTATATAGGACCTATAATAATCAAAACAACCTTAAAGTAGCAGAAAAAATTCAAGACTCCTTCTACCTGATGTCAAGACTTCTTATTCAGCAACAAAAACCAAGATGTTACAGTACTGACATAAGGATAGAATAAAAATAAAAACCTGAACATATGTGGTTAAAGATTTTGACAAAAATACCAATATAATTAAAGGAGAAGATGATAATAGAGTTGAACTAATGGAATAGGCATACTAAAAATGAATCTTGATTTTCACCTCATACCATATAGAAAAATTAACTTGAGGGACATCAGCCTGATGACAGCGTGAGTGTTTCTTTTTTCTCTCCTTTTAATTTACAACTTATCAGACATCCATAACAGGGGGGAGAGAGGAGTGCCTCTAGCTAGAAGAGAGTGGCATAATGTATTCAAATACTCAAAATGCTGAAAGAAATATTCCTGCAACCAAGACTACTCTATCCAGCAAGGCTATCATTCAGAATAGAAAGATAAAGAGTTGCCCAAACAAAAGTTAAAGGAGTTCACACCACTAAACCAGCCTTACAAGAAATGTTACAGGGGAAAGGAAAGACCATAAGTAGAAGAAAAGTAGGAAGCACAAAAGCAATAAAATTAAGTATATATATAAAAATTAGTCAAGGGATTCACAAAGTAAGAGGATGTAGAGTGGGAGGGGAGAGGAGTAAAAGGATGGGTATAAACTTAAGCGACCGTCAACTTAATACTAATATATGCATAAGATGTCATATGTAAACCTAATGGTCACCACAAATCAAAAAACAGTAATAGATATGCAAAAAATAAAGATAAAGGAATTTCTATCAATAAAGGAAGCCAGGAGACCATGAAAGAGCAAGAACATAAAGAAGAACTACAAAAACCACCACAAAGCAAGTATCAAAATGGCAATAAGTACATACCTATCAATAATTACTTTGACTACAAATGAACTAAATGCTCCAATCCAAAGACATAGAGTGACAGAATCGATAAGAAAGCAAATTCCATCTATATGTCACATACAAGAGACTCATTTCAGAAGTAAAGACACCAGCAGATGGGAAGCAGAGGGATGGAAAAATCTTTATTATGCAAATGGAAGTGAAAAGAAAGCCAGGGTAGCAATATTTATATCGAACAAAATAGACCTTAAAACAGACTGTAACAAGAGACAAAAACAGGTACTGTATAATCATAAAGGGAAACAGTCCAACAAGAAGATACACCACTTGTAAATATTTATGCACCCAACATGGGAGTACCCAAGTACCTAAAGCAAATAACAAAAGGAACTAAATGATAATAATACAATAATAATAGGGGACTTTTACACCCCACTTAAATCAATGGCTAGATCATCCAAACAAAATCAACAAGGAAACTGGCTTTGAGTGATACACTGAAACAGATGGACCTAAACAGATATATCCAGAGTATTCCATCATAAAACAGCAGAATACACATTCTTTTCAAGTGCACATGAAACATTCTTTGGAATAGATCACATGTTAGGCTAAAAAATAAGTCTCAACAGATTAAAAAAATGGAAGGCATACCATGCATCTTTTCCCAACCACAACACTATGAAACCAGAAATCAACCATAGGAAAAAATCTGGAAAGAACACAAATACATGGAGGTTAAATAGCATGCTGCTAAACAATGAATGAGTCAACCAGGAAAGGGAAAATCAAAAAATAGATGGACACCAAGGAAAACACAAAGGTCCAAAAATTTTTGGGATGCAGCAAAAGGTGCTCTAAGAGGGAAGTTTGCAGCAATGCAGGCCTACCCCAAGAACCAAGAAAAATCTCAAACCAGCCTCATACCTAAAGAAGCTAAATAAACAAGGACAAACAAAACCCAAAACCAGCAGAAGAAAATAAATAATAAAGATTAGAGCAGAAATAAGTGAAATAGGAACTAAAAACAAAAAAACAGATGAGACCAGGAGCTGGCTCTTTGAAAAGATTAAACAAATAAACTGTTGGCCAGACTCATTAAAAAGAAAAAGACACAAAATCAGAAGTGAAACAGAAGAAATAACAACCAACACCAAATAGTTACAAGGGAATGTTAGGAAAAATTATATGCCAACAAACTGGACAACCCAGAAGAAATGGGTAAGTTACTAGAACCATATAACCTCCCAAAACTGAACCAGAAAGAAATACAAAATTTGAACAGACTGATTACCAGCAATGAAATTGAATCTGTAATCAAAAAACTCCCAACAAACAAAAGTCTAGGACCAGATGGCTTCATAGGTGAATTCTACCAAACATTTAAAGAAGAGTTAATACCTATTCTTCTCAAACTATCCCAAAAAACAGAAAAGGAAGGAAAACTTCCAAATTCATTCTATAAGGCCAGCATTACCCTGATACCAAAACCAGATAAAGACACCACACAAAAAAGAACTACAGGTCAATATCTGTAACGCAAAGATGAGATGCAAAAATCCTCAACAAAATACTAGCAAACTGAATCAAACAATACAATAAAAAAGTCATTCACTACGATCAACTCAGATTTATTTCTCAAATGTAAGAATGGTTCTTTACTCTCAAATCAATGTGATACATCACATTAAAACAAGAGAGGATAAAAACCGTATCATTTCAATAGATGCAGAAAAAGCATTTGACAAAGTACAACATCCATTCATAATAGAAACTCTCAACAAAATAGGTTTAGAGGGAATACACCTCAGCATAATAAAGGCCATATGTAAAAAACCAACAGTTAATATCATACTCAGTGGTGAAAAACTTGAGAGCTTTTTCCCTAAGGTCAACATCAACATAGGGATGTCCACTCTCACCACTTTTATTCAACATAGTACTGGAAGTTCTAGCCATAGCAATCAGACAACAAAAAGATGTAAAAGGCATCTAAATTGGTAAGGAAGAAGTAGTATTTTCACTCTTTGGAGATGGCATGATACTATATATAGAAAACCCAAAAGACTTCACCAAAAAACTGCCAGAACTGACAAATGACTTCAGTAAGGTTGCAGGATACAAAATCAATATATAGAAATCTGCTGTTTCTATACACTAATAATGAAGAAGCAGAAAGAGAAATTAAGAATCCAATTTACAATCACACCAAAATAATAAAATACCTAAGAATAAACTTAACCAAGGTGAACGACCTGTACTCTGACAATAATAAATTTGATGAAAGAAATCAGAGATGACAAACAGAATGATATTCCATGGTAAGGGATGGGAGGAACAAATGTTGTTAAAATGTGCATATTACCTAAAGCAATCCACAGGTTTCATGCAATGCCTATCAAAATACCAACAGCAGGGGCGCCTGGGTGGCGCAGTCGGTTAAGCGTCCGACTTCAGCCAGGTCACGATCTCGCGGTCCGTGAGTTCGAGCCCCGCGTCAGGCTCTGGGCTGATGGCTCAGAGCCTGGAGCCTGTTTCTGATTCTGTGTCTCCCTCTCTCTCTGCCCCTCCCCCGTTCATGCTCTGTCTCTCTCTGTCCCAAAAATAAATAAAAAACGTTGAAAAAAAATAAAAAAAAAAAATACCAACAGCACTTTTCACAGAACCAGAATAGATAATCCTAAAATTTGTATGGAAGCACAAAAGACCCCAAATGGCCAAAGTAATCTGTGTCTGGGTGGCTCAGTTGGTTAAGCATCTGACTTCAGGTCATGATCTCCTGGTTCATGGGTTCAAGACCTGCATCAGGCTGTGCATTGGCAGCTTGGGATTTTCTCTCTGCCCCCCTCCCCTCCTTCTCAGAATAAATAAACTTAAAAAAAAAAAAAAAACCAAAAAACTGACCTCATTAAAAATGCCTACATAAGAATAATGGGTATTCCAGACAGAGAAAAGAGAAAGAAAGGAGAAAAGAGCATAATACCTGAGAGCTTCCCAAATTTGGGGAAGGGAACTGGATATACAAATTCATGATGCTATCAGAACACCTTATTACCTGAATGCAAAAAGACCTTCTCCAAGCCATACTATATTAAAACTGTCAAAAGTCAATGATAAAGAAAAATTTAGGGGCGCCTGGGTGGCGCAGTCAGTTGAGCGTCC
>NW_024412415.1:24302263-24335851 GCF_014898765.1 Herpailurus yagouaroundi | reverse complement strand
GGGGGGGGGGGGGCAGGAAGAGTAAACATTAAAGGTACCCCTATTAAGCTATCAGGAGATTTTCTCAGCAGAAACTCTAGGGTCAGGGGACTGCAATGACATTCATAATAGTGAAAGATAAAAACGGCCAGACAACTTTATCCAGTAAAGTTAAATAACCTTTAGGTATGAAGGAGGAATAAAGGTATTCCCAGAGAAACAAAAGCTGAGGGAATTCACCTCACTAGACTTCTCTTACAAGAAATGTTGAAAGGAGCTCTTCAGGTTGAAACAATAAGATCAAAGTACACAAAACTCTGATTAAGGTTACAAATAGTCAGAATTAGACTACTGTAACTCTTCTTTAGAATAATATATTAAACTCTTAAGTACTGGGTTGCCTGGGTGCCTCAGTCCGTTAAGTGTCTGACTTTGACTCAGGTCATGATCTCATGGTTTGTGAGTTTGAGCCCCGCATCTGGAGTCTGCTTCAAAATAAACATTAAAACAAACATAAAATAAACATTAAAAAAAACATTAAACATTAATGTAAACATTAAACATTAATGTTTAATGTAAAATAAACATTAAAAATAAACATTAAAAAAATTAAAAACAAAAAACTCTTAAGTACATAATAAAGGTTAAAGGAAAAGCACTAAAAATAATAATAGCCACTACAACTTGGTAATGAAATCACAGCATAAAAAGAGATAATTTGAACATCAAAAATATAAAAGGGGAAGAGTAAAAGGATGGAAACTATAGGAGAATTAAGCTAATTTACTACCAACAGAAAAAGGAGTGTGTATGTGTGTGTGTGTATGTATGTTTGTTTGTGTGTTTCTTTTGAGAGAAGATGCAAGTGGGGGAGAGGGTTAGAGAGAACCTTACGCAGGCTCCATCCTCAGCATGGAACCCAATGTGGGGCTTGATCCCATGACCCTGGGGTCATAACCTGAGGCGAAATTAAGAGTTAGATGCTCAACCAACTGAGCCACCCAGGCGCTCCTATCTATGATATATTCTATGTTAACCTAATGGTAATTACAAAGCAAAAATCTAGAGCAGAGACATGAAACATAATCGCAAGACTCAGCAAATCACCACGAAAAACCACCACTTAGAAAGGTAAAGAGAAACAGAAGGATAAAGAAACAATGGAGAACAAAATAACCAGGAGGCAAAAGATTAAATGGTGGTAGTATATCCTTATCTATCAATAATCACCCTAAATGTTAATGGCTTAAACTCACCAATTAAAAAGCACAGAGTGCCTGGATATATTAAAAAGAAAAACACGACCCAACTATATGCTACTGATAGGAGACTCATTTTAGCTTTAAAGACACACATAGGCTCAAAGTGAATGGATGAAGGATGATATTCCAAGCAAAGTACAACAAAAAGAAGACAAGCGTAGCCATACTTATATCAGAGAAAATATATTTCAAGCCATAAAGGGTAACAAGAGACAATGGTCTCTTGTTTATATAGTGATAAAGGGGTCAATACATCAAGAATATATAACAGGCATAAATATATATGCTTCCAACACCTAAGTGCCAAAATTTATTAAGCAATTAATAGCAGACCTTAAGGGAGAGACAATACAGTAATTGTAGAGGACTTAAATACCCTACTATCAGCAACAGATAGATCATTCAGACAGAAAATCAACAAGGCAACATTGGAATTGAAACATACTTCAGAACAAATAGACTTAATAGACATATACAGAACATTCTATCCAACAGCAGTAGAATACACATTATTCTCAAACGCATACAGAACATTCTACAGGACAGATCATATGATAGGTCACAAAATGAATCTTAGACAATTTAAGATCAAAATCATACCAACTATCTTTTCTGACCACAGTGGTATGAAACTAGAAATCAAAAAAAGGAAAGTGAGAAGATGTACATATATGTGGAGACTCAACAACACGCTTCTAAGCAACCATTGGGTCAAAGAAGAAATCAAAAAGCAAATTAAAAATTATCTCAAGAAAACAAAACATATCAAGTATTGTGGGATGCAGCAAAAGCAGTTCTGAGAGGAACTGCTTTGTAACAATAATTGTATATATTAAGAAATTAGGGGGGCACCTGGCTGGCTCAGTCAGTAGAGTATGCAACTCTTAATCTCAGAGTTAAAACCCCACGTTTGGCATGGTGCCTACTTTAAAAAGAATTTTAAAAGATACATATTTTTTTTAAAAAAATGAAAGATCACAAATTAAGGACCTAATTTTATGCCTCAATGAACTAGAAAAGGAACAAATTAAAACAAAAATTAGCAGAAGGAAAGAAATAATAAAGATCAGAGTGGAAATAAATAAAGATCAGAAAAACAATATATGGACCAATGAAACTAAGAGCTGGTTCTTAAAAAAGATAAAATTGACAAACCTTTAGCTACAAAAACTAAAGAAATCAGGAATAAAAACACTCAAAATTAGAAACGAAAGAGGAGACATTACAATTGATAGTACAGAAATAATAGAGTCATTAGAGATTACTACGAACAATGATATGCCAATGAATTACATAACCTAGAAGAAATGGATACATTTCTAGAAACAACTTATAAAGACTGAATCAGGAAGAAGGGGGAGGGCACGGGAGGATTTAGTCAGTAAGCAAAAACCTCTCAACATAGAAAACTCTGCAGGAGCAGGTGGCTTTACTTGAGAATTCTACCAAACATTTAAAGAAGAATTAATGCCAATTCTCTTTAAACTCTTTCAAAATATTAGGGAAGAGGAGGGAACACTTCCAAGCCCATTCTACAAGCCTGCATTATATTGATACCAAAACCAGATAAGGATCCCACAAGAACTACAGATCAACATCCTTGATGAATATACATGCAAAAATTCAACAAAATATTAGGAAAATGAATTCAAGAACACATGAAAAGGATTATGCACCATGACTAAGTGGAATTTATTCCTGGGATGCAAAGATGGTTCAACTCACAAATAAAAAATTTAATACATCAAGGCAATAAAATGAAAGATAAAAGTCACATGATCATCTCAACAGGTGCAGAAAAAGCATTTGACAAAATACAACATCCTTCATGGTAAAAACTCTTAATATTCTCACATAGAAGGAACATACCTCAACATAATAAAGACCATATACTGCAAATCCACAGCTAACATTATACTTAGTGGATAAAAAATTGAAAGCATTTCCCCTGAGATCAGGAACAGTGCACGAATGTACACTCTCGCCACTCCTATTCAATATGGTACTGGAAGTCTAGTTAGAGCAAGTAAGCAAGACTGAAATAAAAAGGCATCCAAATAAAAAAGGAAGAAGTTAAATTGTCATCATTTACTGATATGATCCTACATAAAGAAAATCCCAAAAAATCGATCAAAAAACTGTAGGAATTAAGCAAAAATTTCAGTAAAGTGGCAGGTATAAAATCAATGCACAGAAATCAACTGCATTCCTTTACATAATGATGAAGCATCTGAAAAAGAAAGAAAACCATCCCCTTCACAGTAGCACCAAAAACAATTAAATAGTTAGGAATAAATTCAACCAAGGAAATGAAAGATGTATATAATAATAACCTTGCTAAAAGAAACTGAAGAAGACATAAACAAGACATTCTGTGCTGATTCAGAAAAATTAATATTAATATTGTTTAAAATGGCCATACTACCCATCTAAAGGTTGAACACAATCTCCATCAAAATTCCAAAGGCATTCTTGACAGAAACAGAAGAAACAATTCTAAAATTTATGTGGAAACACAAAAGATCCCAAATAGTCAAAACAGTTCTGAAAAAAGGAACAAAGCCAGAGGTATCATCATACTTCTAAATTTCAAACTTCAGTACAAAGTCATAGTAATAAAAGCATGGTACTAGCACAAAAATAGACACACTGACCAATGGAATAAGAGAGTTCAGAATTAAATCCTGGCATATATAATATTCAGCTAATATTCAACAAGGGAATCAAGAATACCCAATGGCGAAAGGATACTCTCTTCAACAAATGGTGTGGGGAAAACTGGATAACCACTTGCAGAACAATGAAACTGGACCCCTATTCATAGACCAGTCACAAAAATTAACTTGAAATGGATCAAAGAGTTATAAGTCCCGATACCATAAAACTCCTAGAAAAAAATGTGGGAAAAGAAGGTCATCACTACTGGTCTTGGCAATAATTTGGGAGTTGGGAGTGATACTAAATGCAAATAACAACAAAAATCAACAAATGGGACTACATCAAACTCAAAAGCTTCTGTACAGCAAAGGGTACAATTAACATAATGAAAAAAACCTACAAAAATGGAGAAATTTTTGCAAACCATATATCAGATAAAAGATTACTATCTAAATATATAAAAACTCAGTCAACTTAATAAGAACAACAAATTCTTATATAAAAATGGGTATAAGTATATAGACCCCTGGGAATGCAAGCTGGTGCAGCCACTCTGGAAAACAGTATGGAGGTTCCTCAAAAAACTAAAAGTAGAACTACCCTAAGACCCAGCAACTGTACTACTAGGCATTTATCCATGGGATACAGGTGTGCTGTTTCGAAGGGACACATGCACCCCCTTGTTTACAGCAGCACTATCAACAATAGCCAAAGTATGTAAAGAGCCCAAATGTCCAATGACAGATGAATGGATAAAGAAGATGTGGTATATATATACAATGGAGTATTACTTGGCAATCAAAATGAATGAAATCGTGCCATGTGCAACTATGTGGATGGAACTGGAGGGTATTATGCTAAGTGAAATTAGCCAGAGAAAGACAAATCAGATGCCTTCATTCATGAGGACTTTAAGAGACAAAACAGATGAATATAAGGGAAGGGAAACAAAAATAATATAAAAACAGGGAGGGGGACAAAACAGATGAGACTCATAAATATGGAGAACTGAGGGTTAATGGAAGGGTTGTGGGAGGGAGAATGGGCTAAATGGGCAAGGGGCATCAAGGAATCTACTCCTGAAATCATCGTTGCACTATATGCTAACTAATTTGGATCTAAATTTTAAAAAATTAAAAATTAAAAAATAGAAAAAAAAGAAGTATATGACCTTTCTTCACAAAAGATATCAAAATGGCCAACAGATGCATGTAAAGATGCCCAACATCACCAATCATCAGACAAATGCAAGTCAAAACCACAAAGAGATATCACCTCACACCTGTTAGAATGGCTATCATTAATGGCTACCAACAACAGGTGTTGGCAAGGATGTGGTAAAAAGGGAACCCTTATACATTACTGGTGGGAATGTATATTGGTCCAACAACTACAGAAAACAATATGGAGGTTCCTCAAAAACTCAAAAATATATCTACCATACAACCCAGCAATTCTACTTCTGGGCATGTACCCAAAGGAAATGAAGAGGATTTTGACAACATGTATGCACTCCCATGTTTATCACACCATTATATACAACAGCCAAGATTTGGAAACAACTCAAATGCCCAGCAACAGATGAATGAATAAAAAAAAAGGGGGTACATATACACCATAAACTATTTTTTAGCCATGAAAAAAGAAGGTATCCTTCTTTAATTATTTTTTAATGTTTTTTTATTTATTTTTGAGACAGAGACAGAGCATGAATGGGGGAGGGGCAGAGAGAGGGAGACACAGAATCTGAAATAGGCTCCAGGCTCTGAGCTGTCAGCACAGAGCCCGACGCGGGGCTTGAACTCACGGACCGTGAGATCATGACCTGAGCCGAAGTTGGCCGCTTAACCGACTGAGCCACCCAGGCGCCCCAAGAAGGTATCCTTCTATTTAGGACAACATGGATGAAATTTGAGCACATTATGCTAAGTGAAACAAGTCAGAGGAGGACATGTACTTTATGATATCATTTATATGTTTTATCTAGAAAAGATGAACCTGTAAAAAAGACAGTAAAATGGTGGTTATCAGAGGATAGGGGTAAGAGTGATAGTCAGAAAGGTACAAACTTGTAACAAGTAGAAAAATAAGCCTTACATATCTAATACACAGTGTAATGGATATAGACCATAATATGTACTAAATTATGTAATGTGATATATAAATATGTCAACATGCTATATACACTGTAAACTTACACGATTCTATGCATCAAATCTATTCAGGAAAAAAAAATTAACTTGAAAGATCACAGACGTAACTTTAAGAACTAAGACCATAACACATTTAGAAGAGAAACAAATCTTATTGATCCCAGATTTAAATTTTTGATTGGATCCTTGAAATGTAGATGAAAACTTTCAGAAATATAAGAAATGGTTTAAAAAGGAAGGTCATTGGAATATATTAGGTAAGCAAAAAGTTACTGAATTTTGTTGAATGAAATATTTATAAAGGGAAATAAATCGAAGAGTCACTGATTAAGTACAATGTACATTTTAATTTGGCCTCCACATCATATCAGCAGAATAATCCACTTCTAGAAAGATACAGTTTTTCAGCTTGACTGCAACTTCTTTTGGTAAATCAAAAGCACAGAAAGAGAAGCTTCAGAAAATTTCAGGCTATAACATTTGACCTTTTAATGGATGATCCAATACCCCAGTTCCACCCTAAAGGAAAAAAACAAACCGCTAATGAGGTGAAGTTTCAAATGCTTACTCCAGAATCTGACTTTAAAGAATTTCCCGTAGCCTCCCTATACTGAGATCCTAATTTGGGGAAATGTAGCCTGCACCTTAAACAAGTAATTAAATCTAGGAAGACTGATAATTATTCTTTACATTAAAGGAGTCAAGAATGGGATGCAAATTTGTGAACGCTTCCATAATTTTAAGTAAGAGAATGGATTTGGAGTTAGGTCTGGTTTTAAATTTCAACATTGCCAGTAGCAGTGACTTTTTGGAAGTTGCATAATCTTTCAAGTTTTTGTTTCCTTTTTTTAAAAAAAAATTTTTAATGTTTATTTTGAGAGAGAGAGAGAGAGAAAAAAAAAACCCGTGAGTCGGGGGAGGGGCAGAGAGTGAGGGAGACAGAATCCAAAGCAGGCTTCAGGCTCCAAGCTGTCAGGACAGACCCCAACACAGGCTCTAACTCAGATCATGACCTGAGCCAAAGACGGAGTCTTAACCGACTGAGCCACCCAGGCACCCCTCAAGTTTCTGTTTCCTTAACTGTATCAATATCAGTCTAAAACTGTTGTGAGGATTAAGAAGATAAACAGTGAAATGTCTGATACATAGTAATATCCTAATAAATATGGAGTAGTGTTATAATAATGAGTAGTAAGCAGTTAGTTTCCTGTTTCAAGGACTAGGACATTTAGTGGAATGCCAGGATTCAGAGGCTACTACATTTCATTTACATGATCACCATTTATTTATAGCGACTTAATTCAGTAAGGTTAGCAGTCCAAAGAAAATTCCTCAAAAGACTGAAGACTCCACTGGGGGCTCCTGACTGGCTTAGTTGCTCAGTCGGTACAGCATGTGACTCTTGATCTTGGAGTCATGAGTGCAAGCCCCACCTTGGGCCTAGGGCTTACTTAAAACAAAATAATAATGAGGACTCCTTTAAAATTTATTTATTTATTTTTCAAGAGGGTCGGTGGAGAGGGGCAGAGAGAAGAATCCCAAGCAGGCCCCACACTGCCAGTGCAGAGCCCAATGTGGGGCTCAATCTCATGAACCCTGAGATGATGACCTGAGCTAAGATCAAGAGTCAGACGCTTAACTGAGCCACCCAGGTGCCCCAAATGAAGACTCCTTTAAAGGTGACATGTCAGCCTTTGCCGGAGTTGACTAAAGGGTAACAGAATATGCCAACCCAAAATATGCCTTTTTGACATAAATATTATTTTGAGCTGATTATTTTGAGAAACAGCAGAGACAAGAGCTCTGAAAACAGAAGCTACCCTTTTATAATGGAAATTTAAATTTATGAGGGTAATCTTCCTTTCTCAGAAAGAATATGACTAAATCACAAAAAAATTTTGTCAATGTGAAAAGACACCAATTTAAAGGTTAATATGCATAACAAACCTTGCTTTTCTTTACTATACTTTTCCTGGTTACTTACCCAGACCTGGTCTCCTCCACACTCTTCTTTTGTCTTTATCTGAAATGATATTTAAGCCTGAATCCGAAGCCACCTCTGATAGGGGCGCCTGGGTGGCTCAGTCGGTCAAGCATCTGACTTTGGCTCAGGTCATGATCTCGCGGGTTCATGAGTTAGAGCCCTCTTGGGCCCTGTGCTGACAGCTCAGAGCCTGGAGCCTGCTTTGGATTCTGTGTCTCCCTCTCTCTCTGCCCCTCCCCCACTCACGCTCCATCTCTCTCTCTCTCTCCAATATAATAAACATAAAAAAAAATTAAGCCTCTGAGAGTTAATTCATCTTTCTGAAGCTCCCAACTATACATGAAATATACATGTTAATATTTTTCTTATTAATCTGTCTTGTGTTACAGTGGCCTCAAGCCAAGAACTAAGAGGGGTAGAAGGAAAATATTTTTTCTTCCCTTACACAAACCTTTGCTGAAAGTGCGGACTTTGGCTGACTCTTTGTCCTATGCTCCTGATTTATTGCACTTAATTATTTCTTATTTTAATTTTTTTAATGTTTATTTTTGAGGGAGAAAGGGAGAGAGGGACAGAGAGGATCCTAAGCAGGCTCTGAGCTGTCAGCACAGACCCTGATGCGGGGCTTGAACTCACCAACCGTGAGATCAGGACCTGAGCCAAAGTCAGACGCTTAACTGACTGAGCCACCCCAGGCCCCCTTAAATTTTTTTAGAGAGAGAGAGAGCGTGAGCAGGGGAGAGGGGCAGAGGGAGAGAGAGAAAATCTTAAGCAGGCTCCATACTCAGGGGATTCAGGGCTCAATCCCACTACCCTGGGATTGAGCAAAATCAACAATCAGATGCATAGGGGCACCTGGGTGGCTCAGTTTGTTAAGTGTCTGACTTTGGCTCAGGTTATGATCTCACAGTTCATGAGTTCCAGCCCCACATAAGGCTCTTTGCTGTCAGGGCAGAGTCTGCTTCAGAGCCTCTGTTCCCCTCTCTCTCTGCCCCTCCCCTGCTCTCTTGCATGCTCTGTCTGAAATAAACTTGAAAAAAAAAGTCTTTAAAAAAAAAGAGGTGGACAGTCAATCGATTGAGCCACCCAGGCACCCCTGTCCTTACTTGTAAAATACAATGTTATAGCTTTAGTCCAAATATGACCCTTCCTATAAAGTCTAGGTGCCTGGGTCTCCTGCTATATTTTATTCTTGACAAATGAGTAATCTAATAGTCTTCTAGGAGAACATGCCACAATTTCCAGTTTTATCTGGTATTCATTATTATATTCTATGCATTCTAAAGTTTTGTTTGTTCCATGCTTTTCACTCTGGGTCATTCTGAGTCCAGGTTAATCTCAGCCCTCATGGTAGGGTCAGCATTATATCTGGAGATAACAGAAAAATGTCTGCTTATAGGCTTAAGTAGCTTTCTTAATCTCCTTAATCAGTCTTTCTTAAAGTTCTTGGCTTGTTAAAAAAAAAGTTTTCCCTAGTCTATTAGTACTAATCTGTTACAATTTATTTTGTTATGTATATCACATTTTATATGCATTATTTTTAAACTTTATAACAAGGTATAAATTATGACATTTTAGTGTAGAAAACAGGCTGTGTAGTATTAATTTGCTCTAAGATTAGTGGGTACTTTTAAAAAAGACCAATAGGCCTGATTTTGCAAATTTCTGCAGGCTTGAGACAGATATGACTTAAAAAGTCCAGGGTCAGAATTTGAACACAGATCTGGCCTAGACCTATATGTCCCCTTCCAGATATATTTGTGAGCACAGCCTCTGGAGTCAAACTGCTTGGTTTCAAATCTCAGCTCCAAAAATTAATAGGTGTGTACTTCATCGGATAATATAAAGTGAAAAAGAGACCCTGCAAGGAAAGATATGAGACAGGAAAGGACAATGCTGCTTACTCTAGTTTTGTTGGAAGTGTTCTTTCATCAACTCTGGGAGGATACAGGATGATGCCCAAGGAAAATCAGAGGCAGGAATAAAGGAATAGGAATTTTAGTTCCCTCTATCTACATAACTTTTATTTTTTTAATGTTTATTTATTTATTTATTTATTTATTTTTAAGAGAGAGAGAGAGGGAGAACAAGTTGGAGAGGGGCAGAGAGAGAAGAACAGACAGATACCAAGCAGGCTCTGCGCTGTCACTGCAAAGCCTGACACGGTGCTCAATCTCACAAAATGTGAGACCATGACCTGAGCCAAAACCAAGAATCAGATGGTTAACCAACTGAGCCACCCAGGCACCCCCATAATTTTTTTTAAGTTTATTTATTTATTTTGAGAAAGAGAGCAGGAGAGGGACAGACAGAGGGAGAGAAAGAATCCCAAACAGACTCCATGTTCTCAGCGTGGAGCTGACATGGGGTTCAATCTCACAAACTGTGAAATTTTGACCTGACCTGAAAACAAGAGTCAGATGCTTAACTGAGTGAGCTACCCAGGCACGCTGAACTTTTATGCTATAGGAGAAAATGGATTCAATAACCCAACTTACTTATTTCACTTATTTAAAGGACAGGGAAACAATAACTATTAAAGGAATTAAAAAATTCCTCTAGGGGCGCCTGGGTGGCGCAGTCGGTTAAGCGTCCGACTTCAGCCAGGTCACGAGCTTGCGGTCCGTGAGTTCGAGCCCCGCGTCGGGCTCTGGGCTGATGGCTCAGAGCCTGGAGCCTGTTTCCGATTCTGTGTCTCCCTCTCTCTCTGCCCCTCCCCCGTTCATGCTCTGTCTCTCTCTGTCCCAAAAATAAATAAAACGTTGAAAAAAAAAATTAAAAAAAAAATTCCTCTAAATAGATATTCAAATTCATTTAAAGTGCCAAGAAAATCAAGATGAGGAAGACATGCTTCCTGTTCTTAAAAGCCTCACAATCTAGCTTAATTGCTATAATGAGGGGAGGTCAAGAAAACACTATGTGTAATGATTAATTCTGTTTAAAGGGCTATGGTGTCTGAGAAAACTTTCACAGAAATGGCAGACATTAGCTGATTTGGACAAAAATTTCATATTAAGTTTGGCTTGGTATAAAGATAAAGTGATCCCTTCTCAGCTCTAACTTAGTCTTCCAAAAGGATAAGAGTATCAGATACAATGAATCTACCATTGGGATCCAGTAGTTGACTATAGTTTAGAGTTGACTGGTTTTTTTGTTCATTGCCTCTTGGGTTAAAATCCATCTTTATCAAGTGTTGGTCCATTAAGCATCTGACATCTGCTCAGGTCATGATCTCACAGCTTGTGGGTTCGAGCCCCGTGTCAGACTCTGTGCTGACAGCTTGGGGCCTGGAGCCTGCATTAGATTCTGTGTCTCCCCCTCTCTCTGCCCCTCCCCTGCTTATGCTCTGTCTCTCTCCTTCAAAAATAAATAAACATTAAAAAAAAAATGGGGCGCCTGGGTGGCTCAGTCGGTTAAGCATCTGACTTTGGCTCAAGTCATGATCTCAGAGCTCATGGGTTCGAGCCCCACGTCCGGCTCTGTGCTGACAGCTTATAGCCTGGGGCCTGCTTCAGATTCTGTGTCTCCCTCTCTCTCTGCCCCTCCCCAACTTGTGCTCTCTCTCCCCTTCAAAAATAAACAAACATTAAAAACAAAGAGTTGGTCCAATTCTAAGAGTTAATCCTAGAGTTCACAATTCTAAATATGAATCAATGTCACTTCTCCATCTCTCCATTTCCCCACTTTGTAAGAAGTACCTTAATGAGATGAATATACATAACAGAAAGACTGTTTGGTCTAAATATCAAAGTTTATTGAAATAAAATATAATCTATAATAAAAAATACTAAGGGTGTTATCACTGGTTACAGTTTTAAGTATATTAACAAAAGGTCCAACATTTTAATCCAAGAATGACACTATCCTTGTGGTACAATAACAAACATGAAATTAAATGTTGAATAATACTGAATAATTCTATCAGAAATATTTTACACTTTCCCATCTATGTTCAATATGCCTTTTTAAAGGAATAGCCTCCAAAAGTGAAACTTTTGGAATATGTTTAAGACATAGTTTTTAGAATTAAATAGTTTTAACATAATTAGCATTTAAAACAATAACTTTCTTTCATAGAAATTCAGTTCAATTCTAAGCTGGGTAGATGCTTTTAGGTATCATTTGAAAAATGTATTTCAATGCTGTTTTGTATCAATTTCTAGGGGTGCTATTATTCTCAAACTGGAATTAAAGCTGGTCATGAAGCAAAATGGATGAATTGTTTCAGAAGTAGAAAGGGCATTAAGATAGTAAAGAAAAGGATAAAATAGGTGCTCATACACAATCTATATATTCAGACTCTTTGAGAACTCTATTTCAGTTGGCCAATCTTGGCCTAGCACAAAGAGATCTGTATATCATAGCAACTTCCTGACCCAAATAGTCAGACAGTGAAGTGGAGGAAGAAAACTTGTTTCTTCTCGCGACATTTCAAAATCACTCGCTCTGCAGTCATTATACCATTTCACTTCCTATTCCCCAAAATGTGTGCCACATCCAATTATTCTGCACAATTCAAGGAAAAAGACTCACATGCACTAACTTTAGGAAATGACTTTCAGGTACCTCTGAAGTTTCACAAGTGAAGATTATCCAATTATCCCTTTTGCTGACTGCTGTGGAGCAATCATACATCATTCTTCTATGATATTGTCCTACTTGTGATGTGTGGATCTGTGAAAACAATAGTTGTCATTTTATTGAGGAAAATCCCTTTTAACAAAAACCATTGGAAGTTTTTCAAATCCTCATCTTTAAAAATCTGTAGAACTATGATATCCACTGTACTCTGGAAAATAATGATTATATCACACAACTAAGATGTGAAAAGGAGTAAAAACTGACAAAATTGAGACACATCAGACAGATCTTCAAAGATTAAATGCCAATCTTAGTCTATAAACATATTCTACTAGTCAGAATCACTCTATAGGATATTTTACTTATAATGCCCATTTGGACAGGTCACTGATAGGGGAATTTAGATGGGAATTTGTTTTCTGACTTCCTATTTAAAGTTGTAACTACTAGACTCAAAGAAGCCAGCATCACCATCAGAAGAATTCTGCTTTGTATATCGTCTTAGTAGGAGGCATCTCTGCCTCTCTGTAGTGTAGTTAAGATGGATATAAAGTTTTTAAAATTCATGACAAATTATTAAGTTATTTGAAAAAATTCTTAAATTCTTAAAGTTAAAATATTAGGTAAAGAACAGGCACTGCAGAATAACAATAGAACTCTTTTTGTCTTTTAAATCTACTGTGATTTAAAGTTTAGGTTTTGTATTTCTGCTATGGTATTTCAATACCTTATATGGGATAGTACCATGTTCTAAAAAATACTGTTATAGGGAGAGAAGTCTAAATCTCAGGACAAAAGGACAAACCCGAACTTGAAGCAACAGTTGGAAGACTTTTACCCAGTTTTTTAAAATTTAATGTTTTTAGATTAGAAAAGTGAAACTAGAAATTAGAATACTTTATGTAAAAATACATATGCATATCACAATGGATTAAACTCTAATTTCTAACAGCAGAGACCCTGGGATTAAGTAAGAGACATGCATGAATTAAAAAATTAAGATAAATCTTCAAAAGAAGTTAAAATTATCAGGGTCCTGCAATCTGTCCCTCAGACTCCATTATCTCTCTTTCGTAAATTTTTTTGGCTAACAAGCCTTCGATTTTAAACTTTGTTTTAAAGTGTCACCTGAGAAAAGTAACGTTGATTCTTCATAAGATTTTCTCAGTAGCTATAATATCAGTAAAATAAAATAAAATAAAATAAAACAAAAAGCCATTATATTCCTAGAGAACCTAGGAACTCTCATCCATGCGCAAAAGTTTTACATGTATGTATTAGTGACCTGATACCAATGTGCTTTGTTACATGGAGAAAAAGGGAATCTAAATACTTAGATATATGAAAGATAATGGAAAAAATAGACTTTTAATGCTTTTTATACTCCCCAAATTCTCTTGATTTTGATCGTATAGTCCAAAAGCAACTGCAAAATACATTTTAGGAAGAGATAATGCCATACTCAAAGACAAGGTAATTTTACAAATTTAACAGCATTAAAAAAACTGACTTTAAGAAATATTGTGATTGGGGAAAAGATCTGCACACTCAAGAACAAAAACTATATATATGATTATTTAAGTAATACTCTGAGCTTATACTTTGTCCTTTACTCAGGAGTGTTAACGCTCTGAAAAAATGAACATCCTTTACATATTTAGAGTAAACTGAGGCATAGAAAGTTTGTCCATGGAAAGATAAAAGCCAGATTTTTAGACATAAAACAGTTCAGAATTCCTATTTCTAGTTCCTTAAAATACAAATTACATACTATCTTTAATGCCTCCATGTATTTTATCAAACATTAGTAAGTTTACAATTACAGTTTAAGTTGTATGCCCAAATATTGTACGACAGGCAAAGCCTGTAGGTTTTCTATCGTATTTTAAAATAACTGGAATATTTAATAGGAAATTAAGTGAAATGTAATCATTTTGCTTTAAAGCAATTTTTTTTTTAAATAAATGAAGTTTGAGGACAGTTCTGGAAATTTTTGCCTTGAATGTATTTCTCCAGCAGGACTTTATAAATATCAGCTTCATATGCCAACATTAATATGAGGACTATAATTCTTTCCTTAGATATCTATTTGCCTTCTAGTCCTCTTTTCTCTCAAGATCTCTCTTAATGACCTGAGCTGGTGATTCAGTAAAAACAAAGTGTTAAGGTTTTTTGTGCAAGTACAAAATGGTTAATGTTGGATTCAGTCAATTAATCTCTAATACTAACTTGCTTAATTAAGCTAAGATCAAGAAGTATGAGGAAGAATTTGAAACATAATATGGGATAAGTAGTCAAATACTAGAAATATGAGAGACTAAAACAAAATATATTATACAACTTAATCCTGAACTCTAGTCTATGCCTCACTCAACTGTTAAGCCAACAGATACCCTGAAACATGGAAGAAGTTACTTCACCTAAGCACACTGGACCAGCATATTATAAGAAACAGCCAATGCCAATTTTAGCTGCCCCAAACGGCTTAGGTTATTTATGTGTGTGTGTATTCTTAAATGGTAAAATTTGAGGGAAGGTTCCCAGATTCCTTTGACAATAGAAGTCATGGATCCTTGCTTCAAACACACACACTCACATGCACACACACACACACACACATTCTCTCTCACTCTCTCTCTCTCTCACACGTACTTCTAAGTGTTGATAACCTATTGTAAATCACAGCATTGTTGATTCACTGGGGTTACACATGAGGACACTTTTCATATTGCTAACAAAGACTGGTCACTAAACTTATGAAATAGCCTTTGAAAGTACAAGAAAGTGCAGTGACCATATCCATTCATTTATGTCTCTTTTGCTAGCTGTAATAGTGATCGGTTGATACAAATGTGTCCCTAATCTAGCCTACAAATATTAAAAACAAAAATGTTTAAGTTCTAACTTCTGCTAGCAGTTCATGTAACAGTTTTCAAGTACTACAAAATATTGCGAAGGAAAGCCTGTAACACACCACTATCAAATTCCAATATCCCCAAACCAGCAATGAAATGTCTGAATATGTAATTTGTTGCCTTGAGCAAAATTTAAGAATATAAAGACACAATAGCTCTAACCTTCAAGGTTGGGAAACCAGTATCTCCCAAGAAATTTGTTTTAATAGAATTGAACATTTAATTTTTTCCTCACAGTAATCAAAGCAAACATTTTATCAGTATTACTCTTGGTATATCAAACTGAATTCCAGGAATGTAAGAAAGTCTGACTTGGAAATATTATGTAGAAAAAAGGTTGAATTAACAAACACATTACATTTTTTAGTTATTTTTTATAAGTATACATTGACATCTACTTATCTGATAGCAGCACTGCTGGTTTTAAGTTGTTTTTTTGTTTTTTGTTTTTTTTTTCCTTCCAGAGGGAATGCAGAATGGCAGTATTATCTTTGGAACAAATTAAGAAGATAGTAACAAATAACAGAAGAATAACTTTTACACATATATTTTTCAAGGGTAATAAATAGATAAGTATATAATTATGGAAAAATACGCCTCAAATATGCTTTTTAAAATTTCTCAGGATTTACTGTTTTGTTTTTCTTATTAAAATATAATGCACTGTCACTACTATCTCTTCTAGGAAAAACAAACCCTAAGGTTTCATTTTCCTCCTCCAACCAATAGAGTGATATCAAGAGTAAACTTGAACTAAGGTCAACTTGCTTGAGCCAACAGAGAATTCTGTAGTAATTTGATTATTTCACAATGTACACATATTCTAGGTTATTAACAAGAGACTCACCAGATATTTTGTATCAAAGTGTTATACCCCAAACAGGTTCTCTGATGATTTATCATGCTAGTATAGGAAATCTGAAGGAGTAACAAATGGTATAACATAACCAGACATGCAATACAGAAGGACATGACATAAAAGATACAGCTTGACCCTGGATTTTTCCCTTAGAATAATTCCTTCCATAAATAAGACTTTACTTTTTATTTTTACATACAGACTCATCCTATAAATAGTCTTGGATCATGGAGAATGTTAAAGACATAGCTTAAGAACTCTACACCACATTTTTTTTTTGTAGTCTACTGTCACCCCAGACCACAAAAAACATTCTCCAAGTGGATGCTCAGGTTAGATAAAGATGCTCCTAAACAAATTTACTGAGGCTTAGAATGTAAATCACATAACTACCTGCAGCAGCAATAGTCTTTTCAAAAATGACTAAATCAAACTTTTAAATATAAAGCATATATAAAAAGGACTATTAAGGATAGTAGAAATACAGGAAAATATGTGTTGCCTCATAATAAAGTTCAATAAATATTCTTTCTGAATCCTATAAACACTACAAGATGTTATAGGTCTATTTGGTTCCCATAAGTTAAAAAAGTCTGATTGCTTTTACATAAATTCCTCCCAATTCTTATCTATTTTCAAACAGATTTTTATTAATGCGCTTCACTAGACTCAGAGATTATATCTCTAACTTCCTTTCAGAAATGTGCTTTTTTGTTGGCTTTACTAAGTATACGTAATTTTCTAGCAAAAAAACATGATTTAAATTTTAAGGTTCAAGGTAATTCTAGAAAAAGGTAGACATTTGAACTATCTGCTTTTCTATATTCCTGTATTTACAAGGCCTAGCATCCACTGTGGTTTCCTTCTTATCAGTTATCGCACTTTCAATAAATAGTAACTGTAGTACAAGTTACATATATTAAAGAATTCAAAATTCCTCAAAATTTCACAACACTACAAAGTCATTAATATCTGATTTTACAGAATATGAGTATTAGTGTTATGTAATTTTTTTGCTATTGGAAAAGAAATACAACTTATTTTTTCTATCTAAATTAAACCCAAGCTCCATTATCAGTTCTCAAGATAGTATCTAAAATGTACATTCCTAAAGAAAGGTAAAGCTGTTCAAGGGCTGAACTAGTCCAATACAGGATTAAAGGTTATTTATTTGTTATTTTTTGTCTTGGTTTGTTTCTTGTGTTTTGTGTGTGTGTGTGTGTGTGTGTGTGTGTGTGTGTGTGTGTGTGAGATTGTGTGTGTCTGTGTGTGTGTGTGTTTTCCTTTTATATCCCTATATTAACCCCCTGGTTTCTCTTGGATTAGATAATAATTTAACATTGTAAAAATTAATTTCAGAAACTATTGTGCTAATATTTAGATTTCAGGAAGGAATCAGACAAAATCAGTTACCTCCATTCATTGTTAGAACAAAAGATAAAATAGCTTACTAACTGATATGAGTTATGAATGTCACTATGACACAAAATTTGCTGTGATTTGCTTATTTGGCTACAAGTGCAGTATTTTTCATGTATGATACCACACAGCATTTCCAACTTGTAACGCGAAACTCCAGCTCACGAAGAGTGTACTGTGTGACTTGAAAAAGTCTGATTGTAACTAAGTAACAACCTTTCCCCTGAAAAACATGAACAAAATCCATTGGGAAATCAGGCACAGACGGTATTTATCGGTTTTTCTTCCTTTCCTCCTGTGGTTTTGTTTCTCAAGACTTACAGACGCATCCAACAGAACCCACCACTTGTTACAAAATGACACAGCTATTTTTGTCCTTTTCTTTTTCTTTATCTTTTTCTCGAGGTTCCTTTCGTTTACGTTCACTATTCCCAGATTGTCTTCCACTTGATGGAGAGGCTTGTGCTGGCTGGCTTTGCTTTAAGAAAAATAAACAGGAAGAAATTACCTCAACTTTCTAAGGTGCTTAATCATACTTATCTAGAAAGAAAAACCATAAGAGTGAAAGGAATCATTAATAAAAAAAAGTTATTTGGTCACAGACTTGTTATATGGTATCTGAGTAACTGCCTCTATCATTTTAGATAGATCTAATTAATGTATTAATTATTATAGGTAAAAGAAATTTCAAACAATAAATAATGTGGAGGATTATATTCCCTGAAGCCTCAAATTCAAGAAATATTTGTTAAAGATTATGTTAAAGAAATTGACAACTTTTGGTAAACTAAGTTCCCTAGGACCTCATCAAATACTATAATAAACAGATTTTCAAGGAGAAAAAAAAAATCCTGAGAACTTTGAGTGTGAAATAAGTGTATTCTGTGAAATAAGAAAATTTTTTTAGTGAAGAGCTAGTAAAAATATACCAGGTTTTAAATTTTAACCTTGGAGTAATCAATATTTGAACTAGAAATATAAATACTTAGTTTAATGGAGACCTCTATGTTTAAAATTTCATCAGACCTTAAAGAGCATCTTATCTTCTTTGTATCCTAAGTCAGAGGAACAGTTCTGGCATGGTACAGTTAAACATAACAAAAGGAGAATTTCTTTCATTTTCTCATTTTTCATACATCTCAATAAAATGAGATTTAACACAAAGGAACCCACTTATAGTAACATTTGCAGTGCTTAAAACGTTTAACTGGGAAAAGTGAAAAGTGGAAATGTGCTAATCTTTGTTGAATACTTAGTACATGTCATACATTGGCTTAAGTACTAGCCTTATTTGTCCTTAAACAGAAATCTAAGAGTTAAGCATTATCTTTTATTTTCAAGATAGGGAAAATGAGGCTGAGAGAGGTAGGGGACTTTGATCCCCCTGGTAAGGGGATACAGAAGCAGGAAATGCAATCCATGTCTATCTGGCTCTGAAGTGTACCCTGTTACCAGTAGTACTTCATACTGCCCTGGAATTTTTACAGAAGACTTTGTTCCAATTGGTTGATATTCTTTGGAGCTATTAACAACTTAAATTTGATTCAATTGCAGCAAAAATAATAAAATGCCTAGGAATAAACTTAACCAAAGAGATGAAAGACCTATACTCCTAAAACTATAAAACACTGATGAAAGACATTGAAGATGACACAAAGAAACAAAGACATTCCATGCTCACCAATTGGAAGAATAAATATTGTTAAAATGTCTGTACTACCCAAAGCAATCTACAGATTTAATGAATTCCTATCACATACCAACACCATTTTTCACAGAACTAGAACAATCCTAAAATTTGTATGGAACCACAAAAGACATCAAATAGCCAAAGCAATCTTGAAAAAGAAAAACAGAACTGGAAGCTTCACAATTCTAGACTTCAAATTATATTACAAAGCTGTAACAATCAAAACAGTATGATACTGGCACAAAAACAGACACATACCTCAATGGAACAGAAAAGAAAATCCAGGAAGAAACCCACAGTTAATATGGTCAACTAATCTTTGACAAAGTAAGAAAGAATATATAACAGGAAAAAGTCTCTTCAACAAATGGTGTTGGGAAAATTGGACAGCTACATGTAAAAGAATGAAACTGGAGCACTTTCTTACACCATACATAAAATAAACTCAAAACGGATTAAGGACCTAAATGTGAAACCTGAAACCATAAAGATACTAGAAGAGAGCACAGGAAGTAATTTGTCTGCCATAACAACATCTTTCTAGATATGTCTCCTGAGGCAAGGAAAACAAAAGCAAAAATAAACTATTGGGCCTACATCAAAATAGAAAGCTTCTGCAAAGCAAAGGAAGCAATCAAACTAAAAGACCACCTACTGAACGGGAAAAGACATTTATAAGTGATTTATCTGATAAAGGGTTAGTATCCAAAATATATAAAGAACTTACAAAACTCAACACCAAAAAATCCAAATGATCCTATTAAAAACCGGGCAGAAGACATGAACAGAGATCTCTCCGAAGAGGACAAATAGATGGTCAAGAGACACATGAAAAGATGATGACAACGACTCATCAGGTAATGCAAATCAAAACCACAATGAGGTATCACCTCACACCTGTCAGAAAGGCTAAATTAAAAAAACATAAGAAACAACAAGTGTTTTCAAGGATTTGGAGAAAAAGGAACCCTTGTACACTGTTGGTGGGAATGAAAATTGGTGCAGCCACCGTGGAAAACAGTATGGAGGTTCCTCAAAAAATTAAAAATAGAAGTAACCTATCTATGATCCAGTAATACACTACGGGGTATTGACCCAATGAGTACAGAACAGTAATTCAAATGTATACATGCATGCCTATGTTTACTGCAGCATTATTTACAATAGCCAAATTATGGAAGCAACCTAAGGGTCCATCAGTAGATGAATGGACAAAGAAAATGTGCCATAGGAGCGCATGGGTGGCTCAGTGGGCTAAGCATCTGACTTCGGCTCAGGTCATGATCTCATGGCTCATGAGTTCGAGCCCCATGTTGGGCTCTGAACTAGCAGCTCAGAACCTGGAGCCCGCTTCCAATTCTGTGTCTCCCTCTCTCTCTGCCCCTCCCCCACTCACACACTGTCTTTCTCAAAAATAAACATTTTAAAAATGTGGTAGATATATACAATGGAATATTACCCATTAAAAAAATGGGAGTACCTGGGTGGCTCAGTTTATTGAGTGTCCAACTTCAGCCCAGGTCATGAACTCACGGTTCACGAGTTTGAGCCCCGCATTAGGCACTGTACTGACAGCTCAGAGCCTGGAGTCTGCTTCAGATTCTGTGCCTCCCTCTCTCTCTCTGCCCCTCCCCAGCTCATGCTCTATCTCTCAAAAATAAATAAAAACATTTTAAAAATGAAATCTTGGGTTGCCTGGGTGGCTCAGTCGGTTAAGTGTCCAACTTTGCCTTAGGTCATGATCTTGCAGTTCATGAATTCGAGCCCCAAAATGGGCTCTGTGCTGACAGCTCAGAGCCTGGAGCCTGCTTTGGATTCTTTGTTTCTCCCTCTCTGTCCCTTCCCTGCTCATTCTCTCTCTCAAAAATAAACATTTTTTAAAAATTAAAAAAAAAATGAAATCTTACCATTTGCAATAACATGGATGGAGGTAGAGAGTACAATACTAAGTGAAGTAAGTCAGAGAAAGACAAATACCATATGATTTCACTCATACATGGAATTTAAGAAACAAAACAAATGAACAAAGAAAAACAAAGACAAAACAAAATATAGAGAACAGAGATGCTTCCCAGAGGAGAGGGGGATGGGGGAAATAGGTGAAGGGGATTAAAAGAACACTTAGCTTGATGAGCACTGAGTAATGCATAGAATTGTTAAATCACCAAATTGTACACCTAGAACTAATAGAACACTATGTTAACTCTACTGGAATTAAATTTTTTAACTGAAAAATCTTGCCCTCAGAATCTCAGGAAAAATAATTTTAGTAAATAAGAAGTATATTAAGATAAACACAAACTTAGGACAATGCCATAAAATCCACAGGTGCTAACATGCTAATGTAATTGAAGAATCAATACCTAATTTAAAATACTTATCTTGGCACGAATCCTAGCTTTTACCTGGGCCTGTGGAGAAGCAGAAGCAGCAGCTGCTGCTGCTTGTTCCTGTTCCTGGTAATACTGAGAAGCCCGTCTATCCTCCTCTTCTTGGAGTTTCTTTGCTAGTTCCAAATCACTGATTCCTTCGGGTATTTGTTCCCAGTTGATCTCTTGGCTCTGCTGTTCTTGTTGTAGAGATAATGCCATAAGATAGTCCTAAGAAATTAAATTATAAACCTCTTTAGCCATGAGATTTCACTCAAGAACTGGTAAGTGTAAATGCACAAGTTGTACCTACAAAACTATGAGAATGGCTTTTAAAAAACATACCAGAGCTTAAATATAAAAATTAAAGCTATCTAAGTGTTTGAGAGCTACAATTTCAGTGATGCTGCCATTGTTCTAAATATTCTTGGAATTCATTTAAAATTATTTCTAGAAGCAGTATATAAAGCATTCAAGAAAGCTTTAAAAACAACTCCCCTAGGGGTGCCTGGGTGGCTCAGTGGGTTAAGCATCCAACTCTTGATCTTGGCCAACTCTTGATCTCGGGTCTTGAGTTCAAGCCCTGCACTGGGCTCTGCAATGGGCATGGAACCTACTTAAATGAAAGCAAAACAAACAAACAAAAAAACCAATTCCCTAAAAACCAAAACCAAAAAAAAAAAAAAAAAAAAAAAAAAAAACCCTCACCAAACTCCCCCTGTGGGTGCCTGGGTGGCTCTGTCTAAAGCATGCAACTCTTGATTTTGGGGTTGTGAGTTCAAGCCCCATGTTGGGCATAGAGCCTACAAACAAAAATAAAATAAACCTTGCCAGTTTATGAAAGAAACACATCTGCAGAAAACTGAAACAAAATAAAAAAGCATAAATAAGTTAAAATTGCCATATCATTATGCAAAGATAACTATTATTAACAATTGATATATATCCACCTAGCTTTTTCTACATTAACACACAAACTCAAACACATCTTCCAACCCCCATTTAATGTCAAAAAACTTTTTTTTAAAACAAGAATTTCCCCAAATCATTTATTAAATGGTCTTCCAAAACATGATTTTTAAAGGCAACAGTTTTCCAACATACAGGCATATTCAATTACTTAAACACCTTTTCCTCCCATCTCCCACACACCCAAATTATTTCCTCTGAGAAAAAGTGATGCATCTTCGGCTGAAAGTTGTATAATCTGGGGCGCCTGGGTGGCTTAGTTGCTTAAGCACCCAACCAGCTCAAGTCATGATCTCACGGTTTTTGAGTTCAAGCCCCATCTTCGACTCTGCTGATAGTTCAGAGCCTGGAGCCTGCTTCGGATTCTGTGTTTCCCTCTCTCTTTCTCTGCCCCTCCCCGCTTGAGCACGTGCACGTACACACTCTCTCTCTTTCCTTCAGAAATAATAAATGAGTAAACTTAAAAATACTTAACACCCACATTCATTAAGAATTAGTACTGAATGAAACTTGACTACGCTGTTTATCTCTCCCAGTCTATCCTCAAAATAAGAGAATATTAACCACCCACAGAGGATATCTAAAAGGTGGTTATCTGTGAAGACCTTGGACTATCTAGCATGAATATCTTACTAATATGAAGAATTTGTCCTTCAAATTTTTCTCACTTCTTCAAACTGCTCTTTGCCAAGTCCCTAGGTCTTAAATCCACTCTTTCCTTGCTATTTCCACAGAGAGTATCATGTATCTTTTTTCTCACATCTTACATCTTTACTACTGTAGCAATCTATTGCCTTACCTTCATTCCCTCTGCTCTGATATTTTTTATATATAGTGTTAGAAAAATCTTGCACATTTCTCAAGTAATATATATATTTTAAATAGCCCCATAAAGCTTCTGAAGGAAAATGCGTACATTGATTATTATAGCTGTTTGGATACTTAACTTCCAAAAGTCCAAGAAAGATTAGCATCTTTGAATCCAGTATTCTTCTGTGCAACTGCCATTATAGAGGATGACATATAATAGTTAATTGGTCAAATATCGGCCTCTGTTAGACTATGGAATTGTGAGGATTGTACTATATGATTTATCTGTGAGTCCCCAGGAGCTTGTTAATAGTACCAGGAATACAACAGCTCAGTGAATATTGACTAAATGAACAGTCTATCTTATCTACTTAAATTGTTATCAGCATCTGATGTTATCAGCATTAGACTCATGTGCCAACTGTTCAACATGACCAATTTTCTGCCTCAGTCAGGGAAGAAGTCATATCACTGTTATACTTCCAATAGTAAACACTCCTATGGCTCCAAGCCTGCCAACCTATAGCAGGCAAAGATCTCATCTGTCTCACTTCTTAATGAGAATTCTACTCACTTGAGCAGCACTTGTTGTAAATGTCTGCTTACCTTGGACTCTAAGACTTCATACGTTTTACTTTTTACCCACTGCATGCTATCTTCAAGACTCTTTTTCCTACTTTTTCTGACTACCCAAATATATCTTAAATCTGTACTCATCTCATCTCTAACGCCAGTGCTCAGCCATCATCACCTCTCGCTTGAATTGCTAGTCTCCATTTATACCTGTGTAATTCCTATGCATTCTTCACATAGCAGCCTTTAAAAAAGGTAGATCATCTTACTTCCATGTTTAACACTCGCCATATCTTCCCTACAATTAAAATAAAATTCAAACTCTGTACCATGACCTTCACAATTCAATATACACTGGCCTTCTGAACCAAAGTGTAGAGTCAATGTACAACACGTAAAATGATCATTTACTGATTTAGAAAATGTCGGGAAAATTTCACAAGCATATAAATGAATAAATCTTTAGTTCAAAAGTTTTGGATAACTGAATTCACATTTGAAAGGAGAATTTTAATTTTTTTTAAGTTTATTTATTTACTTTTGAGAGAGAGAGACAGCACGAGTGGGGGAGGGGCAGAGAGAGGAGAGAGAGAATCCCCAGCAGGCTCTGTGCTCTCAGCGCAGAGCCTGATGCAGGGCTCGAACTCATGAAGCTGGGAGATCATGACCTGAGCCAAAACCAAGAGTCGGAATGCTTAAATGACTGAGCTACCGAGGTGCTCCAAAAGGAATGAGCATTTTAAATGATATGAAAAGAAAGCAAATCTACCTGATCTATCTGATCCTGTTGTCCTCTGTATACGGTTTCAGGATCTGAAGGAGGCCGCAGATGAAATTCTGAGTCACAGAAATTTCCATCACCATCCACATTGTGTAGGCTTTCCCAAACAACTTTTTCTTCTGTAAGAAACCCCTGGTCTGTTACCAGCAAATACAGTAGACCCTTAATAAGAAAGAAAAAAGACTGTTAAATGGACCAAAACTGGTTAATATTTATGGGAAATTTCATCATCTGTATGTTTATAGCATATTAATGATTCCTAGTAGTTAGATATAATAAATGGCAGACAAAGTAGATATCTTATTTCACTGAATTAAGTCAACCTGGGTTTGAATATAGTTCATAATTGGTATACTATAGTATAATGACATTTGGGAAGCTGCTGGCAAACTCAACTACCACATGACTTATAAATAGCCTTTGGGGGTATATAATCTCATTTTATATAACAGAAATATAATCTACAAGTTCCTTAAAAACATATCAGGTAACAAATGTTACAAAGTCACAACAAAATAATATCACATTGCCTGCTTATTAAAAAAATTAAGCTGGGGCGCCTGGGTGGCGCAGTTGGTTAAGCGTCTGACTTCAGCCAGGTCACGATCTCACGGTCCGTGAGTTCGAGCCCCGCATCAGGCTCTGGGCTGATGGCTCAGAGCCTGGAGCCTGTTTCACATTCTGTGTCTCCCTCTCTCTCTGCCCCTCCCCCGTTCATGCTCTGTCTCTCTCTGTCCCAAAAATAAATAAACGTTGAAAAAAAAAATTAAAAAAAAAAATTAAGCTTATGACTAACCTAATTCATACTAATTTTTTCTTTTTCTGCACCATTAGCTGTTCTTCTTTTGTATACCAACAGTACTTGGTACTTATTTCTATTATAGCACTGAATCACACTGTGCCACAATTGTGTTTCCCTGCATCATTCCCAGACTACATTTTTAAATGTCTGTATCTCTGGGCCTAGGGTGGGGTGATCATAAAGTTGAAACCTAAATTTACTGAATTAATTAATGAATTCATTTGTATTTATAGTCACTACCACAGAATTTAGTACCGACTTCTAATTTTTCATATGGATTAGCTCTAAGTCCAATCATATGTAAAGTGTCCCTAGTATTATATATAAGGCTTAGAAGCCATTTTTCCTTCATATATGCCAAGGATATGGCTTTCATTTTACTTGCTCAGGGTTCCCACTGGTTAATATAGTACTTATTACTGCACAAGATTCATGCTTTTCATGTTATTCCATCACAATTAATCTTAGTAATTAAGAAACTCCTTTAAAGAGTTTGGTGGTAGGGTTAGAGAAATCATTGAATAGATCCACAACTATACGGTCAACTCATCTTCCACAAAGCAGGAAAGAATATCCAATGGAAAAAAGACAGTCTCTTCAACAAATGGTGTTGGGAAAACTGAATAGCAACATGCAAAAGACGAAACTGGCCTCTCTCTTACACCACACACAAAAATAAATTCAAGATGGATGAAAGACAAATGTGAGACAAGAAACCATCAAAATCCTAGAGAACACAGGCAGTAACTTCTTTGACATCAGGCTGTAGGAACTTCTTACTAGATATGTCTCCTAAGGCAAGGGGAAAAAAAAGGAAAAACAAGTAACTGGGACTT
This sequence comes from Herpailurus yagouaroundi, assembly GCF_014898765.1. Classification (NCBI taxonomy): domain Eukaryota; kingdom Metazoa; phylum Chordata; class Mammalia; order Carnivora; family Felidae; genus Herpailurus; species Herpailurus yagouaroundi. Next base: position 24,309,211 of record NW_024412415.1, on the reverse strand, counting down.
CATCAAGATAAAAATCTTCTATAAAGTGAAGGAAACAACAAAACTAAAAGGCAACCTTCAGAATGGGAGAAGATATTTGCAAATGACGTATCAGATAAAGGGTTAGTATCCCAAATATATATAGAACTTATACAACTCAACATCCCCCCCCCCAAATAATCTGGTTAAAAAATGAGAAGACATGAATAGACATTTCTCCAAAGACATCCAGATGGCTAACAGACACATGAGAGAAGATGCTCAACATCACTCATCAGGGAAATACAAATCAAAACCACAATAAGGTATCACCTCACACCTGTCAGAATGGCTAAAATTAACACAGGAAACAATAGGTGTTGGTGAGGATGTAGAGAAAGAGGAACCCTCTTACACTATCCATGGGAATGCAAACTGGTGTAGCCACTCTGGAAAAAAGTATGGAGGTTCCTCAAAAATTTAAAAACAGAACTATCCTACAATCCAGCAATTGCACCTCTAGGTATTTATTCAAAGGATACAAATATATACACACACACACACACACACATATATATATATATATATATACACACACACACACACACACACACACATATGTGGAATATTACTGAGCCATAAAAAAGAATGAGATCTTTTCATTTGCAATGACAAGAAATCACTGAATAAAGTCTGAAATTTTATTTATTTAAAATATTTAACGTTTATTCATTTTTTTTAAATTTTTTTTTAATGTTTATTTATTTTTGAGACAGAGAGAGACAGAGCATGAACAGGGGAGGGGCAGAGAGAGAGGGAGACACAGAATCTGAAACAGGCTCCAGGCTCTGAGCGGTCAGCACAGAGCCCGAGGCGGGGCTCGAACTCACAGACCGTGAGATCATGACCTGAGCTGAGGTCGGACGCTTAACCAACCGAGCCACCCAGGCGCCCCATAATGTTTATTCATTCTTGAGAGACAGAGCATGAGTGGGGGTGGGGCAGAGAGAGAGGGAGAGGAAGACACAGAGTTCAAAGCAGGCTCCAGGCTCTGAGCTGTCAGCACAGAGCCTGATGTGGGGCTCAAACTACAAACCGTGAGATCATGACCTGAGCCGAAGTCAGACGCTTGATTGAGCCACCCAGGTGCCCCATAAACTCTGAAGTTTTTTAAAAAAACTAAATAATTAGTGTTGAGCATTTACTATGTGTCCAGCTCTGTGCCGCACAGCTGTTTCTAAAATATGAAATCCATCCTGTTGTCTACTACTAGTTACATCCAAGAGTTAGCTCTACATAGCTCTGATTAATTTATATGGTCATTGAAATTACTCAATCAACATGAAAGTATTCATAAAGAAAAACATTTTGGCATACATAGTTTAAAGACTTCACTTTAAGCAAAAATTAAGTCCAGGCTCTTTTTTTTTTTTTTTTTTTAAATCAAGTAGGTTCCAATTAATCAAATATTTGAAGACCACCATATGCTCAGTATTATGCTAAGTGCTTGAGGATTCATATCATGGAAAGTAATGATCTCTCCTTACTTTGTATTGGGTACCCTTTTTTGTGATTCCATAGAATGCTGCATTTACCACTATCATAGCACTTTACACATTGAATTGTAGTAGTGTGTCTATTTACTTCTCTGTCTTAATGTATTTCAAGCTCCTTGAGGACCAGAGGCATGTTTTATTCATCCATGCATCCTCATTACTTAACATTTTTAATGCCCAGTCAGGGTCTACTTTGTCCTAAAATAATTTGATAAAATAATTTAAGAGAAAACCTCAAAGTTCTTTCTAGCCAGTATTCCACTGTTGAATAAATCTGACCCTTCTATACCTATACTTGTCACCGTACACTTTAACATATCATTATATTATACAATATTGAGATTTTACAATTTATTTTATGTACATCATATATTAGAATGGCTACTAACTAGGAAAAGAAACCACAGTCTTACTCTCCAAGGACACTTTAAGATAGGTAAATTCTGGGGGTGCCTGGGTGGCTCAGGTGATTAAGCATCCAACTCTTGATTTTGGCTCAGGTCATGATCTCATGGTACATGAGCCCTGCACCGGGCTCTGTGCTGACAGCACGGAGCCTGCTTGGGATTGGCTCTCTCCCCCTATCTCTGCCCCTCCCGCACTCATGCTCACTTGCTCGCTCTCGCTCGTTCTCTCTCTCTCTCAAAATAAATAAGTAATCTTAAAAAAAGTTGGTTAAGTGTCTAACTTCAGCTCAGGTCATATTCTCACGGTTCTTGAGTTCGAGCCCCATATCGGGTTCTCTACTGTCAGCACAAAGCCTGCTTCAGATCCTCTGTCCTCCTCTCTCTGCCCCTCCCACACTCTCTCTGTCTCTCTCAAAAATAAACATTAACAACAACAAAAAGGATGAGTAAATTCTGGGAGGGTTTGTTGAAAGCCATTACCACCCATAGCATACGAATATTTGTAAGCTTAACTAAAATGGTGTCTCTTTCTTGAAATAGATGTCCTGTCTTCTCATGGACCATCAGCCTCAATTTCTTCCTCTTTTAGATTTTGACATGTATCAAAAAAGTCTGTTACTAGTCCCCTGTCAACAATGCTGGTTATTACTCAACAGTTCCTTTATATAATTGCACTGTAGAATAGCAAAGTATGTATTAATTAGTACTGAATAGTTTAGGCCCATTTGTTCCTGAGAGTCTACAATTAAATCACCATCAAGAGTATTTCTTGCTTATATATCCTAGCACTTTTCTTCATTATCTAGTCAAAGCATTCTTTTCTAAACCTTGACTCTTTCTCCCAATCTTACTCACTAGTCTCTGAACACTAATTTTTAAAAAAACAACAAATACAGGGGCACCTGGGTGACTCAGTCAGTTAAGCATCTGACTCTTGTTTCGGCTCAGGTCATGATCTCACAGTTCATGAGTTCGAGCCCCACATCTGGCTCTGTGCTGACAGTGCAGTTTCCTTGGGATTCTCTCTCTCCTTGCTTTCTGCTCTTTCCCTGCTTGTGTTCTCTCTCTCTTTCTAAAAAAAATAAACAAACATTTAAAGGGCTCATGTCTATCATGGGAATACTGCTCAATATCATCATCATTATTAAAAGAAAGAAAATAATGCATACAAGATGCATATATTAAATTCTTAAATTAGGTATTAATGTATACAATGTATAAGTCTTTTGTTATATGAAAATAATAAATAAATGACATTAGATAATTTTCATAATTTTTTTACCAACTAGGCAATTGGAGTCTGGAAAACAGTATGGAGATTCCTCAAAAAGTTAAAAATAGAACTTCCCTACAATCCAGCAATTACAGTACTAGGTACTTATCCAAGGAACACAGGTGTGCTGTTTCAAAGGGGCACATGCACCCCAATGTTTATAGCAGCTCTATCGACAATAGCCAAAGTATGGAAAGAGCCCAAATGTCCACTGACAGATGAATGGAAAATGAAGATGTGGTATATATATATATATATATATACAATGGAGTTATTACTCGACAACCAAAAAAAATTAAATCTTGCCATTTGCAATAATGTGGATGGAACTAGAGTGTAATATGCTAAGTGAAATTAGTCAGAGAAAGACAAATATCATATGACTTCACTCATATGTGGAATTTAAGATATCAAACAGATGAACAAAAGGGAAGGGAAGCAAAAATAATAGAAAAACAGGGAGGGGAACAAAACATAAGAGAGTCATAAATCTAGAGAACAAATTGAGGGTTGCTGGAGGGGTTGTGGGTGAGGGGATGGGCTAAATGGGCAAGGGGCATTAAGGAAGACACTTGTTGGGATGAGCACTGGGTGTTATATGTAGGGGATGAATCACTGGATTCTACTACTAAAATAATTTTTGCACCGTATGCTAACTAACTGGGATGTAAACTTGAAAAAAAAAATTAAAACAAAGAAAACTAGGCAATTGGATTACCAAAGACAGAATGAAAAACTATTTTATCTCAAATACCCTGATAGGGGTGCCTGGGTGGCTCAGTCGGTTAAGCGTCTGACTTTGCCTCGGGTCATAATCTCACAGTTTGTGGGTTTAGGCCCCATGTCAGGCTCTGGGCTCTGTACTGACAGCTCAGAGCCTGAAGCCTGTTTTAGAGTTTGTGTTTCCCTCTATCTCTCTCTGCCCCTCCCGTTTGTTCTCTCTCTCTCTCTCTCAAAAATAAACATTTAAAATAGCCTGATAAATTAGTTCTATAGAGACTATGATTTACTTGTATTAACAACATACATGACAATGTCATCATAATTTGTAAATTGATAAAACAGAAGAAAACTTGTCAAATGTATAAACAAATTAATTATGTAATTCCAGCCTTTAAATATGGTGGAAAGCACTGCCAAATATATTTTAATTTTTTTTAATGTTTTTATTTATTTTTGAGACAGAGAGAGAGACAGAGCATGAGCAGGGGAGGGGCAGAGAGAGAGGGAGACACAGCATATGAAGCAGGCTCCAGGCTCTGAGCTGTCAGCACAGAGCCCGAAGGGGGCAGACTGTGAGATCATGACCTGAGCTGAAGTCGGACACTTAACCAACAAGCCACCCAGGCGCCCCAACACTGCCAAATATTTTTGGTTGACAAGCTTGGATTCAAATTACTTAATGTCTTTGGGCTCTTCTTTTCTTTATTATGAAGTGATACAGAGTAGGTTTAACCAGAAAATTTCTAAGATATTTTATAAATTGAAAGATGAACTTTACTTCTACTTAACAAGCATCTCTCTCATCTACAAATAGCTTTCTTATCCATCCAGAGAGGCAGAGCTGTTGAGTGTGGGCTTGAAAGTCAGACTGGAGGGGCGCCTGGGTGGCGCAGTCGGTTAAGCGTCCGACTTCAGCCAGGTCACGATCTCGCGGTCCGTGAGTTCGAGCCCCGCGTCGGGCTCTGGGCGGATGGCTCAGATCCTGGAGCCTGTTTCCAGTGCTGTGTCTCCCTCTCTCTCTGCCCCTCCCCCGTTCATGCTCTGTCTCTCTCTGTTCCAAAAATAAATAAACGTTGAAAAAAAAAAAATTAAAAAAAAAAAAAAAAAAAAAAAAAGAAAGTCAGACTGGAGGTGCTTACACTCTGAATGGTCTCGGGCAAGTTACTTAGTGCCTTTAAGCTTATTCATTCAGTTGTAAAGTGGGAGTAATAACATCCACTCCTCAGAAGCTGTGAAAATTAAATGAGATAATACATGTAAAGTGTTTAGCACAATGCAAGGCACATAATGCTAGTTGAATATAAGATTCAATTCATGAATACCACCTAAATCTATCTCAAAATTTCTGTAGCTATCACCTTTTCCTGTCTCCCATTTAGGAGAAAATCTCTCTGCCTACACTGTAAAATCTATCACCTATCTTAGTCTGTTTCTACATTCCTCACCCCCATCCCGCTTAAAAAATTTTTTTAATGTGACAATTTTTGATGTATCAGCCACCTTTAAAAAAAAAAAAACTAGGGGCGCCTGGGTGGCTCAGTCAGTTAAGCGTCCAACTGCGGCTCAGGTCATGATCTCGTGGTCCGTGAGTTCGAGCCCCGCATCGGGCTCTGTGCTGACTGCTCAGAGCCTGGAGCCTGTTTCAGATTCTGTGTCTCCCTCTCTCTCTGCCCCTCCCCCGTTCATGCTCTGTCTCTCTCTGTCTCAAAAATAAATAAACGTTAAAAAAAAATTAAAAAAAAACAAACTAAATTTTGGGGCATGTGGGTGGCTCAGTTGGTTAAGCGTCCAACTTTGGCTCAGGTCATGATCTTGCAGTTCATGAGTTCTGCCCCACATCAGGCTCTGTGCTGACAGCTCAGAGCTTGGAGCCTACTTCGGATTCTGCCTCTCCCTCTCTCTGCTCCTTCCCCTGCTCATGCTCACACTCAGTTTCTCTCTCTCTCTCTCTCAAAAATAAACATTAAAAAATTAAAAAAAAATTTTTTTTTAACGTTTATTTATTTTTGAGACAGAGCATGAACGGGGGAGGGGCAGAGAGAGAGGGAGACACAGAATCGGAAACAGGCTCCAGGCTCTGAGCCATCAGCCCAGAGCCCGACGCGGGGCTCGAACTCACAGCCCACGAGATCGTGACCTGAGCTGAAGTCAGACGCTTAACCAACTAAGCCACCTAGGTGCCCCTAAAAATTTTTTTAAATAACTAAATTTAAAAAATTCTAAATTAATTGAATTTTTACTTCAACATAGCCTTCTATGGAAAAAGACAAACCCCAGTATAGTCTTAGTCAAAAAGAACAGAGAATAGATTTATTTAATATGGCCTTAGCACTTATTTAGAACTGTATCTCCTCCTAAACTACTTTTTGCTTCTTATCCCTAAATGTAAAGTAAAAATGCAAACAAAAGCCAACTCCAAAAATCCTGGTTTTGATATACTCCACAGAAATGTCAGTAATTAAAACCAAGAGGTACAATAAACAGTTATGAGGGGCGCCTGGGTGGCTCAGTCAGTTGGGTGTCCGACTTCGGCTCAGGTCATGATCTCACGGTCCGTGAGTTCGAGCCCCGCGTCGGGCTCTGTGCTGACGGCTCAGAGCCTGGAGCCTGTTTCAGATTCTGTGTCTCCCTCTCTCTCTGACACTCCCCCGTTCATGCTCTGTCTCTCTCTCTCTCAAAAATAAATAAACATTAAAAAAAATTAAAAAGAATAAATAAATAAAATAGTTATGAATATAAAAGACATGGATATGAAGGCTGACATGGATAAGGGATGATTAAGAGGACGTCACAAAAAAAAAAAAAAGAGGGTGTCATGATGGGGAAAGAACTACACAGATGTCATTATATAAACCAAAGATCTAGAAGCCAAGTGATCTATAAACAGCCAAGGAATTAGTAGTTTACCTTACTCAAGAGCAAGCAGAATGGAGAAGGATCATAAGAATAAAATGGAATAATTAAATCTTAGGTATATAATTATATATATAAGAATCTAAAAGTCATGATTATACAGACAATATGAAAAGCA
>NW_024412415.1:24274100-24302253 GCF_014898765.1 Herpailurus yagouaroundi | reverse complement strand
TATATAAGAATCTAAAAGTCATGATTATACAGACAATATGAAAAGCAAAACAGACCTACAAAGGTCTGTTTCTACTAAAGAGGTAGTTTATTTACAACTCATTTTTATACTTTCAAATTTCTTGCCTGGATAAAAAAGTCACCTTACTACCTGGAACCACAGGAATGGCACTGAAAGCATCTGCTCTCTCACTAGGGTGGGTCTCTTCCTGCTGCTTTCAGATCCTAATCTAGTTATGCTGATGAAAAGCAAAGATCTTCATAGGATCACATATTCAAAATACGGGTTTGCCAAGATGATCTGCCCAGTTTAGTTGTACAAGATTAAGTGGTAGTACATGGAGCAAAGTAACATAAGAGATAGCAGAAATTGGGGGGGGTATATGTTACTTGTTCCTGATGGACAGATGAGGGATGAAGAGTTTAATGAAGGAATCACGGAGAGTGTTATTACAACAAATAACTAACAAGAGCTGTACTTGATTACTTTGCTAGCAATAGGAATAAACAGCAAAGGTACTTGTCCAGGATTTAGTAATGGTAAATCACAAAACTAGGAATGATAAGAGTACTTTCCAGTAACAGGAAGTCAATTAATATCTATGGTTAGGGAAAATGTCATGAGAAGCTATGCAATAAAAACCACAGATCATGTTATGTTAGATAGTTGGGAAGTGTAAGGTCGGTTGGTAGACAGTATTCAGGAAAAAAAAAACAATATCAATTTGACTAACCCATCTATTGTGACTGTGCAATGGCAGAAGGCCTAATAGTCTATGAATATGGAATCATAAAGTTAGTAAAGAGAGAATACTTTGTCGAGGTACAGGTTTTAGAAATATCTATAGTCTTCAATGCTTTACATAGAGTCATCAAAAAGTTTAACCTAACAGAGAATTTGTCCCTGCCTCTATTCAGTGCCTAAAAAGAGGAGTCAGAACAAGGATGAATACTAGAGACATTAAAATACTAGAGACATATACCTTCCCTGTGGTCAAATAAAAGTCCTAGCTCATATGTCTCTAGAGTTTGAAAGACTTTAAATGAAAAAAGATTTTTACACATCAATTAGAGTTTAGTAAATTCCTAAAGAAATAGTACAATCAATAAAACAATTGTAGATGACAACCTTTCCTAGGTAATCCTTTGCCCTATGGACTTCCTCCTTGTAGAGCTTGGTCCGGGGATGATAATGGCATATGATACGACATGGGTATCAGAAAGCATAAAGATCCTTTCTGCAAATCATAGTAAAAAATAAGCCCCACAAATAACAGAGTTACAGACATGTATGACATTACCAATTTATTATTGGCATTTATATAGTTTAATACTCCAGAATTTATTATTATAGGCTCCTAGTTATAGACACCATTTATCTGTAGTAGAAAGTATTCTATCCCTATGTTAAATTTATTTTTTGTTGAAAGTATATCTGGAATTCTGTGGGATCAACTGTATTTATATTATATGTATTCCAAAGAGTTCACAGGGGTAGGAAGATGAGAAATGATCATTAAATATGAATGCACAAAATGGCCCTAAAATCTGAGCGTCTTCAAAAGTGAAATGCCATGAAGACCTAATGTAGTATTAAAAGCAGCCATACCTTATTTGAAAAAGCAGCTTTATAATTTTTCCTTGCTTATATCCTTATTAGATCAGACTCCCTGGGGCTCAAATTTATAAAGAACTACAGAAATTCTAACAACCCAGGAATTAATGGTAGAGAATAATAGTTTCAATGCTGAACAGGTTTAATAGAACAAGGTCACAATCTTATATCCTATTTCCTTCTCAAGCTAATGGATGCCATGATGGAGGAATGCCTTTCCTAAACTTTATATTAAGTATTCTATTTTAGGGCTTTTAGCTCTACACCAACAGCCAAAGAAATGTTATAGATTTTGTTGTAAATCAGTTAATCAGCCATTGGGTCAATGAGGAGGGAAAATGTCTCAGACTCTTAAGAAGAATGTATTCATTAGGTACTCTGCCAGACGTAAAGCAGTGTCTTATTTATAGACACTTATGATTGGAAAGATAGTTTAATGGGAATACAGGAAATAGGACTGAGAGGAGTATAATGAGACATAAATATGTTCACAGGCCCGTAAGATTCCTAGAAAACACAAAATTTGCATGATATTAAAATAGACTTACTTCACCAAATGTATGTTCCTTGATTAGACCTTGGTTTGAACAAACCATCTATAAAGCCATTTGAAAGATAAATGGGAGACTTGAATATGGCTTGGGTATTAGATAATACTAAAAATAATAGTTAATTTTGTTAGATGCAGTAATGGTACTGTGATTTGAAAGAAAAATGTCCTTGTTTAGACATGTATATTGAAATATAAGCAAAAATACAAAAATAGATGAAAACAGTAAATGTCAAAATTGTTGAAACTGATCAGTATAATAGGCACACATTAAATTAGTCTCATTTTTCTCTAAGTTTGCAGTTTTTCATAATAAAAAGCAAAAAAACCAGTGTTACGGTTTCAGTTTGGTGGTCACTATAGTAAAAAAGGGAAAGTATTTCCCTTAGTGACTGGCCACCAAGATTGTTGTTCCAATTTATTTCTTCTGTAAAAACAGGATTACCTTAGTAGAGAATGATGTTCCTCAATTCCTTTGCTTGTCTATTCTTTATTGTACCCACTTAAAGTCCCAAATGTAGAATAATAAACTAGCTACCTTTGCTTTGCCTATACTCTGATGAATACGTCTACAGAAAAATCATCCAGGAGGCATATTCACGTAATAATTACCATCCTCAATTTCTCCGGTTAGAATTTCCCCCCAGGTGCTATAAAGACTATTTCAAACTACCTCCTTCAAATCTGGAACCAAACTTACCTTCTCAGTCTTAGTAAAGGATCTTGCCTTCCAAACAACACAGAAACTAGAAGCATTCAAACAGTAGCTTTCTCTAGTTCCTGACACCAAATCTATAAATTTACCCGTAGCTGTACTCATAGTCTATTCCTTCCCTCCTTTACAATGAACAGATCTCTTTTTCAATCACAGGTTAATCCTCTTCACCTGTGAAAACTTCTATCCTATCTCACCTTCTTAGGGGCCTTCTAACATCAATTATCTCCTCTCCTGAATCTTCAAGCTTTCTCACTCTATTGAGTCCAAACATGACCAAGTCTCTCACATGAAAAAAACAAAAACAGGGGCGCTTGGGTGCCTTAGTCGATGAAGTGTCCGACATCGTTTCAGGTGAAGATCTCATGGTTTATGAGTTCGAGCCCTGCATTGGGCTCTGTTCTGACATAGAATGTACACATTCTATGAGTTATCTGACAGCTCAGAGCCTAGAGCCTGCTCTGGATTCTGTGTCTCCCTCTTGCTCTTTGCCCCTCCCCTGCTTGCACTCTGTCTCTCTCTCTCAAAAATAAACATTAAAAAATTTTTTTAAAAACACAAAAAACAAAACAAAAAAACTCTCTGGATTCCATATGCCACTACAGCTATGAGCCATTATGTCTATGCTCCCACACAGTTTCAAATAGGTTCCTATAATCTCTTTCTAGTTCCTGACATTCCAATCACTTAACCAATTCAAATTGAGTTTTTCCTGCTGCCATTCTCTAAAAGATATCAATGAAATCCATCACCAATGGACAGGTTCCCCCCAGTGTTCTCATGTTTCTCATCCTCTCAACAGCATTTAACAAGTGAGATCTCTGTTCTTCTTGAAATACTCTCTCCCCATTGGCTTACATGATACCATACTTTTCAGATTTTCCTTTTCTTTTTTTCTTTCTCAGTCTCCTTTGCTAGTTCATATTCCTTTAGTTGATCCTTAAATGTTGGCACTCCTTAAATCTCTGTCCTAAGCCTTCTCTTTTCTTCTCTTCTATATTTACCTTGTGAATCTCATCCTTTCCCCAAATTACCATTTATACCCCAAAATTATTCCAGTCTTGAACCATTTACCCAACATTTCCACTTGGAGGAATGCCTTGGAAGCAGCTCTAACAGTTCCAAGGCTGATTTCATGATGTTTCTCTTCTCCTCATCCAGTGTTCTCTGGAACACCACCATTTATCCAGTTCTTCATGCTCAGAATCCAGAAAACATTCTTTCTTATTTTTTATATCCTAATCACCAAATCTGGTTGATTATATCTCCTAAATGTCTATGGAATCTTTCTACTCTCCATTTCTTTACCATCCTCGTCCAAGTCAGTATAACATCTTACTTGGCCCTGCACAATAGACTCCTAACTGAATCCACATCCACACTTGCCTTGAAGTCCAAAGCACCTTGATGTTGTACAAGGGGGGGGGGGGGTGGGCAGGAAGATAACACATCATCTTTGAAACACTGTTTAGCCACAAAATAAGGTTCCCTGAGAAAAATGTGGAAGCAGAGAAACAGAATGTACACATTCTATGAGTTATCATTATCTCACAGAAATGTATACTTAGTCCAGAAATAGACACATGGTAGAAAGTCTTGAGGGGAGGCATCCCTCCCCCAACCACATAGGAACAGTAGGAATACCTAGCTTGACTAGTAAAGGACTTCTGGTCAGGGACATGGCCTTGATAGAAAAGAAAAAAACATCTACAGTTCCGTCTGGAGAGGCTGCATAACCACCACCAATAACAGTCAGAGATCTTATTTTCCCATTGAACTATCTCACTCCTGCTAAGCCAAAAAAAAGAAAAGAAAACACAAAGAACCGCTAGACCATCAGGAGACCAAGATGTGTTTCTCTTAACTCAGGACTCTATACAAGGTCTGGTACTTACCTATCTCTTTACCCTTATACCATGCCTCTTATTTTCTATGCTTCATACAGGCCTTCTTATAATTCCTTAAAGAGTTCTTTCCTTTCTCAGGGCCTTTGCACACAGGTTTTATATGCTTAGTTAATCCTTTTTTTTTTTTTTTTTTGCTAACTAGTTAAACTAAAAGATTCATTTTTCAGTTTAAATGTTACCTTCTCAAGGAAGTTTTTCTTGACATCCCAACTGGGTTCTAAGTCCTGATAAAGGCACCCACAGCATGTTTATGTACCCTTTACATAGTATACCTCAATAGAAATAATAACTATTTGTACAATTATTTAACATCTGTTTCTTGACAAACTAGAAGGTGCTTAAATGGTAGGATCCAAAGCTGCCCTGCTCAGGCTGCAGTCCTAGTACCGGCTGAGCACCTAGAACATAATCATGTTTAATAAATATTTGACATAATCAGGCTTGATAGATATTTGTAAATGAATGAAGTGTGGACTTGAAGACATCAGATAAAGCAAGACAACTAAGCACTATATACCATCTAGCAATAATGCTGATTCTGAGGTTTTGGGGCCTTAAATTTCTGAAAAGCATGGATGATTCTGGGCTTGTACCTAGCACACATACGCCTCAAATGTGGGAGCAATACAAATGAATGCCTGCTATAACTAATAAAACAGGAAGCTAGGGCTTTAGAGTATTTTTTTAATTAAAAATTTTAATTCCAGTATAGTTAACACACAGTGTTACATTAATTTCAGGTATACAATATAGTGATTCAACAGTTCCATATATTACTCACTGCTTAGAGCATTCTTATATAAGCAAACAGAACATTATTTTACACCACTTTGTGCAATTCATTGATTAAAGTGTTGAAGGAAATATGAAGACTTGATTTCTGACTTCAAATCAGCTTACTTTCATTTAGAGAAAGAGGGCACATTTGCAGGAAAAGAAAACTGACTGCACATTTAAATCACCTGGGGAGCATTTAAAAAATACAGATGCTTAGGCCCTACCTCCAGACAGTCTGACTTAATTGAATTGGTGATGGGCTCTGGGGCATTGGTTATTTTTTAAAAAGCTTCCAGGTAGTTCTAGCATACAATCTGGTTGAGAACCACTGGTTTAAGGAGTGAATTTGAAATGCTGCTTTTTTTTTTATTTAAAAAATTTTATTTTAATTTTTTTTTGAGAGAGAGCACAAGAGGGCTTGGGGCCAAGAGATGAAGACATAGAATCTTTTTTTTTTTTTTTTTTATGTTTATTTTTGAGAGACAGAGACAGAGCATGAGCGGGAGAGCGGCATAGAGAGGAGACACAGAATTGAAGCAGGCTCCAGGTTGTGAGCTGTCAGCACAGAGCCTGAAGTGGGGCTCAAATTCACAAACCATGAGATCATGACCTGAGCTGAAGTCATACACTTAACCAACTGAGCCACCCAGAGGCCCTGGGAGACACAGAATCTTAAGCAGGCTCCAGGCTTCGAGCTGTCAGCCAGAGGGCTGGCTGACACAGGGCTGGAACCCATGAACCGTGAGATCATGACTTGGGCTGAAGTTGGACACTTAACTGACTGAGCTCAGGCGCCCCTGAAATGTTTCTTTTATAAACATCTTTTTTAATGTTTGAGATAGATAGAGAGATAGAGATAGATCGAGCAGGGGAGGGGCAGAGAGAGAGGGAGACACAGAATCCAAACTAGGCCCCAGGCTCTGAGCTGTCAGCACAGGGCCCAATGCAGGGCTTGAACTCATGGACCGTGAGATCATGAACTGAGCTTAAGTCAGTTAAGTGTCCCACTCTTGATTTTGGCTCAGGTCATGCATGATCTCATGGTTTGTGAGATCAAGCCCCACATAGGGCTCCGTGCTGACAGTGCTTGAGATTCTCTCTCTCCCTCTCTCTCTGCCCCCTCCCCTGATCTCTCTCTCAAAATAAATTAAAAATAAACTTAAAGAAAAAGGATAGGTGAAATATGGATAGGCTAAAAGGAATGAGATCTCTTCAAATAGGAATTAAGAAGAAATGATAGCAAAAGTGCAGAAATGGGAAAGTATAAAGTGTGTACGAAGATAGAGGAATTAAAAAAATTTTTTTTAATGTTTATTTGTCTTTGAAAGAGAAAGACAGGGTGTGAATGGGGGAGGGGCAAAGAGAGAGGGAGACGCAGAATCTGAAGCAGGCTCCGAGCTGTCAGCACAGAGCCCAACATGGACCTCAAACTCACAGACCTCGAGATCATGACCCAAGCTGAAGTCAGATGCTTAACCAAATGAGCCACCCAGGCACCCCAAAGATACAGGATTATTAATGAGCAGACACACGATATGGCTGAAGCTAAGTGTTGGCAAAAGAGGATAGTAGAAAATACCTTGCATTTTTATCCTTTAGGCACTGAATGCTACTGAACATTTTTGGTATATTACAGACATGATCAGGGCAGTATCCTACCACAGAAGCCTCCCTATAAGTTGATAAACTCCTCATTGGTAGCAGCTGTAAAAATGGAAGAGATGGATGAAGAGATAACAAAAAGGATAAACCAGTAAGATTTTTGGCAGAGCCATAAATGGCATAAGAAGAATTTAAAGTCACACTGATAACTTTAATAATAGTAAACACCATCATAAAGACAGATCCTATTCTTCTAACCTCCTTTAACCCTCAAATATACACATCCATCATTACCAGCAATCCTAGTTCTATTTCTAAGGTTTATGTTTATTTTTTTTCCTAGGAAATAATACTTTTTAATGCAGTAATCTGTGAAAAAGGGATTGAGACTTAAAACAAAAGCTGATTTGAAGTAACACTTAGATTGTGAATCCATTGCATCCTAAAGGAGTATTTAATAATTACCTTCATAATCTGATGAATAAAAGAATATTATGCTGAATTTGTTTTTATTTTGAAGTAGATCATAAGACATCTCTAAATCCAGCTTCTTTAATTTAGAATAACAATTAAATATCTATTTCTATATCATACCTTGTATTTGGTCATGGTGCTAAAATGATTATTCCGAAAGAACACACAAAGTTCTCCTTCCTGAACCGTTGAAGTTAGTTCACATAATCCATGGTATGTCAGTTGAGTGGCTGTGTTATTTAGAAACTGCTCAGCTACAAAGCCTATGGAACCAATGCATAGTATTAGATGGAAGAATAATTTCAAAATTAATAAGTTTTTTTCTATTTACATTGTGTTCCAAGTATGAAGAATGGCCAAAGTAAGATTTTCCCTAGTATAACATGATTGACTCCAAATTGAAGATTCTTCTTTCTAATTTTGGTATGGAAGATGTGTCTATAGACATTCTCCATCGTAAAGAAACAATTATGTGAAATTCTTTTTAACAATAAATGTATTTACTAATACTTCACCTACTTCCAAAAAGGATTTCAGGCACTATTAATAAAAGATAGAGACACAATAAAACTAAAAATCATTCAAACAAATAAGAAGGCAAGAATTAGCAATTTAAAAAGTAGGTAGGAATGAAAGATGTATATCAGTAGCTACTTTCCCAATGGAAAGGTGTTGAGAAATTAAAAGTAGCCTTAACAAATTGAGTTGGTTTTAAGATGTTAACAAAGATCCCAGATAATTCTCAGTTCACAAACTGTTCAGTTTTTGCCTTAAAAAACTCAAAGTAGGTGTGAGACCAAACAGAAAACACTGAGATAACTGATGCCAGTTTTATCCTAATAGCCTCCAAACTTACACCACTCATTATGTAGCTATATCAAGTTCAAAGACAGACATGATCGTTATTGTTTTCAAAACACAATGAAATATAAAGTTTCTGGGGTTTAGCTGATCTTCATTATTTGTGCACTTTCATATTTGCAAACTCACCTACTAAAATTTATTTATAAATACAAAATCAGTACTTGCTATGCTTTCAGGGTGAATCTTGGATATGTGCAAAGTGGCAAAAAATTTGAGTCACTCAAGGCACACATTCTCCACTGAGATCAAAAAAGGCAGCATTCTGCTTCTTGTTTCAGCTTTCTTACCAAAACAGACTCCTCACCATCTAGTAGGTATGCTTTCTTGGGGTGATTTTTACTGTGTGCAATGGCCCCCAAGCATACTGCTGAACGTGCTGGGTAGTGTTCCTAAGTGCACAAAGGCTGTGACATACCTTACAGAGAAAACACATATTTTTGCAGATTCATTCAGGCATGAGTTATAGTGCTGTTGGCCATGAATGTAATGTTAATGAATCAACAATATGTATTAAATAAGGTGTCTCTAAACAGAAACACAAATAAAACAAGGTATGTATTTATTGATTAGTTGATGAAAATCTTGTGACCAGAGGCTCACAGGAACCTAATCTTCTGTTTCCCCTAGGAGCAGTGGTTCAGTATTCACTAATTCAATGTTCATAGACACTTTATAGAACATAACTACCAGGACTAATGAGAATCTGTATAAATATTTTAAAAGGGTTCTTTCCTTCTTTCTCTTTCTTCATCCTTTTGCTCCCTTCTTTTAATAAGGAATGAGGGCACGGGTGCGGTGGAAGAGAATGCCCTAAACAGTTTTGTAAGTGGGCAGGGAGATACAGATATAGGAAGGAAAGATGAACTTATGTTAAGAAACTGACATGTCAACAAGAAATTGAAAATAAACGGGTAGGGCCAGAGGCAGCTAGATAACATAGGTTTATTCCACTCCCTCTCCATCCCTCACCCATATATATATGTATATATATGTATGTATGTATATATATATGTGTATATATATATATATAATAAAATATGTGTAATGCTTCCTTCAGAAAGATATTTATGAATGCTCCTCCCACAACTCCCACAACGTCCTCTCTACAAATCCCTTTCAAAAAGATACAAAAATTCAGTGGAAATTACTGAACTCACAACGTTATTTATGTGTGTGAAATTAAATAATGCAACATTAAAAAGGTCTTTCTCGGGGCGCCTGGGTGGCGCAGTCGGTTGAGCGTCCGACTTCAGCCAGGTCACGATCTCGCGGTCCGGGAGTTCGAGCCCCGCGTCGGGCTCTGGGCTGATGGCTCAGAGCCTGGAGCCTGTTTCCGATTCTGTGTCTCCCTCTCTCTCTGCCCCTCCCCCGTTCATGCTCTGTCTCTCTGTCCCAAAAATAAATAAACGTTGAAAAAAAAAAAAAAAGGTCTTTCTCAGCTACTTTATTCTACAGAATAGGACATCAGCTCAGAAAGAATACATGACTTGCTCAAGGACATAAAACTAGTTATAGCAATAGTCTATAGTCTATAGTTATAGACTAGAACCCAGGAGCATTATTGGTATTAAGTTTAAAAATTTAGTGCTGATTACCATAAATACAGATTGAATTCTATTTCTCCCAAGCCATAAAGCATATCCTGATTTAGACTTATAGAGAACAATGTTACCTAATTCCTTTACCAACTCTTAAAATGACCCCTGTGATTTTCATGGAATATTCGAAAGCCTAATCTAGTTTCAAATCTTCATAACTAATTAAACAAATTTTGGTAAACAATTCTAAGTGTTACACAGCACTTTACTTATCTGTATGGCTTTTAAAATGAAAGTTTATTTGCAACATTTAGCTTAAATTTCAATTTTAATGTTCTTGATACTATTATTAATGATACCAAAGGTAAAAATTAATATAATGGTAATAAGAAAAATATATTACTAAAAGTAAATTTAAGTTAAAAATTGTTTTCTGGACACTAGTTTTGAAAATACTTCTTCATTCCAGAAACTCGATACTAAATTTATCAAATTACTTTCCTCTATTACTGAAGAGTTTAGAGAACATAAAAGTACTAAGTATCTTAAAGGAACTGAAATTAGAGAGGCACTAAAATTAGGCAAAAAGGAACAAAAAGAGGATATAGGAGAAAAGGAAACTTGGCTTATTTTTAAATATTGACTAGATTTGGCACTAAGATTTGTGCTCAAATTTAAACTCAATCAGAACTTTGTCACAGTGATAGCTTTAAACAATGACTGCCTTTTTGGTTCATCTACTGTCGATTTTCAAAAATCAAATACATTACATCAATATTTTTTCTCAAGAGGATGGGGCAAAACAATCCCTTTTACTATGACAAATGCCCAGATTTCCGTTGAAAATATAAGGGCTCATATGATTTGATGCCAGGGATGTAGTAGGGAGCCCAGAACATTCTATTGTGCCATAAAATAAGGAAGAACTCAAGAAATGAAGAGACATTATTAAAATATATGGGGGGCTCTGGGGGGCTCAGTCGGTTAAGTGTCTGACTTCGGCTCAGGTCATGATCTCACCTTCTTGACTTCAAGCCCCACATTGGGCTCTGTGCTGACAGCTCAGAGCCTGGAGCCAGCTTCAGATTCTGTATCTCCCCGTCTCTCTGTCCCTCTCCCACTTGCAATCTGTCTCTCTCAAAAATAAACATTAAAAACAAAAAAAAAGGAAAAAAAAAAAAGAACATGGGATCCAGGTTGAGAGGACTCCATTGGATATATGTGAGATAATTTTAAGCATCAAAAAGAGTAATGATAATAATGGATTAGAACACACTGAATAAAAAAGAATCCATGAGTCTACACTGATAAAAAAAATTTTTAATGGGGGAGGAGAAAACATTTATTTTCATAGAAGAATGCCAACTAATAAATGTAGAAGGAATACTAGAAATACCATAACCACTACAGTAAGTTTATTCAGACAAGAATCAATGAATGCCAATTGTACTGGGTGAAAGATTACTAGGGAACAGGATATTAAAAGTTTCAAAGCACAACATCAGAGACTACTTATTAATTACAAAAGATAAAGGACATCTTTACAACAAAAAGATCTAGCAGATACCACCTTAATCATACTTCAACATCACCAATAACGGAAGGAGCAGACATCTTGTGCCACCTGATTTGATGCATTGGGAAAGATACAATATCACCTATATAGTATTCCCACCAAAAATATATAACTACTGGGCGCCTGGGTGGCTCAGTTGGTTTAATGTCCGACTTTGGCTCAGGTCATGATCTCGCGGTGTGTGAGTCCAAGCCCCGCATCAGGCTCTGTGCTGACAGCTCGGAGCCTGAAGCCTGCTTCAGATTCTGTGTCTCCCTCTCTCTCTGCCTCTCCCCAGGTCATGCTCTGTCTCTATCTCAAAAATAAAACATTAAAAAAAATTTTTTTTAAATATATAACTATTCTACTCATAAGCAGACAATCAAATAAATCCATAATGAGGACTATTCTACAGAAAACTGGCCTGGACTATTAACAAAAGTCAGTATCAGAGAAGACCAAAAAGAAAAAAAGAAAAAAGATTAGGGATCTGTTCTAGATTACAGGAAACTAAGTTGATTTGATAAACGATTCTTGATTAGAGCCCACAATGAAAAAACTTAAAAGCTATACAGGGCATTATTGGGACAACAGGAAAATTAAGAATATGAACAGTATATTAGATAAAAGTACTGTATCGATCAAAAAAAAAGTATTGAATCGATGCTAAATTTCCTGTGGTAATTTATTGTGACTACATAGGGGAATTCTTTGTTTTTAGGAGATAAATGTTGAAGGACTAATGGGCAAAGTGCTGTGATATTTGTAATTAACACCCACATGGTTTAGGAAATAGTGTGTGTGTATGTATGTATGTGAACAGAGAAAAAAAGCAAAACTTCAATATGTTAATAATTGGTGAATTTGGGCAAAGTGCATACATATAATCATTGTACTATTCCAACTTTTTTATGGGCTTGAGAGTTTTCAAAATAAAGATAAACAGGAAAAAATCAGTATTTAATCAGAAATAACGTGAATTCAAACTATAATCTTTAGTGTTTACGGCACATGATAAAGACTTGATAAGTATTTGAATAAATAAATATCATGGAATTATTTAAGCATTGTTTTAAACTTAGGAATAATTGTCAAAGGAAAAATTATACCTGAGAAAGCATCTGGAATTAAGTGACGATCTCTGGTGAAGTCTAGCAGCTGCTACTGTGCTATTTTTTTCCTTATTGATTTTTGCTGCCATGCCACACCTATCATTATACCAAGGATAATGTATAATGGCAAAAAAGTACTGCCATCCAGAAGAGGTAACAAATAATATATACTCTATGTACATGTGAAAGTTCTGTACTTTTGCTTACAAGGTATTGTCATCAAAAGAAAAAAAATGTTAACTGAAAGAAGGTGAAAGAATATCTAATTCTACTTAACTAACATTGCTTTTTCACCAAAAAAGAATGATAGTAAAAATATTTCTGGTGCCTGGGTGGCTCAGTCGGTTAAGTGCCCGACTTTGGCCCAGGTCATGATCTCATGGTTCATGGGTTCGAGCCCTGCATCGGGCTCTGTGCTGACAGCTCAGAGCCTGGAGCTGGCTTATGATTCTGTATCTCCCTCTCTCTCTGCCCCTCCCCTGCTCACGCTGTCTGTCCCTGTCTCTCAAAAATAAATAAATATTAAAAAAATATATATATATATACATATATATATTTCTTTCTTGTATTCTGTACCTTAGGGTAATGAAATATTTTAATTAAAAAATAAGGAGATCACCTGAGATTAAAGCTTAATACCTTTTAATAAAGAAGGATTAGATATAAACTACCTCTTAGATATTTTATTGATTCAGAAGGAAAGTTACAGGTGTGGGTCAAACAGAAAAAGCAGACTCCTTCAGCTGAACACTATACCTAAGAAAATATGAAGAAGAAAACAATGGAGGAAAGCTAATTGCTACATTAAAAGTAAAAATATCCATTGTGGCCTTTTCTTTCCTATACTATTTCCTACTGCCTATACAAGTAACCACTCGAACTGAGTAATTACTTCAGACTACACATTTGTAGTTTCTTATAAACAAAAAACTAGTTTAGCTTTTTAATTGTACTGAATTCCAAGTATAATTATTCCTTGATATAAAAATCTGATATGCAGAATTCTACCATTACAAAATTCACATATCAAGGAATCCATCAATTCTGGTACATATTACCCAAAAATTCTATAGCACTAAAGAGGATGATTCCTTCCTTGATTTTATCAAGGAATTCTTCTCAAGTTATAACTATATAAATTAGTTATAATGGGGCACATGGGTGGCTCAGTCGGTTAAGCATCCAACTTTGGCTCAGGTCATGATCTGGTGGTTCATGAGTCCGAGCCCCACATCAGGCTCTGTGCTGACAGCTCAGAGTCTGAAGCCTGCTTCAGACTCTGGGTCTCCCCCTCTCTCTGCCCCTCCCCTGCTCACACTTTGTCTCTTTCAGGAAATGAATACACATAAAAAAAAATTTTTTTTAAATAGTTATAGTTTTTTGTAATCCTGGGGAATCAATGTTAGAGAAATAGGAACATTAGTTATAACAGCAGGTTGAGAAAAAGAAGAAGTGATAAAGGGACTGGATTTGTGTTGTTGGGGGTGCTAATGTTCACTTTGTTAATTAGTGTACTGCCTAAATCCTACCCTAGTAACATTATAGCCTGCCTTGGGAAAATTGCTGTCAACAAGCATTCCCTACAGCTTCATACCCTATAAGCCTATTCACCAAAATATCACTTCTCTAGCTATCAATCCATCTGTTAACACTTTCTGAATCCTATTGTTCCCTAAGGTACTACAGAATAGCATATTGGAAGTTACTGAGATAGCTGGAATCTACACATGGCAATTTTCTTTATAGTCCATTTAATATTTTTAGGAATATATAGTAATGAGAGTTTGGATCAAGAATGGAAAGTTCTAGGGGCACCTGGGTGGCTCAGCTGGTTAAGTGTCCGACTTCGGCTCAGGTCACGTTCTCACAGTTTGTGGGTTTGAGCCCCGTGTCAGGCTCTGTGCTGACTCTCAGAGCCTGGAGTCTGCTTTGGACTCTGTGTCTCCCTCTGCCCCTCCCCTGCTCACTCTCAGTCTCTCTCTGTCTCTCAAAAATAAATAAACGTTAAAAAATTTTTTTGTTAAAGAATGGAAAGTTCTAGTGAGTAGAATTTTATTAATTGGAAGTTTTTTTTTTTTTTAACGGCTTTGGTTGCTCCCCTCGCCCCTATAATTAAACTGTTTCATTGGGTTGCAGTGAAAGAGTTGTCATACAAATCAGTGACTGATATTCCTGTATACTTACATGTTTATTCCATGTAAAAATCCAAGATAAGTCTCCACTAAAATACTCTGTATTTTCTTGCTACTTACTTCTTGAATAAATGTGTTAAACTTACGGATCTATTGACTAATATAATTAGTTGGGTTCTGATTAATCAATATAGTATGTAATTCATGTACCTATTTTCTTTTACATGTTCTATCTCTTGTAGTCACTTAATTTTTAATGTGGTGATTATAATCAACTTTTAATATACCCCATGTAAAAGAACTGTGTCTGAGAGACACAGTTTCCCCTATTTCTCGTGATTTCCCTTTCTTTTGCTTACCCTTTAAACAGAGGAGAATAGCAGCCTGAGTATTTGTGCATATTATGAGAAAGTGAAGTAGGTGGTAGGAAAGGTATATCCAAATACTATGGCTCCTTACAGCATTCTGGTTTCAAATACGCTCTTCCCTTCACTGATCAGAACACAGCTAAAAAAACATGGAACTATTTCTATACTGACAAATTTAGCAATTTTAATTAGTTAGGGACTAGGAAAACTGATGATCAGAGTATAGTTTGATTTAAAATCGTGTTTTAATATACTATATACTAAAATGAACACTTAAGCATATAATACTCATTTCAGTCAACTAGGGGATGAATTATAAAATTCACTCAGTACTCCCAAATAATAATCCTAACGCTTTTTTTCAAAAAAGAGTAATTATCAATAACTCCTGTTAATTGACCTTATCAAAGCTAACAAGTGATTCCAAAGATTTTTAGTAGAATCCAGGCCTGATTCTAGAAGTGAAAAGTGTTCTAGAAAAACCTTTCACTGGTATCTTTATGAATAATTACTTCTTTGAATTCCCACAGGTAGCATCACTTGTATTTTTTAGAAGTCTTATTTATGACACTTAAAAGATATTAAATTATAAGACAAGTTATTTTGCCAAGAATATGTCAGGTAATAGCAGCACTCACCCACCTTCACTAACCAGCTCACTATTGTCTGACTGCTTACAAGAGATGATCTTCTCCACTAGCTGGTTGTAGCTGCAGTTACCAACAGCTTTTACAATGTCATCAATCTAGAAAACAAATGACTGTCTCACTAATCACAATAAGATTAAAAACAATAACAAAGAAACCCATATCATTCTTTAGGGTTTTATTCTAATATTATATTAAGTATAAAAGTATTACTTATTAAAAAGAAAATCAACACCCAACAGTTTCTAATTTTGTTTACATCTCACTATAACATATTATGAAAAATATTGCTTAGCTATATTTCAATTATGCAAAAATAATGAAATGGGATTATTACATACAACTTTATTTCTTAAGTTGTAAAGATGCATTTAAGTGATTAAAATAAAAAGCAAACTATTTCAGGAGGAAAAATAAGAAAATTTCAGGGTTTTTTTCCTAAAAAATTAATATTTTGCATTTAAAACAAGGCAAATCTGAAGATATTAATTTATGGGATTCACAAAATTTTTCCATTTTATTTATTATTTAGTTCATAGCAAAGTATAGTGGAGATATGAGTAGATATAACTATGTCATTTTCCTGAAGAAAAGTTAATATTGTATTAATCAGGGACAGCATTTGCCTCATGAGTCTTACTTAAACTCTTTGTCTTTGGCAGTCTAGTAGAAAAGTAAATATAAAGTTTAAGCTATAGGAGAATAAAACTGGGTATCTCTACTCTCCTTCCATTATACTTTGCTCTGACTACTGAAGAAAACTAGGTTTCTGATGGCTAAACAACTTGTTTTGATTGTCATCCCATCTGTAAAATATACTTACTTATAAACAATTTACATGTACTACTGTATTGATATATATATGTAATAAAACAAATATAAATTAATACGTTGACATAAAATAAGAGGGCCAATGTTTTCTTCCTATATCCAAATGATCCTTCTTAAATACTTACTCTTTGAACACCACAAGTCTTCACATATAAGTGTACAAGTAATGCTCTGGACAATGGTTCTCAAACTGGGGAGCTTGTTAAAAAGATCTAAAAGAATTCCAGACTCAAGTTGCTTCTCTTCTCAGTTGTCTAAGTTTTCATTCAATTTCTGCATAGCAAAGTTTAGGAACAACTGCTCTAGGCTATGATTTCTTTGTTCCTGCAAAATTCTAGGGTGGAAAAAGCCTCTGAACCGTTGTGGGATAACTGTTGAGAAGAGTGTTAATTGAAAAAAGTCAAAGCAGGAAATTGTGAAAAATTGTTATATATACATATCTTAGACATTTTATGTTAAAATACGCAAAGTATTCACTTGTTAATCTTTTAATGCAGAGCCAAATAAGGCCTTTTCTTTGAAAGCAGATCTTTTGGTTGATTCTATGTAAACAACACAAAAGAGTGAGACTTCCAGTTTTGATTTAAAGTGAAAACTTAGACCCTTAAGAAGCAATTTGAGGGCACAATTCCTTTAGATTTTCATTATTTTTCTTAACACTTTTACTGTTTACAGCAATTTTTTTTAGTGACTCAACTTCATTAAGTCTTTCCAAAGAATCTAAATTTCCGATCCTCAAGAATCCACAAAAATACATCTATAATAAATACAAAATCAATATACAAAAATCAATTGTATTGCTATAGACCAGCAATAAACAATACAAAGATTTCAAGTTTTCATAGGCAGAATCTCTACATTTTTTTTTTTTTAATGTTTATATACTTTTGAGAGAGAGAAAGAAAGAGAGCACGCATGAGGGCCAGGGGCAGAGAGGAGACAAAGAATCCGAAAGTGGTCAGCACAGAGCCTGACATGGGGCTGGAACTCACGAACTGCAAGATCATGACCTGAGCCAAAGCAGGATGCTTTACTGACTGAGCCACCGAAGCGCCCCTCTATGTTAGTATTTTATTCAATTAATTCATTTGGGAGCCCTTTATGCACTACTATGTATTACATGCTGTTAGAGAAACTGCAGACTCAGCAGTGAACAAAAGAGACGGTCTATGCTTTCATAAAGTTTACATTCTAAAGACAATAAACCAAATAAACAAGACAATAAACCAAATAAACAAATATATTATATGCTAGGTAGCTATATATAGTGGTATGCAGCTGTTCTTTGTTCATTTTCAATGTATACTATTCCACAGTATGGATATACCATAATTTTTTATCATTCATCTTTTGATAGCTATCTAAATTGCTTTCAGTTTCAGGCTAACAAATAATACTGCTATGAATATTCTTACACATTTATCCTGTTCTACACATAAAGAGTTTCTCTAGGGAATATGTCTTATCAAATTGCTAAGTCTTAGGTTATGCTTATCCTCAACTTTACTAGAGAACTCCAAACTGCTTTCCAAAGTAGAAAGTCAATTTATATTTTCATCAGTGGGAAATGAGAATTCTCTACATTGTAAATCTTCTCCAACATTTAGCACTGTAAGACATAAATATTAACTGTTCTAATGCGTGTATAGTGGTATCTTATTTTGGTTTTATTTTGCATTTCCCTGATGACTAGTTCATATGTTTACTACTTGTTTGGATATCCATTCTTGTCAAGTGCCTGTTCAAGTCATTTGCTTTTTTTTTTTTAATTGGATCAAAAGTCATGGGCTCTACTGAATGAGCCAGCCATACACCCCCTTCTGTTTGTCATCTTAAAATTCTTTTTGAAGAAAGTTTATCTGAAGAATTTTAGCTTTGTTAATCTTCTTTATTATATATTTACTTTGTATTTTAATATTTTCCACTCTTAGAGTGGATATATAGCTTATAAATACCTTAAAAAATATTTACTTGTAGGAGCTCTTTATACATTCTGCATGTTAGCCCTTTATTTTATAAGTTATAATCATCTTCTACTCAATGGCTTGCTTTTACATTTTCTTTAGGATTTCTTTAAATAATCACAAGTTCTCAATTTTAATGTAGTCATGTTTACCAATGTTCTTCATGATTAATGTATTTGTTTTAGAAATCTTTTCGTATTAAGGTCAGAAACATACTCTCAAATTTGCAGTTTTAGCTTTGACAGTTAAACATCAATGCATATGGAACAGAATTTTATTCCGTGAGTTAGGAGAAACAATTTCATTCTTTTCTAATTGGCTATCTAATTAGAAATCTGAATTGGCTACCTAACTGGCTAATTAGGCTATCTAATCTAATGGCTATCTAATTGCCTTAGCACCTTTTATTGTAAGGGCTGCCTTTCCCCTGTTGCTCTACAGTGCTTATTTATCTATATATGTATAGTCTTTTTGGCTTCTCTATTCTCTGTCATTGGTTCAATTCTTAATTACAATATTTAAAATATTTCCTATCTGGGAGACCAAGTCCTCCCTGCATGTACTGCTTCAAGAATATCACATTTTCTATTCCTGGCCTTTTGCATTTCCATATAAATTGTAGACTCCACTTGTCTCCTTCCACAACTACTCCCCATAAATCTGATAGGATTTTGTTTGGGGTTATAATGAAACTAAACTACTTTAGACAAAAAGGACATCTGTATAAATTACCTTAAACTCTAAAATTCAAGAATAAAAACCTACATTCACATAGGTCTCTAATTTCTCTCAAATTTAAAATTGTCCATACAGAGGTCTTGCACATCTTTTTGTAAGATTTATTCTTAGGAACTTATGCTATTTAAATGACGTATTTTTAAAATTTCAGTTTCTGTTTGTTACTTTATGTATTTGTTTTTAAAGATTTTATTTTTAAGTAATTTCCACACCCAACATGGGGCTTGAACTCACAACCCCAAGATCAAAAGTCACATGCTCTCCCAAATAAGCCAGGCAGGCACCAACTTCTGTTTGTCATCTTAAAATTCTTTTTGAAGAATATTTATTTGAAGAATTTTAGCTTTGTTAATCTTCTTTATTATATATTTACCCTCTATTTTAATACTTTCTGCTCTTAAAGTGGATATACAGCTTATTAAGTTAATAAGCTTTTGGGGCACCTGGGTGGCTCAGTCGGTTGAGCGGCCGGCTTCAGCTCAGGTCATGATCTCACAGTCTGTGAGTTCGAGCCCCGTGTCGGGCTTTGTGCTGACTGCTCAGAGCCTGGAGCCTGTTTCAGATCCTGTGTCTCCCTCTCTCTGCCCCTTCCCTGTTCATGCTCTGTCTCTCTCTGTCTCAATAATAAATAAACGTTAAAAAAAAATTTTTTTTAAAAAATAGGCTTTTAATCTTTTCTTATTCATTAATATATTAATTTAGGGCTTTAAAAATATGGATTTAGTTATTATACAGTTTAAAACATACTCTAAGTTTCATTATGATTTTTTGAACCCAAACAATTTCTATTGTTTTTCTACTGATTTCTAGCTTAACTGCACTGTGATTAGAGGATATTTTATACTCTATATGATTTCAAACCTTAAAAAATTGTGGAAACTTGCTTTATAGCCCTGTAGTAGGTCAGTTTTTGTAAATTTCATGAATGTATAAAAGTAATGTATAATCAGGTTCAAGAAAAAAACAGGAGAAAATATCATGGACAAGAGGAGACTAGGAAGATATGATGATTAAATGCAATGTAATATCCTATATTATGGAACATCAACAACACAAATTAGGAGAAAAATGGGTGAAGTGTGTGAGACCTGAAACCATAAAAATCCTAGGGGAGAACAAAGGCAGTAACTTCTTTAACATCAGCCGTAGCCATAGCCACTTCTTTCTAGATAGGTCTCCTGAGGCAAGGGAAAGATAAGCAAAACCAAACTCTTCCTTCCACAGTGAAGGAAACACTCAACAAAACTAAAAGGCAACCTACAGAATGGGAGAAGATATTTGTAAATAACATATCTGATAAAGGGTTCGTATCCAAAATATATAAAGAAGTTATAAAACTCAATACCCTAAAAATGCAAATAAAAAATGGGCAGAAGACATGAAGAGACATTCTTCCAAAGACATACATATGGCCAACAGACACATGAAAACATGCTCACCATCACTCGTTATCAGGGAAATGCAAATCAAAACTACAATGAGTTATCACCTCACACCTGTCCGAATAGCTAAACTCAACTACACAAGAAACAGGTGTTGGCAAGGATGTGGAGAAAGGGGAACCCTCTTGTACTATTTGCATTCCTGATGCAGCCACTCTGGAAAACAGTACGGGGGTTCCTCAAAAAGTTAAAAATAGAGAACTACCTTACAAGCCACCAACTGCACTACTAGGTATTTATCCAAAGAATACAAAAATGTTAATTCAAAGGGATACATGCACCCTGATGTTTACAGCAGCATTATCTACACAATAGCCAAAATAGGTAAACAGCCCAAGTGTCCATCAATTGATGAACAGATAAAGAAGATGTGGTAAATATATACAATAGAATATTACTCAGCCATAAAAAAAGAAATCTTGCCATTTGCAATGACATGGATAGAGCTACAAAGGATAATGCTAAGTGAAATAAACCAGTCAGGGAAAGACAAATACCATATGATTTCACGCATATGTGGAATTTAAGAAACAAAACAAATGAGCATAGGGGGAAACAAAAAAGAAGCGAGAGGCAAACTAAGAAACAGACTCCTAATTATAGAAAACACACTGATGGTAACCAGAGGGGACGTTGGTGGGGGGACGGGTTAACTAGTTGATGGGGATTAAGGAATGCATGCAGTGTAAGGAACACTGGGTGATACATGGACATGGCAAATCATTATACTGCACACCAGAAACTAATATTACACTGTATGCTAACTGGAATTTAAATAAAAATTTTAAAAAACAATAAAATAAATTGGTGAAGTGTGAATGAAGACTATAATATAGTTAATAGTAATGTACCAAAATTAAGTTTTGACACATGTACCAAGGTCACATAAGATTAGGAAAAATGGGTGAAAATCATTTTTGCAAATTTCCTATAAATCTGACATTATTCAAAAATAAAAAAGTTATTAATTCTTTTTAAAAATATGCATTAATTAGGTTTTCTTTTCTGCTTCTATCAATTACAGAGAAAGATATATTAACATTTTCCAGTATGGTGATCTATTGCTATTTACAGTTCTGTTAAATTTTGCTTTATGTACTTTGAGATTATACGATTAGGTGCATACAATTTTTTCTTTTTTTTTTTTTTTTGGTCAAAAACTGACCTTTATCCTTTTCTGACAGTTCCCATGGGTCCAAGGAATGAACAATCAATTAGGCATTTACTTTCTAGGTGTCTCCAGATACATATAAATCTAATTTTCCCCCCTCTTTTTACTTGCAATCTGTCTTTTATGTCTCTTGTAAATAACAAACTACATAGAATCACTTTTAACTAGAGGATTTAGTCCTATTTATACTTACCATATCTATTTATATATTTGAATTTATTAAATCTATTCTCTCTGTTCCATCAGTTCAACATTCCTTTACCTTTTCTTTCCTCCTTCTTTTTAGATTAAATTTTCTCTCTTCTACTAATCTAGAAGTTACCCACTATGTTTTCTATTCTTTTCATAGTTACGCTAAAAGAGCATTATCAAATAGCACATTCTGTAATAATGGAAACATTCCAAATCTGTGTTGCTCAATAAGATATCCACTAGCCACAGGTTACTACTGAGCGGCTGAAATGTAACTAGTGCAACTCAGAAAATAAATTTTTAATTAAATTTAAATAGTCACACTTGGCTACCACATTGGACAAAAAAGTTATAGAAACTATAACATCTAATCCTACAAAGCCAAAGTTAATATTCTCCTCTTGAACAATTAATTCTAGGCCTTTAGAATACTTTACCTACCTTCCTCCCAACTTATGTTACTATGTTTACATATGCTAATGCTGTTTTTTAAAATCCCAAAAGATAATGTTATATTTGATACAGCCCACATTTATATTTATCCACATGTTTATCATTTTATTTTCTCTTCATTCACTTTTCCCTCTATCTGAGATCACTTTCCCTCTTTATAAAACCCGTGTTTAGACTTTCTATTAATGATGGCCTATTGCCAAGAAGCTTTTTTTTTTTTTAAATGATTTAAAAAAAAAATTTAAGTGCTCGCTTCGGCAGCACATACACTAAAAAAAAAATTTAATCTGTACACCCAGTGTGGGGCTTGAACTTACAACCCCAAGACCAAGAGTCACATGCTCTACTGACTGAGCCAGCCAGGGGCCCCCAATAAGCTCTTAATTTAATTAATCTACAAAATGATTCTTCAAAGATAATTTTTCTGGGAACAGGATTACAGATTAGCATTTGTCTTCTTTCAGCACACTCAGTATATCATTTCCACTATCATCTGGCTTCCAAATGTTGCTCTTCAAGAGCTAGTTTTATCAATTAATGGAGACATACCCTCTCAGTAGGTGACTCTGGTGCCTACCATCCAGAGTACTGCTGATATTTATTTGTGAGATAATTATTTGCATAATGCATAATCAGAATACAAAGAACCAACCAATTCTGAGAGAGATTTCATACAGACCTAGAGGTTTCAAACTGTTGCCTTGTTCTTTTTTCTTTCTCAGTAGCAGAATCACTCTGTCACAATTAAGTAAAACAGATAAAAATCACAGTCCTCAGGCCCTTCCAAGAGTTTGAAAACCACTGTTTATACCAGAAAAGTCTGATGAACAATTTCAGTCCTACATTTGAGTATATGCTTTTCTTTAAGCATATGAATTCAACAGTCTACCAGGCAATATATAGCTACACATATAGTCAGAGAGATGATCTGAGTACAATTTTTAAGAATTCAGGCTTAAGTTTCTCAGGCTGTCAGCTCATTTTCCTCAAGAACCTAGGCAACCTGGCACTATCATCTGCCAGGATCCAACATGGCCCACCTTGAATATGTAAAATGTTGCACAAGGTTAGACTTTCCAGTGATGTTCTCAGAGACAGAATGCCATAAAGATAGAGACACCCCGTTTATAATAAGCCATACTTTCCTTGCCTAGACTACCAGTTGCTTTTACCAATGGACAGAGATGAAGAAACTTCCTACTGTGATCTCTCCATCATTAGGGTTAGTGCGTGCAGATATGTATGCATGCTTCATACTATCAACCAATATTTACTAAGAACCTACTATGTGCCAAGCACTGTTCTATCCAATGGGATATAAGATCCCAGCCCTCATAAAACATTCTAGTAGGAGATGAGAGTAAATCAAGTAAAGAAATAAATAGGGGCGCCTGTGTGGCTCAGTTGGTTAAGCATCTGACTCTTGATCTCAGTTCACGTTTTGATCTCACAGTGGTAAGTTCAAGCCCTGCAATGGGCTGGCTCCACATTGGGTGTGAAGCCTACTTAAAAAAAGAAAAAAGAAAAATAAATAAAATTCCAGATAATATTAAGTGGTAAAGAAAATCAAATCAAAGAGGCTCATGGGAGAGTAAATGACAGGAAAAGAAGGGTGACTAATTTCAGTAAGTTGTCAGAAAGAGCCTCTTTTTTATTATTTATTTTTAATTAAAAAAATTTTTAAAGTTTTATTTATTCATTTTGAGAGAATGAGAGAGAGCATGAACAGGGTGGAGGAAGAGAGAGGGAGAGAGAGAATCCCAAGCAGGCTCCATGCTGTCAGTGTGGAGCCCAGTGTGGGACCTGAACTCATGAACTGTGAGATCATGACCTGCGCCAAAATCAAGAGTTGATGCTTAACAGACTGAGGCACCCAGGTGCCCCCCAGGAAAGGCCTCTTTAACAAGGTGATACTTCACCTAAGATCTGACTAATGAAGTACCAGAAACATGAAGATCTGGGAGAACAATGTGTTAGAGTAGTAGAACAATGTTCCACAGTAGGCAATCAGCTAGCACAAAAACCTGAAATAGAAATGAGCTTGATATGTTGAAGAACAGAAAGGCAGTTAGTGTTACTGAAAGACTAGTAAAAAAAATAAATAAAAATTTAAAAAAAGGGAGTATTATATGAGGGAAGGTTGGACAGATAGGCAGAACCTAGGTCATGCAGCATATCATAAAAACTCTAGTAAGGATTTTATATTTTATTTCAGTTACACTGAAGGCCTTTAAGGAAAGGAGGGGGACACAGAAATCAAGGGGAGGGTTATTTTACAAAGATCACTCTGAGTACCAAGACAATTCAACGGGGGAAAGAATAATCTTTTACAAAGAGTACAACAAATAGTACTAGGACAACTGAATAGCCACATGCAAAAGAACAAAATTGGATTCTTCCTACAGCTATATACAAAAATTACTCAAAATTGATCATATTCCTAAATATAAGCACTGAAACTATAAAACTCTTAGAAGAAGTTACAGGAGTAAATCTTTGTGACTTTGGGTTAGGCAAAACCTTCATAGGACACTGAAAGCATAAGCAACAAAACAAAAAAAAATAAATTGGCCTTTATCAAAATTAAAAACTTTTGTGCTTCAAGAACACCATCAAGAAAGTAAAAAGACAGAAGCGCCTGGATGGCTCTTGATTTCGGCTCAGGTCATGATCTCATGGTTGGTAGGTTTGAACCCCATATTGGGCTCTTCACTGACAGCATGGAGCCTCCTTGAAATTCTCTCTCTCTGCTCCTCCCTTGCTCTATCTCTCCCTAAATAAATAAATAAATAAATAAATAAATAAATAAATAAATAAACAAACTACAGAATGGGAGAAAATACACAAACCATGTATCTAAAAGAGACTTATACCTAAAATACATAAAGAACTCTTGCAGCTCAGTAACAAAAAGACAAATAGCCCAATTAAAAATGGGCGGGGGGGGGGGGGGGCACCTGGGTGGCTCAGTTGGTTAACTGCCCAACTCTTGATTTTGGCTTAGGTCACGATATCATGGTTTGTGAGTTCAAGCCCCACATCAGGCTCTATGTTGAACGTGCAGAGCCTGCTTGGGATTCTCTGTCTCCCTTCTCTCTCTCCCAAAATAAGTAAATAACGTAACGTAACGTAACGTAACGTAACGTAACGTAACGTAACGTAACGTAACGTAACATAACATAAATAAAAATAGGCAAGGGATCTGCAGCTATTTCTCCTAAGAAGATATACAAATGGCCAGTAAGCACATGAAAAGATACTCAACATCATTAGCCATAAAAATACAAACAAATCCACAATGAGATATAACTTTACACCTATCAGTATGACTATAATCCAAAAGACAGAAAATAAGAACTGCTAGTGAGAATATAGACTCAACTTTGTAGTTGACTCCTAACTCCTTGAAGTTATAGTCAGTAGTCTTGGGACAGATTTAGTAGTGCAGAGGACAGTGCCCTTAACCTCATAATTTGGCTAGTTTCAGGTAAAATCACAAAAATATAATAATTAGAACATATAAATCTGATTTTTCAAATCAATAAATTTTTACTACATTTGTGTTTATATATTTAACATTTTTCTACTTACCTGTGGGTCCACTAACCACCCATGGTACAAAGGAATATCAAGAAGATCAAATACTATGCATTCTGGTGTATATTCAAACACTCGAACACCAGTGAATTTTACATTTACATCCAAGCCTGTCTGTAGTTTGTGCAAGATTGCCATAGCATCACTCATATTCTGAAAATAGAAAGGAGAAGGTAAAGATGAGAAAAATCAAACCACAATGACAATGACAACAACAATAGCAAAGATATTTAAATACAGGCACATTTACTTCTAATTTTCCATTTTATCCAATTTATTCATCCCTTCAACCAATTTTTATTAAGTACCTATGATGTACCAGGCACTAACCTAAGTTCTAAAGAGATAACAGCGAATAAAACAAAGTTCCTGATATCATATAACTAATATTCTACTTTGAGAGACATACATATATAATGTCAAGTATTTAATAAAAATTGAGCAGGGAAAGGGCACACAGACTGATAGGGATGAGGGGCCTATTTTAGACCAGGAAGACTAAAGACAAAGTTTCTAGTCAAAGGTCTCCCACTTTTGGGTATACATCCAAACCCCAGCCATCTACCCCTTTTGTTTTCTTTTCCAAAAGAGAAAAAGCATATTCTTCAAATATGATGTCAGTGTGATCTATTTTTTTAAGTGATAAGAGCAGAAAAAGGATACATAAGGAGTGGATACTTCATTAAAAAAGTAGGGGAGGGAGTAATAGTGTGTCTCTTGCCTCTCCAACGAAGAAATACTTGCACCCCCCAGGTTCATTACAGCATTATTTACAATAGTCAAGAGGCAGAAACAGCCCAAATGTCCACTGGCAGATAAATGGATGGAGACATTGTGGTATATACATACAATAGAATATTATTCAGCCTTAAAAAAAAAAAAAAAAGAAGGAAATCCTATCACATGCTACAATATGGATGAAACTTGAGGACATTATGCAGACTGAAAAAAGCCATCACAAAAGGACAAATACTATGTGATTCCACTTATAGGAAATATCTATAGTAGTCAAAATTCTAGAAACAGAAAGTAGAATGGTGGTTGTCAGGGGACGGACAAAGGGAGAGCTGGGGAATTGTTCAATGGGTTTAGAGTTTCATAGTTTTACAGGATGAAATGTTCTAGAGATCTGTTATCAATGTGAATATAGTTAACACTGCTAAATTATACACTTAAAAATGTTAAGGGATTAAATTTTATATTGTTTTTTTAATCACAATTAAAAATGAGCTATCAAGCCATGAAAAGACATAGAGGAAATTCAAATGTACATTACTAAGTGAAAGAGACCAATCTAAAATGGCTACATACATGAATCCAAATGATATTGTGAGAAAGGCAAAACAATGGAGACAGTAGGAAAGATCAGTGATTGCCAGGGGTTAGGAAGAGGGAGAGATGTATAGGCAGAGCACAGAAGATTTTTAGGGCAATAAAAACTACTCTATATGATACTATAATGGTGGACACATGTCATATTATACATTTGTCAAAACACACAGAATGTTTAACCAGAATGAACCCTAATGTGAACTATGGACTTTGTGTGATATTTTGAGTCAGTATAGGTTCATCAATTATAACAATGCATCAATGAATGGATGTTGATAGTGGGGGAAGGTTGTGTACGTGTAGAGGGGGGGAGGGAAGGAGGGACAAGAGGTATATGGCAACTGTGTTCTTTCCACTCAATTTTGCTGTAAACTACTTTAAAAAGGCAGGGGAGGGGCGCCTGGGTGGTGCAGTCGGTTAAGCGTCCGACTTCAACCAGGTCACGATCTCGGGGTCCGGGAGTTCGAGCCCCGCGTCAGGCTCTGGGCTGATGGCTGATGGCTCAGAGCCTGGAGACTGTTTCTGATTCTGTGTCTCCCTCTCTCTCTCTGCCCCTCCCCCGTTCATGCTCTGTCTCT
>NW_024412415.1:24213335-24273700 GCF_014898765.1 Herpailurus yagouaroundi | reverse complement strand
TCTTTAAAAATGACACTTAAATAGGGGTGCCTGGGTGGCTCAGGTTGAGCATCCAACTTTGGCTCAGGTCATGATCTCACAGTTTGTGGACTTGAGCCCCACGTGGGGCTCTGTACTAACAGCTCCTAGCCTGAAGCCTGCTTTGGATTCTGTGTCTCCCTCTCTCTCTCTGCTCCTCTCCCGCTCATGCTCTGTCCCTCTCTCTCTCAAAAATGAGTGAGTCTTGGGAAGCTCTGAGGGGGGAAAAAAAAAAGCATTCCAGACAAAATAAGACACTAGTGCAAAAAGTGATGCAAGGAATGAGTTCGATATTTGTGTCCATGGAATAGCAAGGAGTCTTGAATGGCTAGAACAAAAATAATTAAGTAGAAAGTAGTGAGAGATGAAGTCAGAGAAAGACATAAAAAGACAGATTACAAATATTGCTGACCAAATTAAGAAGTCATTCTGTCCACATCTGTTTTTTCTGTAAATATAATCGTATTATCTACATTGAATATTTTAAAACATGTTTTTCTAAACAATTTTAATATATTAAATATAATTGTACTTACAGAGGATATATTTGATGAAACAAAAAACTTCTCCAACATATACAATTTACTATAATTTTACTGAACCCCTACTGTTAATCAGACACTGTGCTATATATGGAAGATAGAAAATAGAAGACTATGGCCTACTGGGGGCCTTATAGTAGAAAAGGTGAACCTGAAATAAAACCTTGTATAGGGGTGCCTGGGTGGCTCAGTTGGTTCAACATCTGACTTCAGCTCTGGTCATGGTCTCACAGTTTGTGGATTCAGCCCTCCCGCAGGGTTCTGTTGTCAGCAAAGGGCCCACCTCAGATCCTCTGTCCCCCTCTCCCTCTTCCCCCTCACTTTCTCTCTTTCAAAAATAAACAAACATTAAAAAGAATCCTTTTATATTAAAACTAGGGACTCTCTCTGAAATCTGAAAAAGATAAATTAGGTCATAAGAACAGAATTTTGTTTTACCAAATAACATAAAATTCCATTCAAAGAAACTGTACGGACTGAAAACAAAAATTATTCAAATGTTTCAAACTTATCAGTGAAGAATTTATAACAGAATAACACTGTTATATAGTCTGGCTTTTTCACCTTTTCCTAATAAATATGTTCTTCCAAAACAATATATTTTTTCAACTTTCCCCAAAGTTGAAACCTTGAAAATAATCAGCTCACATTTTCTCCCTTCAGTGTTGTAAAACTTTCATCATAACAATGATGAATCTAAAAAAATAGTAATAACAGTGAGCAATTATAGGATTATAGTTCTACTACTACTGATTTTTCATCTATATTTGTTAAATTCTTGATTGCCAGTCACCCAATTTCCTTTAGTTACTGGGCTCATGCCTACACTTTTATACACCTTCTATATTTCTTTATAAATTATGTAGTATTAAAATAACTAAATAGACACCATTTAATAATCTCCATAAAGATTAGTAACACTGATAAAAAATGAACATTCGTAAACAAAGAACTAAAAAGGGTAAGTATTTTGCCATTTTGTTCCTAAATCCGAATTATGGTAATAATATAAATCCTTGTTAAAGAAACTGTGGTTTATATACACAATGGAATACTACGTGGCAAAGAGAAAAAATGAAATACTGCCTTTTGTAGCAACGTGGATGGAACTGGAGAGTGTGATGCTAAGTGAAATAAGCCATACAGAGAAAGACAGATACCATATGGTTTCACTCTTAGGTGGATCCTGAGAAACTTAACAGGAACCCATGGGGGAGGGGAAGGAAAAAAAAAAAAAAAAAAGAGGTTAGAGTGGGAGAGAGCCAAAGCATAAGAGACTGTTGAGAACTGAGAACAAACTAAGGGTTGATGGGGGGTGGGAGGGAGGAGAGGGTGGGTGATGGGTATTGAGGAGGGCACCTTTTGGGATGAGCACTGGGTGTTGTATGGAAACCAATTTGACAATAAATTTCATATATAAATAAAAAAAAAAAATCCTTGGGATGGTTGCTTACATCACAAGGAAGGATTACTATTGGTTCCTTTAAGCCAGTGGTTAAAGTGTTGTTCTGTTTTTTGGTTTTTTTTTAGAATTTTTCACAAAGGTACTTCTGACATGGTGAAATATTTTAAATTTAACACGTATTTTAAAAATATACTTGCAGTCATTTAAAAACCTGTCATACACACACACACACACACACACACACACACACACACACACACAGAGTGCTTTCTTGTGTTGTCAGTGTATCTATCATTAAGCAAAACTGGAAAAAGTATGCTTTTTATTTATGTCACTACTTGTGATAAAGAAGTTTTAATTAGGAAGATTTCAGCCTTACATTGGTGTCTCTCAAATATAGGCTTAAACATTTTTGCTCACATAAAATTATACAAAAAAGAAGATTATTCAATCACACCTGTGGAACATTAAACAGGAGCTCAGACTCAGCCTTATCAGCTTGGTACATGCTGTTCTCAAAACTAATGGTAATATAATCATAATATAAATAGTTTAAGAGTTTATCTTAAATGCAGGGTATTTTTCATCTAATATGTAGTTCTCACAAGAAATGTATGTGGTTGTTAGATATTGTTTCAGCTTTGAAACAAAACTTTAATTCCAATCATTTTCCAAGAGTCTAGATCACCTTAATGGAAGTGTCTCCTGAGACTGCAAGATGGACTTGAAAAAACAAAATGCTGATACCACTGGCAAACACATGTTAATCAAGATTTTCTCAAGACTGTGCAAGAGAAGTAAAATGAATTTTGAGGATGATATAGAACTACAATTGTAATTCCTAATTTCAAGTTTTGAATTAATCAAAATAGCTTCACTGACTTAATAAGAAATTCTATACATTTGATAAATAATATAAATTGAATCTTATCACTTTATACTTATAAAATGTCATTTACCGCTTTTATATACTGGAGGTTAGCATGAAATTTCATTTGAAAAGAGGTTTCTACCACGAAAAATGCTTGGAAACCATTCCTTTAAACTACAAACTCCAAAAGAATTTAAATGACTTAGCATACCAATTTGGCTTTAGCTATAGATTTCCTACCTTACAGGGTGAAGTAATGCAATATGTAGGCTCTTCAATTCTATTAGGACTAGATGATCTCACCATTCAAATTCAAGTTTTGCAATACTGCAATGAATTTTGCTTCCTTTTTGTCAATTTGATACCAGTGAAAGTATGTTAGAAAGGTTGCTTTCAAAGTAAACATAAAGGTTCCAATGATGTCTATTTCTTCCTTGGCTGATCCTTCCTTCCTCTAGAAGAACCTGATTCTTTCTTGCCTTCTATTGTCAAACAGAAGAGGAATACTGAAGAAAATGAAGTTCTGCTTGCTTTCTTCCAGCTCCAATAGTTTTGAGCTTCTCCTATTTTATAAAACAGAATCTCTAAAGAACATGCAAGAAATGTGGACACACTGAAACTACAGAATTGCAGATTTTGTCCTAATGACACACCAATGACATCATTTACTCAAATTCCTCCCAAATATAACTAAATTATAAAATACAAATAAAATAAGGAAAGATGAATCAAAGACAAATTCACTTGAAAGTGAATTTTTCAAGAAAAATAACAAGTTATCATTCTACATAGGTCTGTAGAATAATATCTATGTTTCATTCCATATGGCATATATGTTCATATAAAACAGATAGCAGCAAAGTAGGCCTATGGGCCAAAACTGGCTGTCAGCTAACAATGGTTTTTACATTTTTAAAGGAGTGTAAAAAACAAAAAACAAAAAACAAACAAACAAAAAAACACTGACAAAGACCAATGAATACAACCATAAGTTAAAAATTGCACATCTGAATATAACAAAACATGTCTATTACCTGCTCATAGTTTAAACGTTGAATTTCTGAAATTTCTTTTGGCTTTGCATCAAGCATGTAATCTCCTGTAAAAAGAAAATGTGAAGTTGCCTGTTGAAAATATTACTTTTTCATTACAAAGCTAATAGATTTTAATAATAATTGTAGAAATAAGTGACGTAAAATTGATCCCCAGTTCTACACAGAGAAAATCAAAGTTAACTATTTGCTATAGTCTCAAATGTTTTTTTCAATGCACATACTATAATACTTTTGAAATTTTTCCTTCCACTTTACAATATATTTGAACATTTTTCTGTGTCACTATAATAAAGCTCTAAAAGGTTGTGCCAAGTTTCACTGTTATCAACACTATAAACTATTACCTCATTACTTTTTTAAGAATGGGTGTTATCAGTCTTTTAAATGTTTGCCATTCTAAGAAGTACACAAAATATTTTTTGCACTTGAAAAATTGACATATTTTTAAATATGTATTTTTATTACCGCCTTCTTCCCCTTCCCTGGTTTCACCTTTTTAATATATGTATGACTTTTAGTATATGTGGCACCTTTTAATCTATGTAACACCACTTTAATATATGCATTAATTTTTTTTATATAAAATGTTTAAAGTTTATTTTTTGAGAGAGAGCACATACATAAACAGAGGGAGTGGCAGAGAGAGAAGAGAGCTGACAGCTCAGAGACTGGAGCCTGCTTCAGATTCTGTGTCTCCCTCTCTTTGCTCCTCCCCTGCTCACACTCAATGTCTCTCTCTCTCTCTCTAAAAAATAAATAAAACATTGGGGGTCCTGGGTGGCTCAGTCAGTTAAGTGTCTGACTTCAGCTCAGGTCATGATCTCTTGGTCTATAAGTTCAAGCCCCACATCGGGCTCTGTGCTGACAGCTCAGAGCCTGAAGCCTGCTTTGGATTCTGTGTCTCCCTCTCTCTGCCTCTCCCCCACTCACACTCTGTCTCTTTCTCTCAAAAATAAATAAAAACAAAAAATAAAAAATAAAAACAAATAAATAAAAATAAAAATAAACAAAACATTAAAAACAATAAATAAATAAATAAATAAATAAATAAATAAATAAATAAATAAAACTTTAGTGGAGTCAGGATGCAGAACATTCTAGAATTCAATATTAAATGATCCTGAATATGCTATCATAGATTAAAAAAAAAGTAGGTGCTAAGAGTAGAGTAATTATTGTGAAAGACTCAGAGACACAACTCCTCTTTTCCTGAGGCCAGGAAAGGTTTCCGCAGAAGAGAAGAATAGCCTAGGTAAGGTAGGCAGCTTCTTAGATGGACCTCAATAATTCCTATCTCATAGTATTCACACCTTTGTATAATCCCCTTACCTTGAGTATGGATCTTCTGAAATTAGAACACTCAATATTGTGGTTTTGTCATGATGCTGTCCCACTTGCTCACTCTGATGAAAGCCAGATGCTGTGTTCTGAATTGCCTTATGGAGAGGCCCGCATGGCATAGAACAAAAGGAGGCCTCTGGCTACAGTTAGTGAGGAACTGAGGACCTCAGTCCAACCACCTGTGACCAACTCAGTCCTACCATCAACAATGTGAGTAATCTTGAAAACAGATCCTCCTGAGTTAGGCCTAAGAATGAGACTACAGCCCCAGCTGACACCTTGACTGTAACCTCATGAGCAACCTTGAGTCAGTCACTCAGCTACGCATGCCCAGGTTCCTGACCAAAAGACAATGTTAATATATATTCATTATTAAACCAGTAAATTTAGGGATGATGTGTTATGCAGCAATATATATATTTTCAGGTAAATTTGTAATAAAAGAATCAGATATTTTTAAAAGGCTGAGTTGGAGTTTCTAAGGGAGATTTATTTATCTAAATAAATAATCTCTTAAGAATGCTCTTTTGGGGTGCCTGGGTGGCTCAGTCGGTTAAGTGTCCGACTCTTGGTTTGGCTTAGATCATGATCTCATGGTTTTGTGAGTTTGAGCCCCACATCAGGCTTTGCACTGGCAGCATGGAGCCTGCTTGGGATTCTCTCATCCTTTCTCTGCCCCTTGCCCGCTCGTGCTGTCTCTGTCTCTCTCAAATAACTAAATAAACCTAAAAAAAAAAAAAAAAAAAAAAAAAAAAAGAGTGGTGTTTTGGGGCACCCGGCTGGCTCAGTCAGTGGAGCATGCAACTCTTGATCTGCTGTTGTGGGTTGGAGCCCCAAACTGGATGTAGAGATTATTTAAAAATAAAATCTTTAAAGAAAAAAAAAAGTGCTGTTTTGTCTACCTTATCTAACCTTTATATCTAAAATTGGTCAGCAATACTATTTTAATCAAAAAGTATTTATTGAGTCTATTTTGAGTATTTAGTAATAGGCTAAAACAAATATTAGGAAATAAATGTTTCTCTTAAAAAACTCATAATGCGGTTGGGCAAAGAACATACAAGAAACAGAATGAGATGATGTAAAGTATAATATAATATAACATGTAATAAATGCCTTAGGTACCAACTGATTTTGAAAAGAGATACTGATAAAGCTTATAGCATCTAGAAATAGCCTTTGGAGGGGGTCTTATCTAAACTGGATTTAGAAAAAGGGGCAGAACTTGGCAAGGCAGCTAAGGAAAAAGCATTTTTTTGAGGGAGAATGACAGAAAAGCACATATAAAAAACATCAGGCCATAGGGTGCCTGGCTGGCTCAGTCAGTAGAGTGTGCAACTCTTGATCTTGGGGTTGTGAGTTCAAGCACCACGCTGGGTGTAGATATTACTGAAAAACAAAATCTCAAAAAAAAAAAAGAAAAGAGAAAAGAGGGGCACCTGGATGGCTCAGTCGGTTAAGTGTCTGACTCTTGATTTCGGTTCAGGTCATGATCTTGCAGTTCGTGAGATCGAGCCCTGCATCAGGCTCTGCAGTGACAGTGTGGAGCCTGCTTGGGATTTCCTCTCTCCTTCTCTCTCTGCCCTGCCCCAGCTCTCACCCATGCTCTCTCAAAAGAAATAAACTTTAAGAAAAAGAAAAGAAACATCATGCCATACGGACAGGTTATAACCTGTTTATAACAGGTTTATACATGGGCCACCTGGGTGGCTTAGTCAGTTGAGTGTCCCACTTCAGCTCAGGACATGATCTCATGGTTCATGGGTTCAACCCTGAGTCAGGTTCTGTGCTGACAGCTCAGAGCCTGGAGCCTGCTTCAGATTCTGTGCCTCCTTGTCTCTGCCCCTCCCCTGTCCTCCTGCTGTCTGTCCCTCTCTCAAATTTTTTTAAAAAGTAAATACATATGAATTTATGTATAAATACATATGAATAAATGCATATGATTTATGTTATAAAGTGGTGGGAAATATGGCTGGACCAGATTACAGAAAATCATAAATAGGGGTGCCTGGATGGCTCAGACAGTTAAGCATCTGACTTTGTCTCAGGTCATGATCTCACAGTATCTGAGTTTGAGCCCCAGAGTGAGCTCTGTGCTGACAGCACAGAACCCGGCTTCAGATCCTCTGTCCCTTTCTGTCCCTGCCCATCCCCTGCTCGTGGTGTCTAAATAAATAAACTTAAAAAAACAACCATCGTAAATAGTAAGTTTGGCTGCTTGTGAAAAATCATAAGGGATCTATCTTTCTTTATATTTTAAGAAGTGAAATATGAAATTGGTGCTTTACGAAGATAACATTGGTATGTAGGCTAATTTGGAGGGGAGAGGAAAACAATGGAGTTTGCAATAAATCACATTATGAAGTACCAGTATACAGAGAGAAGAAAGAATTTCAAAAAAAGAACCCAAGACTTTGGGTCTGTTTCCCACCCCCCGCCCCCAAAAAAAGAACTTTGAATTTGTTACTAATGGGACATTCCAGACAAATAGAAATCAAGAAATAAAAACCTGGGGCGCCTGGGTGCTCAGTCGGTTAAGCGTCCGACTTCGGCTCAGGTCACGATCACGCGGTATGTGAGTTCGAGCCCCACGTCGGGCTCTGTGCTGACCGCTCAGAGTCTGGAGCCTGTTTCAGATTCTGTGTCTCCCTCTCTCTCTGACCCTCCCCTGTTCATGCTCTGTCTCTCTCTGTCTCAAAAATGAATAAATGTTAAAAAAAAAAAAAATTTAAAAAAAAAAAAAAAGAAATAAAAACCTGACAGCTACATTAGGCCAAAAACTGGAAGAGAGATTTTGACAATAGCTTATCTCAAATGAGCATTGGGAACAGAGAAGAGAGGTCAACTCTGGGCAAAATTAAAATACTTCAACAATGACCTCCCTATGTAGTATTTATATGTAAAGATAAAATAAATTATCTTTTTAATTTTTTTTTTTTTGAGAGATAGTACATACAAACCCGAGTGAGTGGGGAGGAACAGTTAGAGAGGGGACAGAGGATTCGAACTATGCTCTGTGCTGACAGCAGCGAGCCTGATGTGGGGTTCAAACCCATGAACTATGAGATCATGACCTGAGCTGAAGTCAGACGCTTAACCAACTGAGCCACGCAGGCACCCAATAAAATATCTTTTAGAAAGTCAGACAGGGGCGCCTGGGTGGCTCAGTCAGTTGAGCATCAGACTTCAGCTTGGGTCATGATCTCACTGTTTGTGAGTTTGAGCCCTGCGTGGGGCTCTATGCTGACATCTCGGAGCTTGGAGCCTGCTTTGGATTCTGTGTCTCCCTCTCTCTCTGTCCTTCCCCCACTCACACTGTCTCTGTCTCTCAAAAAAGGAGTAAATGTTAAAAAAAAAAAAAAAAAAGTCAGACAATACCACCATCCCAACAACTGTCTTCCTTACTCATCATCATAGTCTCATCATCATGTGAGCTATTCTGGATAAAGTCATAGTATATATTCCTGCTTGTCTTCTGCTTCTT
The DNA here is from genome assembly GCF_014898765.1 of Herpailurus yagouaroundi. Taxonomy (NCBI): domain Eukaryota; kingdom Metazoa; phylum Chordata; class Mammalia; order Carnivora; family Felidae; genus Herpailurus; species Herpailurus yagouaroundi. The sequence continues at coordinate 24,264,984 of NW_024412415.1, read as the reverse complement.
TACATTATCTTTCTACCCATGTTCTGCCTTCTACCTACACTTCTTCCCTACCTTATTTTATTAAACTTTCTAGCACTTCCTAGGTATCCTGGCTTGTCATGTTCCTTTCTCAACGCCAAAGCCCTCCAACAGGCTGTGTCCATGTTTGGCCCTGCTCTAATACTCTAGTAACAGAAATTTTCAAATTAAAATGTACTCCTCTAACCTTTGCCAATCAAAATTCTCATTCCCTTGTAGTCTCTAAGCTGGGTGCTACGAAAGCAATTAATGGTTTATTTTACAATCTTTCTACTAGTGTTTGCTTACTAACTCAAAAGTTTCTCCAGTTCCTCCAGAGAACTGAAGTAATCTCAAGAGGAGAAAATCCAAATAGCTTAGAAAATTAAACAATTTGTTCTGGCAGGGTTGGCCCTGAATGAAGTTTACTTTTGGCAAGGTAGCGTCTTCAGTACCTCTTTTCTTACATCACTCTTGCTTACTTCTCCCCCACCTCTCATTAGGATCATATTACTTTCATGCTGCCCCTAGGACTTCCAAACCACTTTAGGTACCCCAGATGTAGATATTTCTTCGCTTTTCTTTTTTCCCTATTAAAATTCTCTACCCTACATCCTGCTTCTTCATGGCTTTGCTAACTAACAATTTAATATACAAAGACATCCTAATTATTTTCTAAGAAAAATACCATGTTAACATTTTCATAGTAGAATACACTTATGCAACCACATTCACTGCACTGTTGATACCTCCAAATAACTTTCCCACAGTATGTGTTCAGTCAGTATTTGCTGGACAAGAAAAATAAAAGAAAGACAAAGACTAGTGGGAATTTCAAATACTGTATCAAAAACACTTTTGAGGGGTGGAGGGGGAGGAGGGACATACTTTTGAGTATATGAGCGTTTCAGCATTCTTTAAATCACCTAAGAGGGTGCCCAGATGGAGACAGCACATCATTTAACCTCTCTGAGCTTTGGTTTCTTCATCTGTAAAATGAAAAAGCACTAAAATTTCTGATGCTTTTAGTTCCATTCCAATCTTATCCTTTTGTACTATTAGTACCTCCACACTTAGTATCTTTTGGCTCTGCTCATGGGTCTCGGCACTACAATTGTATTCTTCATTTATGGGAACTAACAGCAAAAGAGCTCATTTAGTGTCAGAAGGTATGCAGACAAAGGCAAGAAGAGTGGTGGTAATAACCAGCAGGGAGAAGGTAGGTAAATGGCATCAACCTATGACAGTACAGAAAGCAGAGCCAGAATGAAGCTAGAAACTGTAGAGTAGCAGTATAGTTTAGGTTAACACTGACCAAGAGAAATATAAGGCAAGCCACAAATATAAGCCCACATATAACTTTAAATTTTCTAGTAACTACATTAAAAAAAAAGTAAAAATAGGTGAAATTAATTTTAATTATTTAGCCCAGCATATTAAAAATATCATTTCAACAGTATAAGAATTAATGATACTTAATTTTTTTTTATTAAGTCTGAAATCCAATGTATATTTTATACTTATAGAACATTTCAATTCACATTGGCAAAATTTTAAGTGCTCAATAGCCACATGTGGCTAGTGGTTACTATACTGGACAGTGCAGGTTTAGGTGATTCTGGTCATGATCTGAGAACAAAGGAAGCAGAGAAGATAGTGATTAGATATGGAAGAGATGGGTAAGAAATTGGGTTCACAAATATATGTTCTCATTATTTAAATTATATATTTTAAACATTCAAATATCTATTGATATTTGACCATATCTGAGCTACTGCTCCTACTTCCTAATTGGTCTCAAACAGACCATCTTAAAAACTACACTTAACATGTTATTTATCCCACTTAAGAAACTAAAATAGATTAAATGCCCTATTATAGTAAACCCTAACTCCTCTACCTGGCTCCCAAGAGTCTGTAACCCATCTAATCCAATCTCCTTTCCTGTAACTATACAAAATGCAGACTTACCAACTACAGTCAAATTGTACTCACGCCACTCCTCCAAATATGTCTTACATATTTTCACGTCTAGCTTGAACTTAAAATATTTCCACCTACCCCTAGCCTTGTAATATTCTTTTTACTTCTTTACAAGGGTTTAGGGTCTAACTATACTTAAAACCTAGTATTCTGTACTTCTCCTTCCTTCTAATACTCCTCATGACTTCACTCTCCTGGCTCTTCTCTTACCTTCCTGGTTACTTCTTCCTTTACTTCTCTATCCTCTACCCCATGCATTTCAGCAGGGGCAATGTTGTCCAGGGGGGTGGGCGGTGGTAGCAGGAGGGGGACAAAAACTGATTCCCCGGGGGAGAGGCCAAAAATATCTTAGCTATTATAATAGTTTGTGGCCTTCAAAGGGCACAGTACATGAAGAAATATACAGTGTGTCTGTGGTATTAAAACCTCCTGGAGGGGCGCGTGGGTGGCTCAGTAGGTTATGCGTCAGACTCTTGATTTTTTGGCTCAGATCACAATCTCATGGTTCAAGAGACTGAGCTCGGCATCAGGCTCTGTGCTGGACATGGAGCCTGCTTAAGATTCTCTCTCTCCCTTTCCCTCTGCCCCTCCTTTGCTGGTGTGTGCATGTGCTCTCTTCTCTCTCTCAAATAATAAATAAATAAATTTCCTAGAGTAGATGACTAGGGCAAAAAAGTCTACAAGGCTCCTTAGGGGGCAATAATTAAAAGACTGAGAAACACTGCTCTATCTCATGTCTGTACGCTGGGGAACTTCGGGGAACAATCCTGACCCTCTTCTCTCTTTATGCTGTTTCTAGTAATGATCTCATCAATTTCCACAGATTTTAAATACCATTTTTATTCTGACGATTCCTAAATTCTTATCTTGAATTTCAATGTCCTCTGGAACTCATGGACTCTCCTTAGCAAAATCTTCTAGGTATTTTCTTCTCTTAATGTTTCCTTCACCTTCTCACCTAAATGACATCTGGCTCTGGCTTGATAACACTGCAGCCTTCTCAAGTGATAGTTCTCAGGGCATCTGGATGGCTCAGTTGGTTAAGCATCTGACTCTCGATTTTGGCTCAGTCATGATCTCACAGTTTGCTGTACGGAGACCCTGCATCAGGCTCTGCACTGAAAGCACAGAAGCCTGCCTGGGATTCTCTCTCCCCGTTCTCTGCCCCTCCCCCATTCACATGCATTCTCTGTTTCTCTCTCAAAATAAATAAACTTAAAAGTGGCAGTTCTTCTCTCTCATACTTCTTTACCAGTGAGCCTGAAGGTGGAGCAAATATCTGTCATTGTCCTTGTCATTCTCTCTCCCTAAAACTTCTCAATTTTAAAACTCATGTCATCAAATACTACCCATCATCCATCCACCTGGTTGCAGTCCTCTACCAACTCCGGATTAATCCCTCTCATTCCTAGCTCATTATCTCTCTCCAACACAAATCCTGCCATAATTTTTGGTAATTTCAATATTCATAGAGCTGATCCATCCAATAACTTAGCCTTTCTGTTCCTTGATCTCTTCTTCAACAAAAATCTTATATTCTACCTTACCTCAGAAACTCATTCCCCATGGTCATACAGCTTTGTCATTATCAGGTTCCAAAAATTCTCAGGCTCCATCAGGACCTAAAATCCACTAATTCCACAACTTTTGCCTTCAACATATTTATATCTTTATTTCCTCTTTATGCAACTTCAATTCTATGGTCCATCATTATACTCTCTCTCTACACACATCTTCAATTCCCTAGACTCTTTCTTCAACAAATTCACTTGGCAAAACTCCAGCTCTGGTTAAATCCTGCTCCCACACTATGTAAGTCTATAGTAATGCAGCTAAATGTGACTGGAGAAATCGTACCACCACGTGGTCTGGTTTCACTAACTTCAGGAATCATACCACATCTCCCGTTCACTCTGCTACTCTTCTACAGACAACTATTTTATACCTTCCCTCTCATGTTTAACAACTCCTTCTTCATCCTCACTCACAGCTCATGACCTGGTTCCCTATTTCACTGAGAAAATAAAAGCACTCAAGAGACCTTCTAAAAGCTACCACAACCACATCTACCCACCTACCTGCACCTATTTTTAATACATTCTGTCTCACCTCTTATTGCTACAGATGAACTATCTGTACTATCTAAGTCTAATTCTTCTATTTGTCAAAAGTACTCTTGGGGCACCTGGGTGGCTCAGTCAGTTAAGTGTCTGACTTCGGTTCGAGTCATGATCTCACAGTTTGTGGGTTCAAGCCCTGTGATGGACTTTGTGCTGACAGCTCAGAGCTTGGAGCCTGTTTTCAGATTCTGTGTCTCCCTCTCTCTCTGTCCCTCCTCCATGAGCGCTCTGTATCTCTGTCTCTCAAAAATGAATAAAAACATTAAAAAAACTTTTTTTAAGTTCTTTTCCTTTTCTCCAGTTGTTTTTTTAAATAGCTTTGAGATATAATTTACAGACCATACAATAAACCCATTTAAAGTATACAACTCAATACGTTGCAAGTATGTTAAAGGAAATCATCATGATCTAATTTTAGACCGTTTTTGTACCCACCTAAAGAAATTCTGTACCCATTAACAGTCAATCCCTATATGCCCTTTTACTCCTCCACCAATCCCAAGCAACCACTAATCTACTGTCTCTATAAATTTGTTTATCGTGGACATTTCATATAAGTAGAATCATGTATGTGGTCTTTCATGACTTGGCTTCTTTGACTTTAGCATAATGTCTTTAAGTTTTGTGTTTTATTTGTTTTTTTTTTTTACAAGAGAGAGCATGAACAGGGCAGAGGGAAAGAGATTTTTTTTGATGTTTATTTATTTGTTTTTGAGAGAGACAGAGGGAGAGAGTGCATGTGCATGCAGGAGAGGGAGAACACCAAGCAGGCTCCACACTCAGCATGGAGCCTGACACAGGGCTCCATCCCATGATGCTAGGATCACGACCTCAGCTGAAGTCAAAAGTCAGATGCTCAACCAACTGAGCCTCCCAGGCGCCCCCTACGTTTTGTTTATCTACTCATCAGCTGATGGACATTTGAGTTGTATCCATTTTTTTGGTTATTTGAAAAATGCTGTTATGAACATTTTTGTACAGGTTTTTGTATGGGCATATGTTTTTACTTCTTCTGGGTGAAATTATAGGGTCATGTGGTAATTCTATGTTTAACTTTTTAAGGAAGTGACAAATATATTTATACCTTCATTTCCTCTTTAAGCAACTTAGATTCTATGACCTGTCATTATAATCTCTCTCTACACACATCTGACAAACTGTTTTTCAAAGTAGCTATGTTATGTTACATTGCTATTGGCTATGTATCAAGGTTTCCAATTTTCTCTTATACCCACCCTGTCTGGTTTCCTCCAATGCACGTGTCAAGGTTACCAATGACCTCTATGGCTCAATCAATAGTCAAATTTTAGTCTTCATCCAGCTTGACCTATTAGCAGCATTTGGTTCAGCTAATCTTACTCTTCACTGAAACTTCATTTGGATTCTAGGAAATCAGTCTCCTGTTTTTCTTCTACCTGGCTTGAACATGCCTGTTATTCCTTATTCCACAACCTCTCATCACTGGCATGTTCCACACTCAGTCCATTAACCTTTCCCCTTCTCTTTCTACATTCATTCTTGTGATTTCATGCAGCCTACCATTTATGTATGTTGTCTGTTGCCAAATGTACATTTACAGGCTAGATCTGTACTGCCTAATACATTAGCCAGTAGCAACATATGGCTACATAATTTTAATTAAAATTAAATTTAATACTTAGGTCCTCAGGCACATATGCTGCAGTTAAGAGCTCAAGAGCCATATGTGGCTAGTAGCTACCAAAACTAGACAGCAGAGATACGGAACATTTCTATCATCACAGAAATTTCTATTGTATAGCACAGATCTAGACCTTTCCTCTGAACTCTAGATTTATGTATGCAACTGCCTTACTGAAATCTCCACTTGGATGTCAATAAACACCCTAAAACCAAAATCCTGTTATTCCTCCCTAAACATGTTCCTTCCATATTTTACCTGTTTCAGCTGATGTTAACTCAATCCTTCCAGTTTTTCAAGCCAAAAACTATGGGGTGAACCACTCTCACTCTACATTCAACTGACCACAGAATCTGACCACATTTTACAAATTTCCACTTCTACTACCTTGTTTAAAGCCACCACCATCTTTTGCCAGTTCTAATAGCATCTTTCGTTATAATAGCTTCCTGATATCCCTCCTTCTGTCCTTTCCCTCTTAAATTCTATTTTCACATAACAGCCGGAGAATTCTTGTTGAACTCAAAGTCAGATCACATCAGTCCTCTGCTGAAAATCCTCTAATGGTTTCCAAGCTCACTCACAGCAAACATCAAAAGTTGCTGTATTAGCCTATAGAGCCGTATATGACCTGACCCCAATTACTTTTGGAATGTCATCCCCTTTCCACACTCCTTGGAAGTCATACTGGCTATTCATCAAAGCACCAAGCATATTTCAGCCTTCTCCATGAAATATAATTTAGAAATTACAAAGTTTAGGGGTGCCTGGGTGCCTCAGTCAGTTAAGCATCCAACTCATGAGTCATGATCTCATGGTTTGTGAGTTCGAGCCTTGCGTCAGGCTCTGCACAGACAGTGCAGAACCTGCTTGGGATTCTCTCTCTCTCACTCTCTCTCTCAAAATAAATAAAATAAAAACTTAAATCACAAAGTTTAAGAATCACTAAGCTACACTAAAAGAGGTATAAATAGAAATTCTATTTCCAGATATCTGGGTATTCAAAAGTAATCTAACCTTAACTATAAGGTTTCCCTAACCAGTGAGTAGGATTAAATTATATTAATTACATAAAGAAAAGGGTCTTCCAAAAGCTGCAATCTCCATTACTTCACTAAGCCTGTATTTCACAAAAAACCAGTTAGCTAGTTGTCAAAATAATCAGCTGACAAATTTTTTTACAAAATTTTCCTTACACATTTAATTACTAAAAGAACTAAGAATATGGATTAAGATTTCATATTTAACAGTATAAACATATAAATTCTTATTCATTAAATTGTAAAAGACTTCAGTGTGATATACAGCTACCCGCTCTGTAAACAAGTTCTACTGAAAGCAGCTGGTCTGCAAACTGTGTATCACCAGTCTGTTTTGAAATAAGAAACTTGCCTAAGTATGCAACTTAATACACTGCTTCCTTCATCAAGAAAATTTGCTCAGAAACATTTCAGATCAACTAAACAGTGTATTTATGTACATGTTTTACATTTTGGCACAAGCCCCTATCTCACTGTGGCTTGGTAACTAATATTTCATAGACTGGCAAAGGTCCATGAATCACACTTTGGATAGCACTGCTCTAAATTATCTCCTGGATCTTTAAGTCTATTCAATATATTTTTTAACACTTTCTACATGCAATGTCAGAATTTCTGTACCATTTCCCATTCTAAAATTTATTAGGAATTACTATGTATCTTGTTCTTTTCTGGAAGTTACTCAGTCTCATTTATATTACAGAATTTTAATGCTGGTTAGAAAAGCCTTCAGAAAGGTTTAACATCCAAAAACAATAACATACGGGTAGAAATTTTTAATTAAGAGCTTCAAAATTATAATTTTAAAGTAGATTATATAACAGCACTTCAGAAAGATGTAATTTGGTAATATATTAGTTTTAGAAACGTTTATTTTGAAAGAGATATAAAATCATCCACTTTTCAACACTAACCTAAATATTCCATCAGCTGTTCAGCAGTTATGATTTCCATCATCGGTGGAAGTTTCACCTGAAAAACAAAGTATTTTTTCTATAAAATCAAGTGTTTTAGGTGATTAAAGTGTTTCTTCACTAGGAAACATATGCATGTATGTGTACATATGTTTCTACTATATGTATACATTAATAATTCATGTTACCAAAATCTTTATAACTAATCTTTATAAAATATAATGCAGTCAATCCTATCACCATAAAATTTCCAGGGTGATATAAGATCTCATAGAGCCATTGAGAAATCTGTTTTCAAAGCCAAGTGCTATGCCTTTCACCACCCACTATGATTGTCACTAGGTTACTACAAAATGCAGTTAAAGGGCAGGAAGAGGCACCAAACATGTGACAGGTCACCCATGGAGCAGTTTTACTGAAGACAGGCTTGAACACAGCTCAATATGCCATTACTTCAGTTTACCTTGGCCATTTTTATTGCTGAATGACTATAATAAATACAGTATTAAGATATTAGTCACATACTGAATAATTTGTACTGTATGATTCCACTTACAAAGTTTAAAAGCAGGCAAAATTAAACTATATTGTTTACAACTGCATACTTGGTGATAAAATTATAAAGAAAAGTAAGGAAATGGATACTATAAAAATCAGAATTATGGTTAGCCCTAAGGTAAGGGAAGGAGTTATAGTTGGAGATGACATATAAGAGCCTTCTGGGATGCTGGCAATGCTGTATTTCTTGACTTGCATGGTAGTTCCAGTGACATTTGCTTTATAATAACTTGTTAAACTGTACATCTCTGTTTTATGTATTCTACATGAGTTATAGTTCACAACAAAAAGGTTAAAAGTAGATATATACATTACAATTATATTTACGTTTCTAAATTCAGCTGCAACACATTTGTGTCAAGGTTTTAACAGAATTGTCAGATGGGTTACAGAGATATTACAACCAATGGATTTACAACCATAAATATTTTAATGGACTTATTCAAAAGCATACTCTTGTGGTACATTCATGGAATAGGAGAAAAATAAATACAGTAGGATGGAAACTCAAAGCAAGTATCAATGATAGGAGAACAGTAATATAATTAAACATTCTTCAGGGATTATTTTTTGGGAATTATCTTCTGTTCAACCAAGGAAATCATTTAAATCATCAATTTCTTCAACAATTCCCCCAAGTATTAAAGAAGGTGCTCTTGGTATTTATGTTAGCAAATGTGGTAATAGCATGTCACAATTTTTTGTTTGTTTTAATCAATGAGTAAGTTTTAAAACAGATCCCTGTAAAATAGAACAGTTTGATACCCTATGAGAGCATACATGACAATTGACGCTTATGATTTTTTTCATCCAGGGGATTTATCAGTGATTGAAAACCAAGAGATGCCATGCAGGTTTTAATCATTACTTGATTCTAAATCATTTTTATTTTCTATGACATGTTTTTCAAAAAACTATAATGAGTTCTTTTTTCTTAAGCAGTTTTAGTCTTACAGGATATTGACCAGAAAGTGCAGAGTTCCCAAATACGGTATATTTTTAAACTGAAATTCATTGACAAATTATGGTCCCCTGCCTGTTTGTCTAAATAAAGTTTTATTGGAACAGTCACTCTCATTGTTTATGGATAGTCTTTGGCTGTTTCTGCACGACAATAACAGAGTTGAAACTTTACAAGAGGGATTATAGAACCCACAAAGCCTCAAATATTTACGTACTATCTAGTCCTTTATAGGAAAAGTTTGCTGATCCCTGCTTTAGATGATTTTAACTGTTACTAGAATATTTTATCAGGCTATTTTGGTACCACTATTGAAGGTCTGATATTTAAACCAGTAGTTTACATTCACTGTGAATGCTTACATTCTGACCAAATGTCAGAACTTGAAAGTCTCATTTACACCTAACAATGTTTCTTACATAAAATAAGACCTATACATTCTTTTACTCCAGATAGGTTCAGTCAGAAAATATTCACCAGGAAATTCCAAAGACAGAGCTTATTCTCTGCTTTGGTTGATGTAGTAATCCTACTATAAAATTGTCAAAATAAGAATTAACAGAAGTCTTAATTGTGGCATTTCTGTCAAAATATGAAACCAAGGCACTAACAAGTGTATTTATTTGGGAAATACATACTATAATCCTAGATTTCTACAAATATGATTTCAGGGTTTAGCCTTGAAATTTCCAAATAATAACAACTGCCTACCATAACAACTGCCTACCATGTGTTTGCCGCAAACAAGAAAATGACAACCTCTATACTGATTTTAGAAGTGGGACAACAAACATGCAAATATTTTAACTGACTTATTCACAAACATACTCAGTGAAATATTCATTTCCTGAATCTTAGCCAACAAAATATTCGTGATATTCATTAAAACTAAGGACAAATAAACATAATTGTGAAGGAACACCTGCCTCTCACTAACACTGTTGAGCCATCAACAGATTTTTTTTCTTTAAACCGCAAAATGATCTTCCTGAAAGCTTGCTTCTCTTTTTGCTTTCCTCCACCACCATCACCTCAAAAACAAGTGGCAGGGGCAGCACCTTGGTGGTTCAGTTGGTTAAGCATCCGATTCTTGATTTCAGATCAGGTCATGATCTCACAGTTTGTGGGATCAGGCCCAGCTTCAGGGTCTGTGCTGATGGCGCAGAGCCTGTTTGAGATTCGCTCTCTGAAAATAAAAAAATACTTAAGGGGTGCCTGGGTGGCTCAGTCAGTTAAGCGTCTGACTTCGGCTCAGGTCATGATCTCACAGTTCATGTGTTAGAGCCCCGGATTGGGCTCTGCGTGGACAGCATGGAGCCTGGTACCTTCTTAGGATTCTGTGTCTCCCTATCTCTCTGCTCCTCCTCCTTCACGCTCTGTCTCTCTGTCTGTCTCTCTCTCTCACTCAAAACTAAACATAAAAAAATTTAAAAAGAAAAAGAAAAAAAATACTTTAAAAAATGCTAAAGGTTTTGTTAATGATCCTAAGACTTTCACTCCTTTGTCTCTTTAGATTTTACTGAAGAAGAAACAGGTTGGGGAACAGCTAGCTAAGAATACAGAATATAATAACTGTGGTGTTTTGTCCAAATCTCTAAATTTTAAATTTTACAATGAAAAAACGAATTCAAACGAAGTAAGACCTAGATTCTCAGGTGGTCTTTTAGTAATCATCTATAACATATTTTTTTAAAGATTTTATTTTGAAGTAATCTCTACGCCCAACATGGGGCTCAAACTCATAACCCTGAGATCAAGGGTCAGTCACACGCTCTACTGACTGAGCCAGCCAGGCACCCCATAACATATTGTTTTTAAGTAAATGAATACTTTCATGTATATAAGGGTAGTTGGAAGGTACTCTCAAATAGTTTAGTCTTCCTAAAATATGAGCAAAGCTTCTCAGCATATAGTAACATATAGCTCCAAATTAAGAGTTCAAACAGTCTAGGAAAATAAATGATGTCCTGCCCTATAAGTAAGATTTTATTGGATTAAATGGATTTCCTGAGCAAATTAATAACATAAGCAGAGAAAGAATACTGAACAAAAGGAAATAGCTACTCCAACTCCAATTATTCAACTATACAGTAAAACCTCATTAATTCAGCCCAATTATTGCCTGAGTGGCTTAGTCGGTTAAGTGTCCAACTTTGGCTCAGGTCATGATCTTGAGGTTCGTGAGTTTGAGCTCCACTTTGGGGTCTATGTTAACAGCTCAGAACTTGGAGCCTGCTTCAGATTCTGTGTCTCCCCTCTGCCCCTCCCCTTCTTGTGCTCTGTCTCTCTGTCTCTCAAAAGTATATAAACATTAAAAACATTTTTTTTTAATTTTTTAAATGTTTATTTTTGGAGAGAGACAGACAGACAGACAGAGTGTGATCAGGGGAAGGGGCAGAGAGACAGGGAGACACAGAATCCGAAGCAGGTTCCAGGCTCTGAGCTGTCAGCACAGAGCCCGACGTGGGGCTCAAAACCACGAACCATGAGATCATGACCTGAACCGAAGTCAGACACTCAACCAACTGAGCCACCCAAGCGCTGCAACATTAAATTTTTTTTTTAAATAAGCATTAAAAATTTAATTCAGCCCAATTATTCTGTAATTCTTAGTCATTTAAAGAGTGAGGTATATTTGACCAACTAATCTTTGACAAAGCAGGAAAGAATATCCAATGGAATAAAGACAGTCTTTTCGGCAAGTGATGCTGGGAAAACTGGACAGCGACATGCAGAAGAATAAACCTGGACCATTTTCTTACACCATACACAAAAATAAACTCAAAATGGATGAAAGACCTCAATGTAAGACAGGAAGCCACCAAAATCCTCGAGGAGAAAGCAGGCAAGAACCTCTTTGATCTTACCCACAGCAGCTTCTTACTTAACATGTCTCCAAAGGCAAGGGAAACAAAAGGAAAAATGAACTACTGGGACCTCATCAAAATAAAAAGCTTCTGCACAGCGAAGGAAACAATCAGCAAAACTAAAAGGCAACTTACGGAATGGGAGAAGATATCTGCAAATGATATTATCAGATAAAGGGTTAGTGTCCAAAATCTATAAAGAACTTATCAAACTCAACACCCAAAAAACAAATAATCCAGGGAGGAAATGGGCAAAAGACATGAATAGACACTTCTCCAAGGAAGACACCAGATGGCCAACTGACACATGAAAAAATGTTCAACATCACTCATCATCGGGAAAATACAAATCAAAACCACAAAAGATACCACCTCATACCTGTCAGAATGGCTAACATTAACAACACAGGCAACAACAGATGTTGGTGAAGATGCGGAGAAAGACGATCTCTTTCTCATTGTTGGTGGCAATGCAAGCTGGTGCAGCCACTCTGGAAAACAGTATGGAGGTTCCTCAAAAAACTAAAAATATAACTATCCTACGACCCAGCAATTGCACTACTAGGTATTTATCCACAGGAAACAGGTGTGCTGTTACAAAGGGACACATGCACCCCGATGTTTATAGCAGCCCTATCGACAACAGCCAAAGTATGGAAAGACCCCAAATGTCCATCAATGGACGAATGGATAAAGAAAATGTGGTGTATATATACACACACACACACACACACACACACACATACATACACAATGGAGTATTACTCGGCAATCAAAAAGAATGAAATCTTGCCATTTGCAACTACATGGATAGAACTGGAGGGTATTATGCTAAGTGAAATTAGTCAGAGAAAGACAAAAATCATATGACTTCACTCATATGAGGACTTTAAGAGACAAAAGAGATGAACATAAGGGAAGGGAAACAAAAATAATATAAAAACAGGGAGGGGATGGGGCGCCTGGGTGGCGCAGTCGGTTAAGCGTCTGACTTCAGCCAGGTCACGATCTCGCGGTCCGTGAGTTCGAGCCCCGCATCGGGCTCTGGGCTGATGGCTCAGAGCCTGGAGCCTGTTTCCGATTCTGTGTCTCCCTCTCTCTCTGCCCCTCCCCCGTTCATGCTCTGTCTCTCTCTGTCCCAAAAATAAATAAATGTTGAAAAAAAAAATAAAAATAAAATAATAAAAAAAATAAATAAAAAGCTTGATATTAAAAAAAAAAAAAAAACAGGGAGGGGGACAAAACAGAAGAGACTCAAATATAGAGAACAAACTGAGGGTTGCTGGAGGAGTTGTGGGAGGGGGGATGGGCTAAATGGGTAAGGGGCATTAAGGAATCCACTCCTGAAATCATTGTTTCACTATATGTTAATTAATTTGGGTGTAAATTTTAAAAAATAAAAAATAAAATAAAAAAAAAGAGTGAAGTATATTTGAAAACAGACTCAAGTAAGATCAAAAAACTTAAAAAATTTTTTTAACTAAAATTAAAAAAATAAAAACAAATCTTCCATGTGAAGTGTTAATAAAATCTTAAACAAGAATGTAAAACATCCCAAAAGTGATATGCCGAGATTTTGACACCTATGACTTTGGTATTCTGTGGGGGGTAGAGAAATGCAGGAGACCCAATAATAACTAAGAAATAAGCAGTTTATACAGGTGGATGGTAAGTACAAAAATGACCAAATAATATAAATTTTTAAATATTTAATTAGAATACCAATAAATAGGAAATACACAGTTTGATTTATAACACCTTCACAAATTGAGGAATTACTTGAGAAGATAAAAAGTTGATTATTTGCCAATTTCTGCTCTTTAGGAAAGTCAGAAAAAAATTTAAGATGTTCAACTTCTACTAATTGTCATATAATATGCATGTTACCCTTAACCCACAACAATCCTATGAAGCAGATTTCATTACCTTCATTCTAGGAATAAACTAATGGGCTGAAAAGTTAATTTGTCCAAAGCAGCAAAGCTGTGATGTGAATTGAGATCTGAATCCAAAAACAATTACCCTTTCCATTATACCAACATTTACAGACTTAATAGCAAAACACTTTGTTTAAGCGAAATCTTAAGTAAAACATCATCCAAAATATATCTTAAATGAAAAGTTGACAGAACTTGGTGTACAATGAAAAGTGGACAAAGGGGAAACAATAACTGAGGTTGACTCTAAGACTCAGGGGACTGGAAAAATTAAGATCCCTATAATCAGTAAAAATAAGAAATTTGGTAAGGGTGGATAAGTTTATAGAAGGAAATGATATCTGCTTCAGAATTGTGAGGTTTAGTTTAACATTCAAATAGAAAGTTGAGTTGGAACTCAGGAAACAACCATTTTTAATTTGTACATGAATTATTTGATTTTTGTGCTGCAGTCCATTTTTGCATTATGTATGGTAAAACGGACCAACTAAACAATACAATTCCTTCTTAGTTCAAATTTCATTTATTAAAAAAAATACTTTTAAGTAATCTCTACACTGAACATGGGGGGCTCAAACTCACAACCTCAAGAGTTGCATGCTCTATGTAATTGAGTCAGCCAGGTGCACCTACTGATTTTGAATATACAGTAAATCATACAGCACTCATGATTTTTTTAGATGAAATTGTAAAGAAATTATTTTTAAAAATATTAGAAATACTAATGGGAATCAAAAGGAAGAAATGTAGCTTCTTTCAAAATAAAGACTAAAAAAGTTAAGAATCCTTTCAATATACCTTTAATTCTGGCTCCAGCAAATAAACGTACATATTATAAACTATTATAGAGGGGCACCTGGGTGGCTCAATCGGTTGAGCGTCCGACTTTGGCTCGGGTCATGATCTCATGGTTTGTGATTTTGAGCCCCGCATTGGGCTCTGTGCTGACAGCTCAAAGCCTGGAGCCTGTGTCGAATTCTGTGTCTTCCCCTCTCTCTGCTCCTCCCATGCTCATGCTCTCTCTCTGTTTCTCAACAATAAATAAACGTTTAAAAAAAAAATTGTTAAAAAATTGAATGTTAAAAAAAAAAGGATATCATATATCATCTTCCTATTCTAATTTCTTATATGTATCATTAATTTATTATTTATCATTTATTATCAATTAAGAATGGTTCATTTATTATTAATTAAGAATAATTATTATACTTAAAAATACTAAAATTCAGGCTTTATAGTAAATCTATTTATCATCAGTATTTCCTCTCAGGAAAAATTTATGAGACAACCTTCAACTTAGAAAAGCCAATTTCAGGGGTAGCTCAGTCAGTTAAGTGTCCAACTCTTGGTTTTGGCTCAGGTCATGATCTCATGGTTTCTAGGTTCAAGCCCTGCATCAAGCTCTGTGCTTACAGCATGCAGCCTGCTTGGGATTTTCTCTCTCCCTCTTTCTCTGCCCTTCCCCTGCTTGCTCTCTCTCTGAAAAATAAGTAAATAAAAAAAAAAAAAAAAGAAGAAAAACAATTTGAACATGTTCACCATCAATTTCTATCACAATAAGACCCCATCCTCAGAGTAACACCAAGGCCTATTTAAAACTAGTTAAAACCATTAGAAACTGCAGATACATTCATACATATTAGATTTTTTAAAATATCCTATTTTATATGCAATCAAAGAGTTTCAGAGCAATGAAGAATGGTACAGTGGATATCTATTTAAGAAGCTCACAAAGCCTGGGGTGCCTGGGTGGTTCAGTCGGTTAAGCATCTGATTTTGGCTCAGGTCCTGATCTCATGGTTGGTGGGTTTGAGCCCTGCATCAGGCTCGGCATTGACAGTGCACAGCCTGCCTGGGATTCTCTGTCCCTCTCTCTCTGCCCCTCCCCTGCACACGCTTGCACACTCTGTCTCTCTCAAAATAAACAGATTTTAAAAAGCCTAGGTGCTGAAAAATCTACCCAAAGAATAAGCGACAATGAAAGTTTGCATTAGTTGCTTGAAAAATAGATGGGAATAGCTACTGAAGTAGTCCAGATAAGATGAAGGTGGCCTGAACTAGGGTAGTTGTAGTAGAGACAGAAGTTACTAATTAATGAAAATATCAAAGAATGCATTTCATAAACTTTGAAGGGAAAAACAAACTCATTCACCACAGAAGCTAAGAAAGTCTCTGACGCTGGAAGTGCCAGATAATTCAGAGGACAGGGGGTGAAGCAGAGGGGGCTAAAAATGGAAGGAGTCTGTATAAAGAGCAACTGGTACCAGATCCCCAGGATTTGTTCTAAGGAATCATGAAGGCTATTTCTGCTCCTCTGACTTTATCACTGGTTCTTCCAGACTGATTTGTCCCAGACTTATTGTCCACTATTTAACTTCCAAACCACATATCCCAAGTAACATCTCAAGTTCTGAAGTAGGTGATAATCTTAGCTTGGGCAAGTTATTTAAAATTTATGTACCTCAGTTTTGCATGTATGTAAAATAGGAACATTGTCTACCTAAGGATTTCATGATATAATTGAAAAAATTAAGAGGAAATGCATATAATTCATGTAAAATATTTAGCAGTGTATCTGGACATAAAAATAACCAAGTACTGGGGTTCCTGGGTGGCCCAGTTGAGCACCCAACTCTTGATTCCAGCTCAGGTCATGATCTCACGGTAGTGAGATTGAGCTCCAGGTCTGGCTCTGCTCTGTCAGCATGGAGCCTCCTTTGGATTTTCTCTCTCCCCTCCTCTCTGCCCCTCCCCCTCTCTCACGTGCATGCACAAGTGAAAGCATGTGCACTCTCTCTCTCTCTAAATAAACATTAAAAAAAATAATGGAGTACTACTATTTTTCAAAGCCATATGATTGCTGGTACCATCTATGCTCAAATGTTCTTCACCTGGCACTCAATATAGATAAGGTGGATGGGGTACGGGAAAGTTATCCACTGAAAGACTACTGGGAGCAAGGAGAGAGGAGAAAATGAACCCATCATTAATAGGGCAACCAGCCAATGGAGTAGTCATACTATCATCAGTCCTCATCCATTTTTTCTCACAAATGAAGAAATACAATACCAATCCTAATTCTTAAAAGAGATTGGAAATGAAAGTCTCATAAATGTTACTTGCATCTACTGTGTAAACAAAACTCCACCATGTGAAGTTATTAATCTCTTCTTACAGGATCTATATTTAAAAAAAAAAAAGGGTGGGCAGAGTCTAAAATGGAATCTTTTTTTCCACTTTTATAAGTAATAAATACACTTGGAAAGACTCAAAAGAGCTTTGTGCCTACTTTGGGAAAAGGAAAATGTGAGAAAATTTATGTGATTGCAACGTTCTTATAAGTCAGGAAGTTTGAAAAAAAAAAAAAGTAAAAACCAGTCTGAAGCAAGGTGTATGAAAACAGTACAAGAAAAGTTTTCAAGCAGGGAGGGAGAGGTAGAGTCATACTCATTGCTGACAAGAGGCTCACCCTCATGATGCCTCATGTACAAGTGGTAATAAGAGAGAGGACATCCATTTGAACATCTTTGAATTTTCCAGTAATGGCCTTTTGTTCATTTTGCTGTTGGGTTGCTCATCTCTTTCTAATTTATAAGGGCTCTTTGTAAATGAAGAAATTAACCATTAGACACATAATCTGGCAAACTGTTCCCTCAGTTTGTGGTGTGTGTTTTGGTTTAGTTTCAGGTAGCGTTTTGGGGGGGAAGAAGGGGTTGCGGTGAGAAAGGGACTTTCTGTCTTTTTTTTTTTTTTTAAACCTTCAGCTTTTTCAGTTTTTATAGAATCAAATGTATCAACCTTATTTTACAGATTCTAGGTGTAATGTCTGGAGAAACCAGTTTTAATATAAAAAAAAAATCTTGTTTCAGAATCCTGGCATTCCTCTCTTGACTTGGAGTAGGAGATGGTCTCAGTTCCTACCAAGCAAAGAGAGGGGGAAAAAAGAATTTCCTACCTAAAAGGGCTAGGGAGGAAATGAGATGTACTTCCAGCATCTTAATTTAGAACAGTGTATTCATTCTTCTACTAAAATGCTACATAATCATTAGATATTACAAAACTATCATAATGCACAGAATAAGTTTATATGTTTTTTTCAGTGTTTGATTCTCAGAACCTATAACATTCTTTCTATAAGAAAACAAATGTATGACAAAGCAAGGACTCCCTCTATTAAAGTAATACTTTCATAAACATGATGATATTAATGGAGAAACTTTAAAAAATGTTCATAGTATAAAATTTAAGTTACACAAAGTAGAAAAATAATAGCGTAATGAATTTCCCAAGTACCCATCACTTGGCTTCAACATTTATAACATAACTATCATGTTATCAGTATCATCAGAAACTAAATTTTATATCTTTGACTTGTTAATTTTTACAAACACATCCATTTTTTTTAGTTTTAAGTAATTTCTATACCCTAAGTGGGGTTCAAGCTCACAATTCTGAAATCAAGAGTCACAAGCTCTACCAACTGAGCTAGCCAGGCACCCTGAAACACATCTAAATAAGTGGGTCATAGCCTTCAAATACACCTATAAATAGCACTGTGGGTTTTTTTTAATGTTTATTTATTTATTTTGAGAGAGCGCGTGCATGTGCACACACACGTGGGAGAGGAGCAGAAAAAGGGGGGAGAGAGAGAATCCTAAGCAGGCTCCCTGCTGTCAGCTCAAACCATAAGATCATGACCTGAGCAGAGAGACCTGAGGTGATCAAGAGTCAGATGCTTAAATGCTTAACTGACTGAGCCACCCAGGTGCCCCTAGCATTGTTTTTGATAGATAAGATGAAAGATTAAAGAAAAACCGTAAAAAAAAAACACTAAGTTTAGTCTAAAGAAGCAAAATGAATACATATTCCAAAGCATAAATTTACCTGGTGTCAGTTAAAGAGAAAGAGAAATTTGAGCCTGAATTAAATTTAATGAATAGGTTTCCTTTTTTGATTTGTTGGATTATCACAGCTCAACTATTTCAGAGATTATGAACGATCACCTACTCTTCATCAGTCCTAAGGCAACCTATCTATAACTAAAACTCCAATATTTCCAACACAGTACTGTTTGATAATTTTAACTATCATTTCTCATCCAGAACTATGGCACTTACTTTCTTTGAACCACTCAAATCCTCCCCACATGTTTAGTTTATTGATTTTTCTCATTACTCCACCTTCCTTCAAAGACATAATCACCTGTTTCATTTTCAACTCTAATTCCATTGACTCTCCACAAATCAGCCCTTGGAAAGCTCAGTCCCTGATATAACCCTAACCAGCCATTCTTTCTGTTCCTATTTCCAGGTATTAGAAAACTACTGGGGAAACAGAAACAAAGCAAAATGTATATACTACAAGTTTTTAAAGCATAACCCCAACTTATCCATTGCTACTTACTACTTTCTATTTATGCCTCAAATTCCAAGACATAATCTCTATGAGATTAGAATTTCTTTAAAATACAATGTGCCTTTTTCATACAATCCTCCCCTCCAAACTTTAAAACCTCTCCTTGCTAATTACTGACAGGTTCAATAGTGATTGCTGATAAGGTCAATTGTTATTGTGCCAAAATGGGAGAATGAGGCCTCAACTGCCATCTGCCTCTCTATCTTAACACAACCTTGTCTCTGTATCTTCTTTGTCCCATTCCTTCCATTACTTCAGAAAATGAGATTGTTGCTCCTTTCCTCTGAAGAGAACTTTACCACCTATTCTGAGGAGTCCATATTATTCTGACTTTTCAGCATCTTTGTCCTCACACCCATCCTTTTTCAGTAAAATCTTTTGTACTCCAATAGCTCCTTGATGCTGTTGCACTTGACAATTGATAACTGACCGCTTTATCAGTTTCTCTCCAAGACTACTATCATGACACTGTCCTATTTCCAGTTCTCAGTCATATGTCACATTATGCCTATACTGGTTTCTTTTACACGCTCTCACTCTTAATGCTTATTGCCTTTCCCCCACCAAGTTTAATCGTTGTTCTCTGTTTTCGCTATTGTCTACTGGAGAATGGGATGGAAGAGGGAGTGGAGAATTACAGGGAGGAATTAAGCTGGCAATTTGTAGTTTCCCACATATTCTCAATGATAAAAAAAAAAATTGAGAACTATGGCTCACCACTCTCAATGAAGTATTCATTTATTCTCATACTTATGGTAAGTAAACTACCATACTTAGGTCTATGCAATAACTCCCCCATTCAGTTTTTCTCTATAATTTGACCTCTTCCCTGACACTCGACGCTTCTAGAGGCATGATGAATATTTATATTTTCATGTCCCACTATCAGACATTTCCAACCTGACACAACTAAACTTTGACATCTCCCAGCTGAAAACACTTTATCTTTTGAATGATGCAATCTCTATTACCCAGATTAGAAAAGGTGGGGTCATCTTCATTTCCTTTGTCCAGTTAGAGATCATTTAGGCTCCAACATTGTCTTCATCAAAGAGAAGGGATATAAAGTGTAAGCACCACTTGTGTTTACAGTGAAATCTGACAGCTACTTTTTGTACCCTATTCACTATTTTTCTCTACCTCAGCCTTTCTCAAACCTTCTGGTGTCTAGACTATTACAGTCCTAAAAATTATTGAGGACCCCAAAGAGCTTTGGTCTATGTAGGTTATATCTACCCATACTTACCATACTAGAAATGAAAATTGAGAAAAATTTTAAAAAGAATAAATAAGCACATATTCCATTAACTCTCAGAGCAATGATATTATCACATATCATATAGCCTGGAAAACTCCACTGACATCTGTGAAAGAATGAGAATGAAAAGGCAAATAATAGCTTAGTATTATTATGAAAATAGTTCTGACCTCTAGCACCCCTGGCTCTCTTTGAGAAAACTGCTTTATCAGACCCTGCTTCTCTTAATCTGTCTCCCTATCAATCACTGATTACTGATGAGTAACGTTTGTGTGTAGCCATATCCTGGAGGCAGACAGGAGGCTTAAAAACCACAGATTTATAAAATAGCCTCCAAATTAATAAGCACGCCTGCTCATTAACAGTCTAACACAACTATCAATTTTATTTCCTGCTAATGCTATTTCCTTCCCTCTGACTCTGCACTTCCAACCAAGGTTTGAATCATGAAAAAGAACAAATCTTTTTCTGCTTCACCAGCTTTGAATACGCTATTCCCTCTGGCTGGAAGGCCTTCTATCAACTCATCCTTCAGATCCAGTTCATAGATTACCTCTTTTATAAAGCTTTCCCTGACACAACGCATCCCCAATTACCCTTTTCTAATTCCAAAGCACATTTAGAACTTATCACATTGCACTGTAATTATTTATATGTGTCTCCCCACTAAATGGGAGCTACATGAGGGCAGACTTGCATCTTGCTTGTTTTTGTACTTCTAGTACCTCACACGTAGTAGGAACTCAAATGTTTGATCATTTCATTGAAGCCATGTCTGAAAGAGTCAATTCAAAGCTCA
This sequence comes from Herpailurus yagouaroundi, assembly GCF_014898765.1. NCBI lineage: Eukaryota > Metazoa > Chordata > Mammalia > Carnivora > Felidae > Herpailurus > Herpailurus yagouaroundi. The sequence continues at coordinate 24,243,475 of NW_024412415.1, read as the reverse complement.
TCTATCTCCAAATATTTCAGATCACAGCACTTGCTCCTTCCTCTGAACTTTGGTAGTTCTGGTATCTAAGAGATATCTGATATCTGGTAACTAAGAGAAAAGAAAATCTAAAGAACTGTTATCCCTTCCTACAAAAAGACTAGGGTCTTTGGCCTGTATATCAAGTCTGACTCTGACATTTAAGGGCTTTCATCAAGTGGTTCTTCACCTTTCAGTCTTACTTTTTATTATTCACCAGTATGAACTTACCATTTCTGTCGGCTAATAAACACACATGCACGCACACACGCGCACGCACACACACAATCCATTCTATTTTCATCCCTTTTGTTTATATCCTTCCCGCTCCCACAATTCCATTTCCTTATTATTTCAAATTTACTTTTCCTTAAAAGCTTGGTATAAGACCCATCAATTCCATGAAGCTCTCTGGGGCTATGACAGACTAAAGAAAAATTTCCCCTTTTAGAATATCTAACACATTTCAATCTGTTGTTTACAACTGAAAAATTTATATTTATATAACAGATGTATACATATATAGATGTATTTATAATGTATTGCCTTGCATTGTCCTTTAATAAGTCAATGATGCAACCCCAAATAGCTCCCCAGCTAAAGCAGACACAGTCTTCATCAAACATTTGAGGGCCATTATGTACCAGATACTGCTAAGGTTTCTAATCTTATTTCTTTTGCATCAGCCCTTGCTAGTAACAGGAAGATGAAGGCACGTAATATATGCTATTTCCTTTACTTAATTTTTTTCCTAACCGGTCAGAATAATCCAGGTTATTTTTTTTTCTAGGAAACAGTTTATCAATGGATATACTTATCAATTAGAAAATAAGAGGTGTGCTATAAGATCCTGCATCTCAGCACCCTCAAACTGCAAGCTTGAGTAAGACACTTCAGTTATACACAACACACTGAGTCCCCTCAATATACTTTAACTTGTGAAGGGCCCTTACCTTTCTTGTTCCTTTACCTTGAATATATCTTTTCTTATTTGAGTCATTACAATTTTAATTCCCTTAACCTTGACAAGTTCTGATGCAAGGAGTATGCAATAATGTAATAACAGTCATAATGCCAAACTGTTTAAGCAGAAACAAATAAACAAGGCAAATAAAAATCATGCATAAAATGAAAACAATCTTTGAAAACCAAGAAGTTATGGTAACTGGGCTCAGACCAATGCTTTCCCTTAAATGGAATTTGTCTAACGGGCCACATCTTCCCTATCACCATTTCCTTAAGTATCTACACCCAAATGGAGCAAGTATTAGTTGGAAAATCGGCTAAACATAACCATCAAAACTTGTTCCCTGCTATCATGGATTGATGGTAAGTAACTTCTAAAGATCATTTTCCCCAGTTCTTCACTCTTGCATATGTGACAGTCAGTAAGAAGGAAACACAGAAAAATACAGTTAAAAAAAAAATAATCCTAGGGTTTAGGGTGCTCTAAGTCCTTGTTTTTAAGAACATCAACTGAATGTTGAACTCGTATTTAAACACGAGAGAGACCTGAGGTTGCCGGCAATTCTTTTACAAAATACATATAAGAATATTCTTTGGACAAGAGTCCCAGAATAAATTTCATGGGAGAACGAGGAAAGAAAAGAGGAAACCGTCAGCTGACATGCAGCAGCTCCTTCACCCCGTTTTTCCCCCTCCCCAAAAGCTGTAGGAAATAGCTGCAGAAATGTACCTTCCAGGCCAGAAGCAAAACATTGAGGATGGCCAGCAAAGGGCAGGGTCCATTCTCATTCTGAGTGATGATGGGTGTGTTCTCTTCCTTCCACTGGATCCACTTGATGTGATAGACAGATTGTCCCGGGAAGCGTTCCTTGGAGGCCGCCAGTACCTGAGCTTCCTCCCCCTCCTCCTCCTCTTCTCGGCAAAGAGGCACAGCCCGGGGCAACACCGCCGCGCCCTCGCCCTCCTCCTCCTCCCCGGGGACCCGGTTCTCTGCTCCCTCCTCACTATTAAACTCAGAGCTACTGGGGAAAGAATGCAGGTTGGAGAACGACTCCAGGGAGTCCAGGCTTGGCGATTCCCCAGGAGGGCTCGGGTCGCTGCAACTGCTACTGAGGCCGCCGGCGCTGCTAGGCTCCTCGGAGCCGGCCACCGCCAACTCTGCCCGGCAGGTGCGGGCGGAATCCGCGCGGCAGCCGGCGTCTCCGGCCGGACCCGATCCATGGTCCGCTCCGGCCTCCGCGGTCTCCGGCGAGGCGGTCACCTTGTGTTGCCCTCTCAGAGGCGCCTTCTGAGCAGCAATGTTCTCCAAATCGCTCTCCTTCAAGTCCAAGCCCGGAAAGGAGCTGCAGGGTCTGGGAACCTGAGGAGAGCCGGCGGGAGAAACGGAGTCCAAGAGGCTCCTCCCGGCGGCCGCCGCCCCCTGCCCATTCCCGCCTCTGCTCTCCGCCGCCCATACTCCAGGACCATCTCCGGCGGCGAGCCTGGTCTCCGGTGGCCCTTCCTGCGGAGAACCTGTCCCTGGCGTTGGCCCGATGGCCACCCCGTGTTCTAGTGGCTGCAGGCTCTCGGGGCCGCTCTCCATGCCCAGCCGCCAGCCCCTCGCTCTAAGGAGACCGCGGCGGGTTCTCTTCAGCCAGCGGCTCGGACGCCATGACAGCGGCACTGGCAGCTACAGCGCCCTTGCGCGGCCTCGGCCAGGCACGTCACGGGGAGGGCACCGGGAGCGCGCGCGCGCGCCGCCGCGCTATCCGCCTGCTTGGGAAGTGACTGAGCGCCGCCGAGGGAGGGCGACCCCTACCCGGACCCGCCACTCCTACGCGCCCGCCTGCTGGAGCTAGCTCCCGGAAGGCGGGGCGTGGCGGGCGTGGCTAGGAGGTGTGGCCAGAAGGAAAACATCCTCTCACTATGTAGCCGGAAGTTGAACTCTAGGGCAGCCCAACCGCGCGCGGCTTCTTTAAAGGAGAGGCGGGCAGAGACTGTTTCGGTTGTGACCCTTAAGAGCTGGGGTGTGTGTGGCCCAGCCTAGGGCTCAGGATGATGAGTTGCCTGTGGTTGTGTTATTTGGAAAAGAGCTCGTCCCCGAAGAGCTGAGGAGATTTGTTTCCTCCGCTTGTAAGATGGAAAATTGAAGGAATTTCTTACGAGAAGCGGATTTTTAAAGGCTGTGCATCTACTCGAGGTGTTTGGATTACTACACCGCATAAATCCCAGTCTCCCAGGGTTTTGGCTGAGAAACACCGAGCTCCTCACCAGCTACTGGTGAAAACGTTCGCCCTACTTGAGGCGTCAGTGCGGTTGTGGATACTGGCCTGCACAGAAAAAAAAAGTGGGTAATTTTGGGCCAATGATAATAAATTAGCTTCTGCCTGAATTAGCCAAGTCTTTGCGGTTTTGTCAACTTGGCCTCACTTTGAAGGAGTGGGAAGTGCCTGTTCCTGAAAGAGTTTTCTAGTTGCAATTGATTCGTCTTAAGGCCGTGCAATTTTCAGAGAGGACAGAGTAGGCTGCAAATTTTGTTGGTGACAAAATGGGATTTGGGTCCTATTCTGACCTGTTCCCCACAAGGACGCCCCTCTCTCCCCTCCTCCCGTTTTTGTTTGTTTGTTTTTTGTTTTCTGTTTTTTTTTTTTTGTTTTGTTTTTTGTCTTTCAACATTTTTTTTAAATTTTTTTTTTCAACGTTTATTTTATTTTTGGGACAGAGAGAGACAGAGCATGAACGGGGGAGGGGCAGAGAGAGAGGGAGACACAGAATCGGAAACAGGCTCCAGGCTCCGAGCCATCAGCCCAGAGCCCGACGCGGGGCTCGAACTCACGGACCGCGAGATCGTGACCTGGCTGAAGTCGGGCGCTTAACCGACTGCGCCACCCCGGCGCCCCAGTCTTTCAACATTTTTTAAGCTCCGGGGATACAAAAGATGACAGGGCAGGTCATCTTTCGTGGTTAGCCATAGAAATAACTGACATCTAATGGAACGGTATCTTTCTGTATCTCTTTTCATTCGAGAAGGTAGACAAAATTACAAATTGGTATTTCATTCACTCATTTAACACCCCTCAAGTCCAAGTACATTCTGGAAACTGGCACTGGCGAATAAGAGAAAGGGCTCATATCTTCTTTGGGTTTACTATCTAGTAGTTTCTTGTTTTGTTTTTTCTTATTCCTACGTTTTTATTTATTTTCACTTTTTTTTTAATTTTTTAATTTATATTTTGAGAGACTGAGCAAGCAGAGGAAGGGCGGGGTGGGGGGGGAGGGGTAGAGAGAGAATCGCAAGCAGATTCCACACTGCCAACACAGAGCCCAATGCGAGGTTTCAACTCATAAACTGTGAGATCATGACCTGAGCCAAAAACCAAGAGTCAGATGCTTAAGGGACTGAGCCACCCAGGGTAAGACACATACTGCTGAAGGCACCTGGGTGGCTCAGTCTGTAGAACATGATCTCAGGGTCGTAATTCGAGCCACACTTTGGATGTAGAGTTTACAAGGTATATGCTGCTGGATCAAGCTTTTTACAGTATTTAAGGCCATTAAGTGTAAATGAGAATATAAGAGATTTCAGGAAATTCAGAATTTAGTATGCTGCCTTGATTATAAATAGATGTCTAAAGGTGTATTATATGGCTGCCTGGCTGGCTCAGTCCGTAGAGCATGCAGCTCTTAATCTCAGGGTCGTGAGTTCAAGCCTCACATTGGGTGTGGAGCCACTTAAAAAAATAATACGCTAAAATAAATAAATAAATGAAGGTGTAGTGTATGAGTAAATTGAATGACTGGATCATTTACAGGCCAGAAACCACAGAGCCAAAAAATATGGAACACATGTCTCACATAATAGTCTTTCACCAGTTTTTTTTTTTAAGACTCTGCTTAGATAGGCCTGAACTTGCTCTGGTAGTTTTCATTGGTATATGTTTCAAATGCTCACATGCATAATTTAATAATTTATTTATAATAGAAACAGAACCAATTTTTCTTTTCTATATGTTGTCAGCAAGTACATAATGAACAGTGGTAAAAAAATGTATGCTTGTATGTAATTATTTAAGTTTGTGAAGATGTGCATAGTTATTTTTCTAAGGGAGGTGGGGAGTGGCATCTAGGGAGAAATGTCAGAAGACAATAAGCTGAAAAATGTCTCACTCATTTTTGCTTATATGTATCTTTGGTTTAAGTTCTTGTTTTTCTCAGAATTAACAATTACCTCATCAGTTTGTTTATTTGCTTAACTCTTCACCTACTAGTAGCTCAGCCACAGACTTACCTGTACAGTCACACATATCAGGTTTCCTCCCAGATCCATTTTAATCTTGGGTATATCCCTCCTGAAACACTTCTCTTACTCTGATCTAAACTTACTGTTCTGTAGGACTGCTGCACGTGTCATCCTGGGATTTCTCTTCACTATTGTCTTACGAGTTCCCTCCTCCTCATTTCCGTGTTGATTCCTTCCTTCAATCTCCTTCTTCCTCTTTCTTGGACCTGGTGGAACATACTCTTTTTTAGCTTCCTGAGAATGAGTGCATAGGAAGCACATTTTGAGGGACTGTCTATGTCTGAAAAAGAGATAGAACTCTACTCTACCTTTACCTTTATAGTTTGGCTAGACATAAAATTAAAGGAAATACTTCTTCCTTTTGAAGTCATTGATTATTGTCTTTCAGCTTCCAAATGATTATAGAGTAGTCTGATGTTCCAGAACCTTTGTGTATTACCTATTTCTTCTCTCTGAAGTGTATTTGATTGTCTCTTTCTTCTTGGTGTTCTGACATTTCAGTATTTGATGTTGTTTTGTTTTGTTTTGTTTTTGTTTTTAGGTAGGCTTAATGCCCAATGCAGGGCCTGAACTCAGGACCCTGAGATCAAGACCCTGAGTTGGAGAACTGTGCTGAGATCAAGAGTCAGATGCTTAATCAACTAAGCCACCCAGGTGCCCCAATATTTGATAGTTTTGAATGGGTCTTGCTTTATTTATTGGGATGCATACTTGATGATCACACAGTGAATGTAGAAACTTATATTCTTCAGTTCTGGAAATTATTCATTTCTTTTATAATTCTTATTTATTCTTTAATTTTATCTATTCTATTTTCTTTTTTTTTTATTTTTTTTTCAACATTTATTTATTTTTGGGACAGAGAGAGACAGAGTATGAACGGGGGAGGGGCGGAGAGACAGGGAGACACAGAATCGGAAACAGGCTCCAGGCTCTGAGCCATCAGCCCAGAGCCTGACACGGGGCTCGAACTCACGGACCACGAGATAGTGACCTGGCTGAAGTCGGACGCTTAACTGACTGCACCACCCAGGCGCCCCTATTTGTTCTATTTTCTAAGAGATTTTCTCAACTTTATCTTTCAATTCTTTTTTTTTAAATGTTTATTTATTTGGAGAGAAAGAGAGAGTGCACACCCACATGCACACACGTATGCAAGACAGGGGAAGGGGCGGGGGGGGGGGTAGAGAGAGAATCTCAAGTAGGTTCTGCGCTGTCAATGCATAGCTCAATGCAGGGCTCGATCCCATCAAGTGGGAGATCATGACCTGAGCCAAAACCCAGAATTGGGTGCCCAACCGACAGAGCCTCCCAGACACCCATTCAATTATTTTTAATGCATTACTTACTGGTGCCGTTGTATATTTAACTTCCAAGAATTCTTTGTAGTTCCTTTTTATTGCTTAGAAACATCCTGATCATTCATCTCTTAGAATATTGATTACAGTTTTTTTTGTATCCTTTATATTTTTGAAAGGATATCTGAACAATATGCTATAAAAAATATACTTAGTATGGAGTTATTGACAGTTCCAGAGAGAGTGAGATATGGGCGATACAAGTGTAAAACATTGGTTTTACTCTTTGGAAGGGCAAAATCTGTTTTGGGAAATAAGATATATTCACATGAAATACTGAGAATATAAGACAGTTAATAATTCATACTGAATGAGTGGTACAAGCAATAACTTATAAAAATTCAGATGAGGAAAATCTTTTCGTATGAGATAATTGAGGAATTAAGCTATATTAGCCTAATTGAAATCATAGGCTGATTGTTACCTCAAGCTTAAGAAATCCAAAAACTATATCTCTAACTCTCAAAATTATTATTCTTTAAAATTTTTTTTAAATTGAATCATAGCTAGCTACCATAACAGCAAAGTTGGTACTATCTTTGACTTTTCCCCAGATTTATTTGCTATTACCTCATCTGTCAAGTCTTACTGATATTATACACTCCTTTTCTATTTCATTTATCTGTAGCCACCCCCTTGCTAAGTCTTTATCACCTTACTGCTAGTGTGTATCATCATTCTAATTATTCCTCAGCCTATCGTTTTTTTTCCCCCTAAATCCTCATATTCCATAGAAATAAGTCAATAAACAATATCTACAACTTTTTAATGAAGATATGAGTGTAATCATGTTACTCAGAAAGAAATTTGGGGATAAGGAACTAAAGAATACCTAGGAGTACGGAACTGCTTCTAAAGAACAGGACTCAAAAGTGTGGAGGAATAGAGCAGAGAGAATTGCTTTGTTTTTATATAAATTATTTGACTTTTAAGCCTAGTCCGTCTTGCTTTTATTTTGTTGATGGTGCTACTAAAAATAATTTGAAGGTTCTTTATTGTTAGCTGAACCAAAATTGGGTCAGAGCAGATTGCACAGGCTTGGCATATATACCTTTATTTCTTTTCTCTTAGCTTTCTACTCAAGATATGGTGGTGAAATTTTGAGTTAAAATCAAGGGTTTCCATGTAACTCAAATTGCACTGGCTCTGGCCCTCATCTGCTTATGCAGAAATTCCAGCCTCCTGCAAAGTACATCCCCTATTTAATTATTTCTGAGAGCCCCCATGAGGAGTCCCACACCTGTTCAGAAACAAATCCAATCCTATGATATTCTACCAGGTGCTGCTTCTACTCCATGCTGCTTTACCAGATGCTAGTCTGTCCTGGTGGTATTAAAGATGTATGACGGTGAATGGAGGAAAATGACCTTGTTTTCCCTTTATTTTACCTCTACTATGCTAAGTATTGTTGAAACATTTCTTTTTTTAATTTTACTTATGTAATTTTTTTTTAAATTTTTTAATGTTTCTTTACTTTTGAGAGAGACACACACAGAGCGTGAGTGGGGGGCGGGGGGAGCAGAGAGAGAGAGGAAGACACAGAAACCCAAGTAGGCTCCAGGCTCTGAGACAGCTCAGGCTCTACATAGAGCCTGACATGGGCTTGAACTCATGAACCATGAGATCATGACCTGAGCCGAAGTCAGATGCTTAACCAACTGAGCCATCTGGGTGCCCCGCCTATGTAGTTATTTTTAAGAGTGGGACCTAAATTTGGGTACAAATAGAGTCTATCAGGAATGAATTCAAGGAATATATTCCATCACCTTCAACTCAAAATCCCTACTCTTCTGGTCTTAGGACAGTGGTTAAGGTTTTGTTATTGCCTCACATATATAATGCCTTAGGACCTAGCTCTTCAAACACACTCCTACCAGTTTGCTAGATATCTCTCAACTTTAATACAGTTATTCTCCAAGTGTGGTTTTTGGATTAGTAGTATTAACATCACCTGGGAACTTGTTAAAAATGAAAATTCTTGGGGCACCTTTGCTGGCTCAGTTGGTGAAGCATGTTACTCTTGATCTTAGAGTCATGAGTTTGAGCCCCACATTGGGCGTAGAGCTTACTTAAAAAAGAAAAGAAAGTTATCTAGTCCTACCCCAGATCTATAGAAGCAGAAACTGTGTGTAAAGTCCAGTGACACAAAGGACTGTGTTTTAACAAGACCTCTAGATGATTCTGATTCACAATGAAGTTTGAGAATTGCTATTCTAGCACTAAGGGAAGCATCTCTTCCCCACCTTTATAGCAAATAAATAAACCTTAGTGCAATCCCTATCAAAATAACACCAGCATTGTTTACAGAGCTAGAAAAAACAATCCTAAAATTTGTATGGAACCAGAAAATACCCCAAATAGACAAAGCAATCCTGAAAAAGAAAACCAAAGACATTACAATTCCAGACTATAAGCTGTATTACAAAGCTGTAATCATCAAGACAGTATGGTACTGGCACAAAAACAGACACATAGATCAAAGGAACAGAATAGAGAACACCGAAATGAACCCTCAAACATATGACCAACTAATCTTTGACAAAGCAGGAAAGAATATTCAATGGAAAAAAGAGAGTCTCTTCAGCAAATGGTGTTGGGAAAATGGGACAGCGACATACAGAAAAATGAACCTGGACCATTTTCTTACACCGTGCAGAAAAATAAAATCAATATGGATGAAAGACCTCAATGTAAGACAGGAAGCCATCAAAATCCTTGAGGAGAAAGCAGGCAAAAACCTCTTTCACCTTGGCCACAGCAACTTTTTACTCAACATGTATCCCGAGGCAAGGGAAACAAAAGCAAAAAAGAACTATTGAGACATCATCAAGATAAAAAACTTCTGCATGGCAAAGGAAACTATCAGCAAAACTAAAAGGCAACTGACAGAATCAGAGAAGATATTTGCAAATGACATATCAGAGAAAGGGTTAGTATTCAAAATCTGTAAAGAACTTCTCAAAATCAACACCCAAAAAACAAATAATCCAGTGAATAATTGGGCAAAAGAGATGAATGGACACTTTTCCAAAGAAGACATTCCAAAACTGCTCAACATCACTCATCATCAGGGAAATGCAAATGAAAACCACAGTGAGATAGCACCTCACACCTGTCAAAATGGCTAACATTAACAACTCAGGCAACAACAGATGTTGATGAGGATGTGGAGAAAGAGGATCTCTTTTGCACTGCTGGTGGGAATGCAAACTGGTGCAGCCAGTTTGGAAAACAGTATGGAGGTTCCTCAAAAAGTTAAAAATAGAACTACCCTATGACCCAGCAATTGCACTACTAGGTATTTATCCAAGGGATACAGGTGTGCTGTTTGGAAGGGGCACATGCACCCCAATGTTTAGAACAGCATTATTGACAATAGCCAAAGTATGGAAAGAGCCCAAAAGTCCACCGACTGACAAATGGATATATATATGTATACGTATATATACGTATACATATATATAGTATATATATATACGTATATATAATATTATATTCCATTAATATATTAATATTCCATACACATACGCACACACACACAGTAGAATATTACTCTGTAATCAAAAAGAATGAAATCTTGCCATTTGCAACAACATGGATGGAACTAAAGTGTATTATGCTAAGCAAAATAAGCCAGTCAGAGAAAGGCAAATATATGATTTCACTCATATGTGGAATTTAAAAAACAAAACAGATGACCATAAGGAAAAGGAAGCAAAAAAGATAAAAACAGAGAGGGAGGCAAACCATAAGAGACTCTTAAATACAGAGAACAAACTGAGGGTTGCTGGCAGGGTGTTGGGTGGGGGATAGGCTAAATGGGCATTATAGAGGGCACTTGTTGGGGTGAGCACTGCATGTTATATGTAAGTGATGAATCAGTAAATTCTATTCCTGAAGTCATTATTACACTGTATGTTAACTAACTTGGATTTAAATTTTAAAAAATTAAAAAGTAAAAGTTACTGTAGTATAAAAAAATAAATAAACCTTAGCAAAAGTAAAAGGCTTCTAAATTCATCTTCTATAGCCAATTTTTAATTACTTTCCTAGAAGTCCACAATGCTCCAAAGTTATTCTTTTGGCCATTTGTTCTATATATTCTCCTTTGAGGAGTGTGTGTGTGTGTGTGTGTGTGTGTGTGTGTGTGTGTGTATGTATACCTTCAAAGTCATGTCGAAACCGTATTTTGTTATCCTGATCTTTCCCACATTTCTCCACCTTCATATCAGTCTCTGTTACTTAGGGTTAAAACACTCAAGTACTTCCATTTAGTTTCCTCATAGTCAACAAGTCCCCTTTTTAAATTTAAAATGTTTAATATAAGTAAATATTGTGCTTTTCTAGTTAAAAAGATTAGCAAACACGTATGAGCAAATAAAGAAAGGAAAAGCCACCTTTCAGCATGCTGTGTGGAATGAAGTATTAGAGAGAACACTAGTGATACTTCACTGCATGTATATCCTCCTCAAACCTTTCTAGGCGTCTGAACACATACATATTTTTGTGAACAAAAATTGGACCATTCTGTGGGGTGCCTGGGTGGCTCAGTCAGTTAAGTGTTTGACTCTTGATTTCGGCTTAGGTCACGATCTCATGATTTGTAAGATCAAGCCCAGCATTGGGCTCTGCACTGATATCAATATATTGTGAACTGTTATCAATATATTTTGAACACTTGGAGTGCCTGGCTCGGTCAGATGGTAGAGCACATAACTCTTGATCTTGGGGTTGAGAGTTCAAGCTCCACGCTGGGTGTAGAGATTACTTTAAAAAATAAAATCTTTAAAGATACCTATCTTGTGAACATCTTTAGGTATTAATTTACATTCATCTACAACATTTCTAATGAATCAATAATATTCTGTTATATGGCTGAACCAATCCCTGCTCTTCAGACATTTAGATTGTTTAACTATTTTATGAACTTCACTGTAATCAATGTCCTTGTAACTGAATATTCCTTTTTTTTTAAATTTTTAAAAAATTTTACTTACTTAGAGAGAGAGAAAGACCAGGGGAGGGGCAGTGAGAGAGGGAGAGAGAGAATCCCAAGAAGGCTCTCTGCTGCCAGCACAGAGCCTAATGCAAGACTCGAACTCAAGAACTGTGAGATCATGACCTGAGCTGAAATCAAGAGTCAGACACTTAACCAACTGAGCCACCCAGACGCCCCATCTGTATTCCTTTAATAGATTTCCACATGTTCAAGTCAAATCAGGATCTGACTTTTACTTCAGTATTTTATCCACTCCTTGCTTTCCATTCTCGCTGGTGCTGTCCTAGGTCAGTGAGCGTGTTGGAGTAAACCTGCTAATTGATTTCGCTACAGTTTATTTTACTTCGAGTACATTGTGTATATTGCTAGATTAAACAGTGATTTTATTATTTCCATCTACCACTGAAAACCTTTAAAGGCACTTCCTTAACCACTAAATATCATGAGTTGCTCTAGCATTCAAAGGTTTTCTTAATCTATCCTCATTCTATGTAACTAGCCTTATCAATTACTAAAATGTAATAACCCTTTTTCTATACCATTTGAACTAATTATACCTATGCAAATGATTTGCTCATTTTGCTTCCTTAATTTAAAATATCTACTCTCTTTTTCTCTTAATTCCATATTAGCTTTCAAAGTCTACTCAGATTATGTCCAACTTTCTACCTCAAAATCCCGTTTTCAATACACCATTTAAAATACCATTATTGATAAGAAAAAAAAAAGATTACCCTGCACGTTTGCAAAGACATCTAGTCTCTAATTAATTTGATATGTTTGGCCCAATGTAATAATGAGCAACATATAATATTGTGAATCTGAATAATTTTGGAGCTTAATGCATCCTCAGACATAATTTTTTTTTTTTTTTTTTTTTGCAAATGAGGAAACTGGGGCTGGAAGAAGTCCTGTGACTTACCCAAGGTCAGACAGTTCCATTATTACCACAGGTTGGTGCTAGAACAGAGTCCCTGAACTTTCAGTCCAGTGTTACTCTGTTACAATGTAGCACACGCATTACAACAGAGGCCTTGGGAAAGAAAGATTGATTTCAAAATATAAAAATGTCTTGACTTGAAAAATTGTTAAAGATGAGCTGTTTAGCTAGTTAGCATTAGATTAAAATATGATCCATTTAACTAAGCAAAATTGTATTAGTAATTGTGATGACTCCTCAGCATTTGAATTGTTTATTATAAGTTAGCTTTGTTTTTTTTTAATTTTTAAATGTGTTTAATTTTATTTTTGAGAGAGAGAGAGAGAGAGAGAGAGAGAGAGAGAGACAGAGCATGAGTGGGGGAAGGGCAGAGAGAGAGACACAGAATCTGAAGCAGGCTCCAGGCTCTGAGCTGTCAGCACAGAGCCCAATGCAGGGCTTGAACTCATGGATGGTGAGATCATGACCTTAGTCAACGTTGGACGCTCAATTGACTGAGCCACCCAGGCACCCCAAGATAGCTTTAAAAGAAACTAATTATCTTTTAAACAATTTGGCCCCACATAAATGATTTGTTTGTTCATATAAAGTGTTCAATGCAAAGTGTTTAGTTAGTCTTATACCTGAAAATAAATCCTGACCATTATAGTGTTTATAATGGGTATGTCTTGTTATCTAGATTTCTAGTGCAAGTGTTTAAGTTTGGATAGACTTAAGAGAGATATGTGTTGGTATGAGAAATTAAAGCAATAATAGAGCATTTTTTAAAAATACAATTATTGAATTTTCTTATGTCTAATATTCACTTTCTTAATATTTAAAAAATTTCTAGATTCAGAATTAAATATTTTGTGAACAATTTGATGCTCTTTTCTTCAATAGCTATTGTTAAATCAATGGTGTATCTTACAATTGAGGGTATCTTAGAATCAAGGAAGTCTATCATCTTTTCTGTTTTTTGTATGTTGACATTGACTTACCAAGACAACCTGGTCTTTTACATTCACTCTATCCCTCATGTTTATTTAGGATGGTGATTGTCAAACTTCAGTGTGATTAATGCTCACATGAGGAGCCTGTTAAAATGCATGTTTCTGGGCTCCAAGCCCAAGAACTCAGATTCTCTCATTCAGAATTGGAGAAAAGCCCAGGAATCTGCAGTTTTGACATGCATCCTAAGTGATTCTGATCCAGGTATTTCACTGGCCATACATTGAGAAACACTCATCTAGAACAATATCAGATAATAACCACGTGTGCTATTGAGAAGTAAAGTATAGTTGGTAATTGTTAATATGCATATAGTAAGAATTATGACTCCTTTGGCTTCTAATTACAATAATGAACCTCTGTAATTATGTGTTGAGTATCTACGGTGTGGTGCTTTGGGGCACCGAAGGGAATATCAAGCATGGTCACACAGAAGCAGCCTAAATAGTAGGAATTGTGATGAATGGAAACCGCAAGACCTGGGACCAAAAGCTGGTCCTGCATTGACTAATTTTACAAGCTTCGGTAAATCAATTTACTTCTCTCAACACGAGATTTCACCTTTTGTAAAAGAAAAAAAGGCGGGGGGAAAAGCGTGAATGTTATTGCTATGTTGCTTTGCAAATGACATGGGAACATATAGGAAAGCTCTTCTAATATAGTATTATTATTGTCATTGCCCTGAATTGGTTACAATCTTGTTAAGAAGACAAGACATAAGCATCTACAAGTGAAATAAAAGTATGGCACTTGAGGCTGTATATAAGGCCTACTTATGAAGTGCTTCCCAGAACAATAAGAATTAAATAACCGTATCAATATAAAATGAATCAGATTAGGTATTTGTTATAGTTCCCTTACAAGACAGGATTCATTCCAGGTCTAAAAGAAGCAAAAGTGAGACTTAGAAATCTAATCACAATCTGAATAAATGTAAAAAGGTTGTGGCCTAATCAATTATATTATTCCTGAAAAAAATAATAAGAGAAAGAGAGATATTGGTCTACGTGGGGTCTAAAGAAAATCCCAAAATATAAGGGTTTGTCATAGTGCTTCCATAACCATCTAGGATGGAGGTCACCTGAGCAGGTGGATGGCCTGGTTCCTGTCTAGTCCCTTGTCAGATTCTAATGTGGCATAGTAAGTTGGATAGTTGGATAAACAAGACAGTAAAATCATTTAATTAATTTCTTTTGCAATGATGCCTTGCTTACTAAGCTGCTTTTAATTATGATTTAGCCACTCAAGTGTTAAAAGATAAAAAAGGGAATGTAGTGACTTGCTAACACGACTATGTAACTTGTAGAAAAATAAGGTGATGTTTCGGTCAAAACATGTCTCTTGAGAGTTTAACTCCTATTAATTAATCCTTGTCAGCTGATCAACTCAGGTTGCACTATGAAAAGTCAAGCTTCTGGATCTTGCAAACAGAGTAGTAGATCCTGGACCATGGCAGTGATAATATAAATGGATTCACCTAGTAATTTAAAAAAATGGACTGTAAGATTTAGAGGCAGACAAATGCAGGCTAGAAGCCCGGTCCGCCTCTGTGTTCTCATTTGTGAAATGAGATATGTCTACTTCCTAGCATCATTGTGAAGACTAAAGGGGATCATGTATGCAAAGTGCCTATGGTGCACTATGGCACTATGGCAGGAATATTGTCTTGGTAGTGTGCAAATCTCCAAATCAGGAGCAGAACAAATATTTCTTGAATGAATGATCAGTAATTACCATTAGCACCCTGTAAGGTTTTTCTGGGTGCTCTCCGCTTTGCCTCAAAGCCTTTCTATCTCTGTCCTCTGTAATATCAGAATAATAATAATGAGAGTTTCCCTAAAGTAACAAAGGATTAACTGGAGATGAGTGATATAAATGATAAGTGTCTTGTTCTAAAATGTGATGGAGATTTGTGGGGCCCTTGGGATCTAGGAAAACACTTCAGGACTATTTGGAACTTGGTCCAGTTCTCAACAGAGGTCACAAACTAAAATTCTGACAGGAATAACACAGGCTGGGGTGACATTAGACCAGCCCATCCAAGGAGGGCAGCCTCTACCCAGTTTCAGCCAACTGAGGTTTTGCAAGAACTTAAGTCTGCTGAACCTCTCAGTTTTCACAGAAAGTCCGGTATCTACGTTTTAACACAAAAGCTCCTAATTGTTGAATATTGATGTATAATTACGAAAAATGTTTTTTATTGTTATTTTATTAATTTTTATTAAAAAATTTTTTTTAGAGAGAGAGAGAGAGAGAGAGCACACGTGAGCAGGGGAGAGGGGTAGAGGGAAAGAGAGAGAGAATGTTTTTTTTTTAAGTTTATTTTATTTATTTTGCGAGAGAGCATGAGCAAGGTAGGGGCAGAGGGAGATGGAGAGAATCCCAAGCAAGCTGGGCTCTGTCAGTGCAGAGCCCAACACGGGGCTCAAGCACGAGATCATGACCTGAGGCGAAGCCAAGAGCTGGACACTTTACTGTCTAAGTCACCCTGGCACCCCTAAGAAAAAACTTTTAACTACAAGTCAAACCAAACATGCCTCTGAGTCTAATTTGGTTTATGAACTACCAGGTTGTGACCAGAGCTTTAAAGGCTAAGTGTTAGAAAAACCCCAGGCAACAATTAGATAAACCGAGGCATATTAAAAATTTTTAAAGACTATTTGAACAAAAATCAATACAAATCAGGCAACAGATAATAATAATCTAGCGGATAGATGAGGGCTCAGAGGAACTCCATAAAATGAAAGACTTTTAGGGGCAAAAGGGAGTGGGAATAGGGAAAGTTCTACTAGGCAAAAAAGTGGGTTGGTTATTGCAAAATTAATTCACTTAGGAGATGGTAGGAGCCTATCTGGCAGATTACCTAACTACTGCTGATCAGGCATTTTCTGACTGTCTGGTTTAAGATTCCATTTCTGAGTAGCAACTGTAATTAAGTTTCAGGTTGGTGATATGGGGCTTAGCATAAATGGCTCCATTTTGAGCCTGCTGTTTTGTTTTTTAACACACTGTATAAAAGGGAGATAAAGGGAACAAAAAACATAGGGAGGGGATAGTTTATGATGCTTTTCTTTTAAGAAAAGAACTAGGGAAGATATTAAATAAACAAATACAATACAGTTTAATAAAGCTACATTAGAAATAAATGGTATATATTAAATTTTGTCTAATGACAAAGTTAGGGGAGATTTAACAGAAAAGAAGCCTGAGCCATATCTTTAGAATAATATCTATTTCTTTATGTTTGAAAGGAAATTGACATTTATCACATGTCTTCTAGTTGCATGCTCTACCAACTTGGGGCGCCTGTGTGGCCCAGTCAATTGAGCATCCAAGTTCAGCTCAGGTCATGATCTCAGGGTTTGTGAGTTTGAGCCCCACATCAAGCTTGCTGCTGTCAGTGCAGAGCCTGCTTTAGATTCTCTGTCTCCCTTTCTCTCTGCCCCTCCCACACTCGTGCTCACTCACTTTCTCTCTCTCAAAAACAAATAAACATTAAAAGAAATAAATGCTTTAAGTTTTAAAAGCTATTTATTTATTCATTTATTTATTGTTTTAGAGAGAGAATATGCATGAGCAGGGGGGAGGGGCAGAAGGGGAGGGAGAGAGAGAGAGAGTGAGAGAGAGAGGGAGAGAGAGAATCTTAAGCAGGCTCCATGCTCAGCTTGGAGCCTGATGTGGGGCTCGATCCCATAACCCTGAGATATGACCTGAGCTGAAATCAAGAGTTGGACGCTCAACCAACTGAGCCATCCAGGTGCCCCTAAATGCCTTAAGTTTTTTTGTTTGTTTTTTTTTTAATTTTTTTTTTCAACGTTTATTTATTTTTGGGACAGAGAGAGACACAGCATGAACAGGGGAGGGGCAGAGAGAGAGGGAGACACAGAATCGGAAACAGGCTCCAGGCTCCGAGCCATCAGCCCAGAGCCCAACGCGGGGCTCAAACTCACGGACCGCGAGATCGTGACCTGGCTGAAGTCAGACGCTTAACCGACTGCGCCACCCAGGCACCCCTAAATGCCTTAAGTTTTAAATATCATTTTTCAATGTGCTCTTTCCCCAAAAGTGGATTTTCTAAGTCCTTTTCTTCTCCGATTCTTACACAGAAAGCAAAATCCTAGCAAAAAAAGTGTCTTGGATATTTTGAGCCTAGTTTTATAGAATATATAGGATAAATGGGAGAGGCATTCCTCATGGAGGGAATAAAATGTGCAAAGATGTCAAAGAGGGAAGTGACACTTGTGTTTGGGAAGACAATTGCAGGTGAACAGCAGCATATTGTAGTGATTAAGCACAAACTTTGGAGGCAGATTTAACTTTGGACATTGGCTCTGCTACAGAATAATCTTGATACCCAATGCAGGGCTTGAACTTACAATGCCAAGATCAAGAGTTACATTCTCTACCAAGTGAGCCAGCCAGGTGCCCCATTTTTTTTTTCTAGATGGCAATTTATTTAAGTTCTTTAAGCTTTCATTTCCTTACTAACTGCCAGCAGTTACTGTTATTCTGGTTTTTGTCCTTGCAGCTTTTAGAAGATAAAGTAAGAAAAGAGAGCCATGAAAGATGAATCTGGCAAGGAAGGCAAAGACCAGATCATGAAGGCCTTGCATTTTATCCTGGAAATAAAAGGATATATATATGTATATTTTTTAAAAGATCACTCTTGTAGCAACGGGGGCAAAAGGACAATGAGCGGGTAATGTGAGACAGAGAGACCAGAACTTGGGCTGTGGCCATAGAGGTGAGTGGGGGTGGTTGACAGGATGGAGATTAAACATGTGACCCTACTGGAATGGGAGAAGAGTTAGGTGATTGCTTGCACAGGGTTGTCACTAACCAAGACAAAAAAGTTAGGAGGAAAACGTGGTTTGAGTAGGTTGATATAGGGGTTTGTTCGTTTTGGGACATGTTATATTTGGTGTACTGGGAGGGTTTGGCTAGTAAATGTTACATAGGCAATAATAACAACACCTAAAATTTTGTCATTACATCTGCCAGGTAATATTCTTAGTGTTTTACATCTAGCACTTTATGTAACTCTCACAGCAGCCCTCTGAGGTAGGTCTTAACTATTCTACCCATCATAAAAATGTTCAAAGTCGGGGCGCCTGGGTGGCTCAGTCAGTTAAGCGTCAGACTTCAGCTCAGGTCATGATCTCGCAGTCCGTGAGTTCGAGCCCCGCATCGGGCTCTGAGCTGATAGCTCAGAGCCCTGGAGCCTGCTTCCGATTCTGTGTCTCCCTCTCTCTCTGCCCCTCCCCCATTCATACTCTGTCTCTCTCTCTCTCTCTCTCTCAAAAATAAGTAAAACGTTAAAAAAAAAAAATGTCCGTAGTGTGGAACAGGTGCCTTAACATACTCAAGTTTACAGCTGGTAAATGCCACAACTAGGATTTGGTCTGGAACTTGGGACACAAGTATAGGAAAAGTGCTGTGTGCTAGGCACTGGGGTAGAATTCAGTATAAGAGAGAACCAGTGAGTCATAGACATTTGAGAGTAGTAAAAACTAATCATGCACGTGAAGAATGAAAAGACAAAAGAGCCAAGAATAAAGACCTGAGGACCACCAATATTTAAAGGATAAAGAGAAGAAAAAGCCCCGGGGAAGAGATGCAGAAGAAGGCACAGTTAAAAGTAGGAAGAAAAATCAGGAGTGAGCAGGGCCTTGGAAAACACTGGAGGAAGGAATTTTGACAAGAGATGTTAACTGATCAAGAGGTCTAGTTAGATAAGGAGTATGGGTGTCCAGTGACAGTGATAACAGATGTTTGATGGCCATGGCAAGATTAGCTTTCTAGGAATAGTAGGGGGTGGAAGCCAATTGCAGTGCACTGAGGTGAGGACCAGAAGTGAGAGACTGGAGTGACATGTTAGAAGTCCTGCCACGTGTAAGCAAGAGAAAACAACTGTGTGAATCGGAGTGACAGTCATGGGAATGGAAAGTTTAAAAGCACAAGAAAGACATTCTTAGTGGAAGAATTAGCATGTGGTGACTGGTTCTGAGTAGATAAGGGAAGAGTCTGCGATGATTCTACCCTCCACCCCAGGTTACTGGGAGAGTGATGGTGCCATTATCAGAGATAGGAAGTTAGCATATTGAATTTGGCACCACAGTGAGACATCCAGAAGGCAGTTTATTAGGAGTTGGAAGTTTAAAATGTAATTGTTGAAACATTTACCAGGATTGGCTTGAGTTGTGCAACAAGCATTTTCATGTAGTATTACTTGTGTAATATTCTGTATACAGACATATACTTGCCAAATTTCTCATTATTGCAGCTTGAGGATAACTTTTATCATACTGGTAGTATCAAAACTGTGTATTGCTGCTAAGGAAGTAATACTATTAATTGCTGCTTTTGAATGGATGTTTGAGTATTCATGGAAGGACTGTGATACTTACATATTCTAACTAAGCAAATGCTTACATACCAACTATTACCTTCCAGGCACTGTTATAATCACTTTACGGTGTTAACTAAATTTAATCATAAAACAATTCCATGAGACAAATATTTTATCATTCTTATTTTATAAGGAAATATTGAGGTTAGAAAGGGTGAAATAATTTGGCCAAAGTCATACAGCTTATACATGGGACAGTGGGAGCCATACCCAGGCAGTCTATGATGGTAAATCATCAGTTTCCCATACATTTGCAAAATACCAAAAATGTGGTAAGTTAAAATTTCAAACAAAATAGCAGTTCAAACTTGTAACATTTTAATACCATTCATTATGAAGCTGGTCTGTTATGTATTTATGCTTTAAAATAAAAATGTGGGGTGCCTGACTGGCTCAGTGGGGAGAGTGTGTGATTCTTGATCTCAGCGTTATGGGTTCCAGCCCCACATTAGATACAGAGATTACTTAAAAAAAAATCTTAAGTGCTCCTGGGTGGCTCAGTCAGTCAAGAGTCCGACTCTTGATTTTGGTGCAGGTCATGATCTCACTGTTTGTGGAATTGAGCCCCATGCTAGGATCTGCTTGGGATCCTCTCTCCCTCTGTCTCTGCCCCTCCCCACCTCTCAAAAATAAATAAATGAGGGGCACCTGGGTGGCTCAGTTGGTTAAGTGTCTGACTTTGGCTCAGGTCATGATCTCGTGGTTCGTGAGTTCAAGCTCAGGTCGGGCTCTGTGCTGACAGCTCAGAGCCTGGAGTCTGCTTTGGATTCTGTGTCTCCCTCTCTCTCTGCCTCTCCTCTCCTCATGCTTTGTGTCTTTCTGTCTCTCAAAAATAAATAAATGTTACAAAACAAAACAAAAAAAACAAGTGAAGCCAAAAGATACCTTAAAAAAAAAAGCAATTTCCCTTTGTGTCTTTTTAAAAAAAATTTTTTTTAACGTTTTATTTATTTTTGAGACAGAGAGAGACAGAGCATGAACGGGGAAGGGGCAGAGAGAGAGGGAGACACAGAATCGGAAGCAGGCTCCAGGCTCTGAGCCATCCGCCCAGAGCCCGACGCGGGGCTCGAACTCACGGACCGCGAGATCATGACCTGAGCTGAAGTCGGACGCTTAACCGACTGAGCCACCCAGGCGCCCCTGTATTCCTTTTTTTAAAGATTTTTAAAGTTCATTTATTTATTTTTCTAAGATTATTTTTTAATGTTTCTTTATTTTTGAGAGAGAGACATAACATGAGCTGGGGAGGGGCAAAAAGAGAGCCAAACACAGAATCTGAAGCAGGCTCCAGGGTTTGAGCTGTCAGCACAAAGCTTGACTTGAGGGTCATGAATCTATTTTTTTTAATGTTTATTTATTTTTGAGAGAAAGAGAGTGCATAAGCAGGGGATGGACAGAAAGAGGGAGACAGATGATCTGAAGCAGGCTCTGAGCCCAAGGTGGGGCTCTAACTCACAAACCAGGAGATCATGACTTGAGGTGAAGTCACATGCAATAGACTGAGTCATCCAGCTGCCCGAAAAGGGACACAACCTTAAGTGTAATATTCAGTGGTCATCTTGGTAATGCAAAATATGATTTTGGATTCTTTCCAGTTGAATTCAAAGAGAAAGTGTCATTTGCCTCTAACCATCATAAATCAATTACAAAAATTAATTTAAAATAATTATAATAAAACTAATTATATACTGTGCAACATGAAACATGCCGCAAGATAGTCGAATAACTGGAAAATCAAAATATAATTGTTGACAGCACCACCAAAAGAGAATAGTAATAAGCAAAGGTGATAGACAATGTAATGTTTGCAGGTAACTGTGTCTTTTAAGAAATGGAAAAAAAGTTCATGAAACTCTGCCATCCTTTAAGGTTTTTGTTTTTTGTTTTGTTTTCTTGAGAGACAGAGAGAGAGAGAGTGCACAGGAGGGGTAGAGGGGGAGGGGAGAGAGAAAGAGAATCTCAAGCAGGCTCTGCATGGTCATTGAGGAGCCTGATGAGGGGCTTGAATTCACAAAAGGTGAGACTGTGACCTCAGCTAAGGTTTGACTCTTAACACACTGAGCCACCCAGGCCTCCATGTCATCCTTTAATAATTCCATTTATTATTATTGTTGTTAATATTTTTACTTTTAAGTAGGCTCCACACCCATCTTGGATCTTGAACCCAAGATCCTGAGATTGAGTCACATGATGTACTGACTGAGCCAGCCAGGTACCTCATTATAAATGGATGTGCTCTTTAAAAAAGATTTTTTTTTCATGTTGATTTATTGTTGAAGGAGAGAGACAGAGTGTGAGCAGGGGAGGGGCGGAGAGAGAGAATTCAAAGCTCACAAAATCCAAAGCAGGCTCCGGGCTCTGAGCTGTCATCACAGAGTCCCACATGGGGCTTGAACTCATGAGCCATGAGATCATGACCTGAACTGAAGTCAGACACTAAAACAACTGAGCTATCCAAGCACCTTGATAAATGGAAGCTCTTAATGATGGTTTTGGAATTACTGACTGACTGTATTTATTAACGTTAGAGCAAAACTATAATAATGTATTTGTCAAACTGACAAAGAAGCATACTCTTGACTTAGGCAAAGGGTAACAAATTTAAAAAATATACAGCATAAAAAGTATAGGAATACCATTTTATTATTAATAATGATACTACTAGTATTTATATTTCTGAATTCAGCCTATTGAAACAGGATGCCAAATAGATAAAAGAATATCTAGTTAAATGCCATCAAAAAGTTGTAGTTAAGGGGTACCTGGGTGGCTCAGTTGGTTGAACATCTGACTTCGGCCCGGGTCATGATCTCCCAGTTCAAGAGTTTAAGCCCCACGTCGGGCTCTGTGCTGACAGATCAGAGCCTGGAGCCTGCTTCAGATTCTGTGTGTGTGTCTCTCTCTCTGCCCCTCCCCAGCTCATGCTCTATCTCTCAAAAATAAATAAAAACATTAAAAAAAAAAGTTCTAGTTAAGGGGCACCTACATGGCTCAGTCGGTTGGGTGTCTGACTTCCATTCAGGTCATGATCTTGCAGTTTGCGAGTTTGAGCCCACATCTGGTTCGCTGCTGTCAGCGCAGAGCCTGCTTTGGATTCTCTGTCCCCCTCTTTTTGCCTCTGCCCCACTTGCATTCTCTCTCGCTTTCTCTCAAAAATAAATAAACATTTTTTAAAAAGTTCTAGTTAATGAAATAAAAGTGCCCTTTCTCCCTTATTTGCCATATGAATATGTTATGGAACTAGATAGTGGCGATGGTTGTACAGCAATATGAATGTACTAAATGCCACTGAATCATGTACTTTTATTCAACTTTATTTTTTCCAGCTTTATCAAGATATATCCAACATATAACATTGTATAAGTTTAAGATGTATAATGTGCTGGTTTGATACACAATATTGCAAAATAATTATCACAGTGGGGTTAGTTAACACCTCTAACACCTCACATAATTACCATTTCTTTTTTGTGGTGAGAACATTTAAAGTCCACTCTCTTCACAACTTTCAAGTATGTAATACAGTATTAACTATAGTCACCATGCTGTTCATTAGAGCTCCAGATTGTACTCATCTTATAACTAGAAGTTTGTGCCTTTTAACCAACATTTCCCTCTCTCTATCCCCAGCCCCTGGTAATCATCAATCTACTCTTTGTTTCTATGAGTTTGGCTTTTTTAGATTCCATATATAAGCATGATCACACAATATCAGATCTCTTATTTCATTTAGCATAATGCCCTCAGAGTTCACCCCTGATGTGGCAAATGGCAGGATTTCCTTCTTTCTCATGGCTGAATAATATGCTGTTGTATGTATATACTATATCTTCTTTATCCATTCATCTATGGAGGGACACTTTAGTTGTTTCCATGTTGTGACTATTGTGAATAATTGTACCATGAACACGGGAGTACACATTTCTCTTCAATGTTCTGATTTCATTTTCTGTGGATGTATACCCACAAGTGGGGTTGCTGGATCATATGGTAGTTCTATTTTTAATTTTTTGAGGAACTATTTTCCATAATGGCTGCACCAGTTTACCTTCCCATCAACAGTGCAAATGGCTTCCCTTTTCTTCGCATTCTTGCTAACACTTATTATCTCCTGTCTTTTTGATGATAGCCATTCTAATAGTGAGGATTGTGGTTTGGATTTGTATTTTCTTGATGATCAGTGTTGTACTGTTGGCCATTTGGATATCTTCTTTGGAAAAGTGTCTATTCAGTTCCTCTGCCTATTTTAAAAATTTATTTTTTAGGATCCTGGCTGGCTCAGTTGGTGGAGCCTGTGACTGTTGATCTTGGGGTTTAATAAATTCAAGTCCCATATTGGGTATAGAGATTACTTTAAAAAATCTTTAATAAAAAAGTTATTTTTTATTCAAGTATAATTAACATACAGTGTTATATTAGTTTCAGGTGTACAACATGAGGATTCAACAATTCTATACATTTCTAGTGTAATTAGTGGATCCTATAATTCTACTTTTAACTTTTTTAAGATAAACAATTTTTTTTTTTTTTAAGAGAGAGAGCAAGTGAGCGAGTAGGGGAGAGGGCCAGAGGGAGAGAATCTTAATCTTAAGCAGGCCTGATGCAGGTCTGACCCTGGGATCATGATCCTGGGAGCATGACCTGAGCTGAAATCAAGAGTTGGATGCTCAACCCACTGAGCCACCCAGGCGCCCCAAGATTTTTAAAAATTTTAAGTAATCTCTACACCCAACATGGGGCTTAAACCTACGACCCTGAGATAAAAAGTTGCATGCTCTGCTAAGTTAGACAGGTGCCCCTATTTTTAACTTTTTGGGGAATCTCCATACTGTTTTCCACAGTGGCTGCACCTATTTTGCATTCCCACCAACAGTGCACAAGGAATCCCTTTTCTCCACATTCTCACCAACACTTGTTATTTCTTGTGCTTTTGATTTTAGCCATTCTGACATAAAGTAATACCTCATTGTGGTTTTGTGTTTCTCTGATAATTAGTGATGATGAGCATATTTTCATGTGTTTGTGGCCATCTGTATGTTTTCTTTAGAAAAATGTCTATTTGGGTCCTCTGCCTATTTTTAAATTGGATAATTTGTTTCTTTGCTGTTGTGTAAATTCTTTATATATTTTTTATTTGCAAATATCTCCTGTCATTCTATAGGTTGCCTTTTCATTCTGATTGTTCATTACCCCGTGTAGTTTGATGTAGTCCCACTTATTTGGCTTTTGTTGCTTGTGACCAATGTCAAGGAGCTTTTCCCTTGTTTTCTTCTAGGAGTTTCACGATTTCATGTTCTATGTTTAAGTCTTTAATCCATGGAACAGAAGTTTAAAGAACCAAAGTGAGTTACTGAGAAACCACACATGAGCTTCAAAGAAGTTGGCGTGAGGACGATAAGAGAGTTTTCCTCAGAGATATGAAAAAGAGAGTGGTAAAGAGGACATGCTTTGGGCAGGAGATTTAGGACCATGTGATTTCAGCTGCACGCATTTAGAATGGCCAAAGCCTTATCTGCGACAAATTTTTAAACAATTCAGAAAAAATGCCATAGGCTACGTCTTTCCTTTCTGGGCTTGAAGGTTTTACATCTGTTTTGATCACTGGTGGCTGTCGCTTGTTGGGACTCTGCTTTCGTTTACTTGGGTGATGTCGTGCACCACCCGAGGCAGAAAAAAAAAGAAATACAAATCTCCCTTTCATGCGAAGTTAAGACAAAAGCGGCCTCTTAACATCCTTCACTCTCCCGTTTTAGCCTGGGGGACGGTCATTAGCAGCGATAAGAACTAGGGAGCCCGGTTAGCTCTGCGGAGCTGCTCTCTCGTTGGAGGGGCGGGACCAGGAGAAACCCCGCCTCCCAAACCCAATCCCAGCTCTCCGCCGGCGGACAGGAAGCGGCGGCAGGCCTAGCAGCCCGGGAACCGGGCCCCGTGCGCATGCGCCCGCCCCTGGGGTGCCTGGGGGAGGGGGAGGGTCGGGAGGAAGGGGTGCGGCTGGGCCTGCTGGTTGGGCACCGGTGCGTCACGTGGTGAGGAAGGAGGCGGAGGCCCCAGGCTCGGGGGAGGGAGGTAGAGAAGAGGGAAGGAACGCGGGGAAGGAACGCGGGGAAGGGAGGAAGGAAACGAACGAGGGGGAGGGAGGTCCCTGTTTTGGAGGAGCTGGGAGCTTTGCCGGCCCCTGAAGTGGAGCGAGAGGGAGGTGCTTCGCCGTTTCTCTTGCCAGGGGAGGTCCCGGCTTCCCGTGGAGACTCCGGACCAAGCCCCTTCAGCTTCTCCCTCCGGATCGATGTGCTGCTGTTAACCCGTGAGGAGGCGGCGGCCGCGGAAGATGGTGTTGCTGAGAGTGTTAATTCTGCTCCTCTCCTGGGCGGCGGGGCTGGGAGGTGAGGCACGACCCCGAACGCCGGGGACGCCTTGACCACCGCGGACCGCGCGGCGGCAGCGGCGGCCGGGTCGAGCGGAGCCCAGTCGCGCCGCGCGGCGGGCGCGTCAGTCAGCCCGGCCGGCCGGCGGCGCCACTCCGGCGCGCAGCACTCCCGGCTCCCTATTGTCCCCCGCGCCCCGACCGCGTTCCCTTCCGTGGCGGGCCGTGGAGGCTCCGAGCCTCCGCCGAGGCCTTCCCTACCCCCACTGCCCCGGCGCCACGGGAAGCGGGGGTCGCCTCCCAGAGAAATAGTCTGGAGATCCGAGTCGCCGGGCGTGAGCCTTGGAGCCCAGGCCGGGGGCTCCATACCTCCAGCCTGCTCGCCGGGTTGCCGGGACGGGCAGTCGCCGCGGGGCCGGCAGTCTTTGCCTCCCTCCTTCCGTCCCCAGCCTCTGCCCTGTGGGGGATTCTGGAGTCCGCTCCACCGCGGGGAACCGCCGCGCAGGCTCGTGGGAAGTTGCGATGTGTGCGGCGGGGCTGATGTATTGTTCTTTACCCCGCGCGGCGATCCAGACTGACCCGGTTCTGCAGAGGGGCAGCCCGTGGAGGGGTAACAGTGGTCCCCTGCTTGTCTGAGACGAGTCGCTTCCGCTGTCGATAGTGCCCTGCCTCTGCCCGAGTGTTTGGAGACAGCTCTCAGGAGGGTGTGTTTATGCTCAGTGAAAACATTCTGTTGCCCAGGGGAAAGGGTTTGGTGGGGAGAAAGGTAAGCCGTTTCGGGATGTTCTTTGATCTGCAGGTTGGATTGTGTCTGTTAGAGGGACACTCCCTGGGTGACCCACAACTTGAGTTTTCTTAAACTCTGAGGTGGAGTAGACGAACAGTGTAGTTAGTGGGTTGTCAGACTGTAGCAACTATCCCACCCCGCAAATTGGAGTTAAATTTACTGTAAGCGGATACTTTCTTGATAACTCGGGTTTTGAAGACGATTTTTATTTCCAGCGTATCCTAGGACCGGCTGCATTGTTTTGTTGTTGTGTAAAGGGCTTTATTTCAGGTAAAGTTTTTGACTTTGCCCAAAGTATACTTAAAACACCTCAAAGTGTGTTTAAAAGCACTGAATTAAAAAAAATTCCCGGAATGCTTTGCATGAGTATAGCCTAATGTGATCACTTAGAAAATGCTGTATATTTTAAGTAGTGCGTTGTTTCTGTTCTTTGACACTTTAACTTGCCGATTGCAGAGCCAAGTGTATTTTCGACTTGAGTTCTACTTAGTCGGAGAATGATACTTTGTAGGTACATATTTGTTGTAGTTTGTGGTGTTCTTTTGTTAGATACACATTTTAGATTAAGAGCTTCTAGTAGATGTTTGGTTTTAAGAAGTATCATGTGCTACAAACTCTTGTAAGGGCCTTTTCACTTAACATTTGTATTTACGTTCTGTATGTGGCTTCCAACAAATCATTTTTCTGTCTGTTCTATTTGTGATTATAGTCAGGTGTTGGAGTCTTGATTTCTAGAAGGTGGTAAAAAGTAAGACAAACACATGAGGTACTTTAAACTACTGAGGAGTGGTAATATATAAAATGACTTTTGTTTTTAAGGAATGAAACAGTAAGAATAGAAACTGGTGTAGCCTGATGGTTGAAGAAAAAGTGAATTAACGGCATAATCTTTGTGGGTTAAGACCCTTCTTACACAAAAATCTAAATTCAAAACTCTCGAGTCATTCAGAAAGTATCATTGCATTAAACATTAAAAGGTTACTTACTTTTTGATTTTTTTATGTTTATTTTAAGCAGAACTTAAAGACACTAATAAGAAACTTCCATTTTAAAATTAGCATCAAAGACTTTGGGCATATGGAGATATTTGTGATTTTATTGTGATAGGAACTACCTTTAAATATGAATTTGAGCTATTTATATTTATGGTCAAGTTTGTAAGAAGTTTATATGATGATGATACGCAGAATAGAATACATTCGAATTGAATGTACTTGTTTTAGCGTATGAAAGAAATGAATATGTGTATGTATATTAGGAGAAGTTGGATTTAACTTTAAAGTATAGATCACTTTTACGTTCTTAATAAATGGTTTTAGTTGCTTCCCCCATTTTGATTTGCCAGTCATTGTTTTGCATTAATTTTTTCTTTTAATATGACAAGTGGAAAGTTGGAAGAGAGAATGAAAGTGTTTAGAATCCTAAAACTTCAGCTTTCCTAAGGCTGTTCATTTCTAACGTATATCTCAGTCCATTGTATTTGTAGGAAGATCCCGTAAAGTTTCCAGAGTTAGTGTCTTAACAGACATGTATTCAAATGTATACATAAAAATCTTTTCTTTATTATTCGTAACAGTAGTAGAAATTTATTGAAACTATTCTGAGTAAATATAGTGCAAGGAATTTTTATGTACATGTGAGTATTACTTTTTAACACAAATATTTTGGAGAGTTGTTGTCTTTTCTCTTTTTAAAAATTAGTGTGTTTGAGAGGAGCAAAGATATTTTAGCCCTAGCAGTATTCAGGCCAATAGTACTTGATGAAATTATATATGAAATGAAGTTTAGAGTGTGGTATGTTTTTTTATATTTAAAAATCCAGTGTAAATGATTTGCTTTGTACCATGCATTCTCTAGAAATAAGTTTTCTGGAAGTTTGGCCAACAGTATTAAAAGTATCAAAGCTTAAGCTTAAGCAATTTCTCTCACTTCTATAAGGGTCTATGAAATTAATGGGAGACAGATTTTTTTTTGTTTTTTTAGTCTCTGTCTTTAAGAGTTCTGACTGTTCATCTTTTTAACTTGAGATTGATAATCCAGTTAGCTGTATCATCTTGAGGCACGTTCAACTCATGCCCTACATTAACTATGTCTTCTCTGTACGGGAGCTCTCTGAGTAGCAGGGGTTGAGGGAAAATGGGCATAGCAGGCACCTTTGTTTTCTGATGTTCTTTTTATAACTTGTTTAAGATCTGGGGTGTTTCTTATCTGATCTCTTTTACATTTTACAAAGAACTTGCAGGGTTAAGGAGGGGGAGGAAGGGACATTTCTCTGATGTCTTTTGTGTGTCTGATACTGTGTTAGGAGTTTCACTTGTCAGCATTTATGAGAGAGTGGTGATATTTTACAGTTGAAGGAATAGGCTTGATGAAATAATTTCTTGAGCATCATCCACCTGCTGAGTGGTGAATTAGATCTTCAAACCCAAGCCAGCTTAACCTCAAAGCCTGAACTTTTTACCCATTGCCCCCTCATAGCCTTTTTGAAAGCAGTTTTCACATATTAGCTCAAAGGTGGCCCCTGGACTGAAACACCTTAGAGATGTGTTTTGTTTGATTTGTGGTGTCATTAGATTTCAACTAGTTCTCAACATTGAAAAATTGGGAAATTTCTCAATGAAATTTGTGAATTTCTGGAATTTGGGGGGAAGAATTGGAAACCCCAGGCTCTTCTGGGCCGCATTCCCATTGTCTGTAGCAGAGTGGTAGAGAGCAGTAGCTGTTCTTTTTAGACTGGGCATGTGCTACCAGTCAGTGCAGTTACTATCAGTGCAGTTACTGGTAATACACTTGGCTTGCTTCACTCATTTTTGTTACTGGTGTGGATCCTGTGAGTATGCTGTTTGCATCTCTGCCTTGGCTTCAGCTTGCATAGATGAACCCAATCTTTTAAAAATATTTTTTTGACTGTAACCTTTTATCCAACTTTTATTATATTTTTTTGTAATTCTTTATTTCTTCAGTAGTCTTAAAAATTTGTTAAAAGCTTTGGGGCGCCTGGGTGGCGCAGTCGGTTAAGCGTCCGACTTCAGC
>NW_024412415.1:23964217-24212935 GCF_014898765.1 Herpailurus yagouaroundi | reverse complement strand
CTCTGTCTCTCTCTGTCCCAAAAATAAATAAATAAAAAAAAAAAAAAAAAAGCTTTGGCATACACAGTGCTTTTTTTTTTTATGTACCATTAGATTATTTGGTATTAAAAAAATTCCTGTTTCCATGATAACAATTTGAAGGTCTTTTTTTTTTTTTAATTTGTTTTTTAATGTTTGTTTATTTTGGAGAGAGAGAGCAGGAACAGGGAGGGGAGGGATCCAGAGAGAGACACATAATCTGAAGCAGGCTTCAGGCTCTAAGCTGTCAGCACAGAGCCCGATGTGGGGCTTGAACTTACGAACCATGAAATCCTGACCTGGGCTGAAGTGGGACGCTTAACTGACTGAGCCACCCAGGCACCCCAACAATTTGAAGGTCTTAAAGAATGATGGTTATAATTTTTCTGAATCACTTTATTTCAGTGAGCAAATAAGAAACCATTTCTTTTTCTACTTGGATGAGACTCAGAAAAAAGTGGTTGAGGGTCATGTAAGTAAAAACTTAGGCTTCCTTTCTTTTAAGGACAGGTTATAAACATAAACTCTGCCTTTGAATTCATAAAATGAAATGGAGTAATACATTCAGCAATAAGCTACATGTTCCAACATTGTTGGGAGATGACAGTGACAGGTTCACATATGGGAAGATTCCCAAATAACAAGTCTCTGGGACTTAGACTTGTAAAATTTTGGCAATTTTTGATGGAAGTTTTTCCAAGATGTATTACACATTTACTGTGTCCTTAAAATGGTCTGACTTTAATCTTTTTTTAAAG
This sequence comes from Herpailurus yagouaroundi, assembly GCF_014898765.1. Taxonomy (NCBI): domain Eukaryota; kingdom Metazoa; phylum Chordata; class Mammalia; order Carnivora; family Felidae; genus Herpailurus; species Herpailurus yagouaroundi. Next base: position 24,212,159 of record NW_024412415.1, on the reverse strand, counting down.
GATTGAGGATTAGTATAAAGAACAATTGTTCTTGTTCTTGGTCTGTATTGTCATTTCTGGTTTTTTGTTTTTGTTTTTAATTTTCCCAGAAGCAATTAAAATGGGTATTCTAAGTGATTGTGCTTTTTATTTTTGTACCTAGTTTCAATAGTATTTCCAGCTTTTTCGTTAGATTTCCTGACTTTCTTGCAAACTTTTAGGATATCACCTTCTAATTAGTTGTTCCTAATACATTTTCTTTGGGGAAACTAAATAACTATACTTGATACATTTACACACAAGGTGGAATGAATAAGTTCTGCATCTTCTATGGAATACATGTACATGAGCTTTGTATATATACATATATATGTGTGTGCGTCTGTGTATATATGTATATATGAAAAATATATATCTATATCTATCTCTCTATCTATCTATCTATCTGTCTATCTATCTATTTTAACATATGTGTTTGGTTTGGGGAGTTTAGTGTTGGGGTTGTCTTGTTCTGAACAATTAGGATGATGTTGTACCAATGTATTTTGCTAGTTAAAGAGAGGCAGGGTAGAATGAAGAGAGAAAAATGATGCATAAAGGAAGACACAGTAATAAAATGCACACTCATATGGCTACAGGTAGATCATTTCCTAGATCTGAATCATGAGTATTGTGGTTCAAAACTGATATGCTAGATTGTTGATATTAACCTCATCTTAATATAGGCAATTGCAATAGTCTCTTCAGGAATGTAAACTGCAAGTTAAGACAACTGTTCTCTGTATTTAAAGAAGCAGTTAGGTAAAAGGTAGGTGACACAGGCTCCCCATACTATCAGAATGTGTTTTATTGTTTGCAGTAAGTAACTGTTGTGTGTTACATATGGTTTCAGTGACTTTGTGATTTGCATAAAGTTAAATTTGTCTGCCTTTGAATTAATATCGCATTCTAATGGTTAGAAAACTTTTGCCAAAGTTGGAGGTATATTTTTGGAATGGTCTAGCATAAAATATATATGTGGAGTAACAAAAATGGAATTTGTGTGTGTGGAGAAGTTGGGGGGCAGGGCTAGCATAGTCGTTGGTTAAAGCTGCCAACACAAGTTTCAGTGAAAGGCCTGTGTGGCCACTAATGGAGAGATAAATTGTATATGTGAAAGAGTGTGGACAGAAAAACACAGTGTTTTCAAATCTGAGCTCCAAGTCACAGGGCAGACATTCCAAATTCTAGGAATTGATTTGCATTTGGACTGTTTGCACATGGGCAACTCTCTGTGATACGCTTGGGTAAAGAGCCCCAGATTTTTTTTTAAGGAGGAATTGATTTATTTAATGATTGTTAGTGATTCTTCCAAGCAACTCTAAAATGGCTGCTTTTTGTGAATAAAAATCCAGTAATTCTAACTAGTTTAGTTGTCAATTTTTATACTAGGTAAAGAAAGCAATGTTATAGTAAGAATATAAGGAAAAACTAATAATCCTACCAGTTTGATTCCCGTGAGGGCAGTAACATTGCTGTCCTGCTGTGTGAAGGCTTTGCCTTGGTACCAGTAGGGACAGTCCTGTCTCACTAGGTTGCAGGAAATAGCAGTACTGAGAATAGTTCTTAGAGAATGTAGACTCCTTTTGATACTGGGTGAATTCATTCTGAAGCTATTACAATTCCAAGTAAACAGTGTGAGAAAGTGTACAGTGAGAACATTGCTGTTTAGTCACCAGTTTATTGTAGTCTGTGGTTAGTAGGAGTCGTGAAGCTACAGTCTTGAGTGAGGAGTAAAAAGCACTGAGTTTGTCAGCGTAGACAGAAATGCCAAGATATAAAAATACAGTTCCAATTATGTATTGTAGTTGCAGTTGAAATGAGGATTTATTAAGCTAAAGGAACATTAGCCAGTTGGGGAAAGCTTTTTGAGAAAAGGGAATGACATAACAGTCTAGTAAGGTTCTTGTAGGCTTACTTGCCTGGAACGGAGAGTCCGTGGCAGGAAATGAGAAGTGCTAACTGGGCCATGATAACCAGGACTCCAATTATTCATATTCTAGGCCATGATAACTGCAAGGTAGAGTATTATGGAATGTTGGTTGGAATCCATGTTGAGGAGGTGGGATATGATACAGTAAGGGATACGTTAGCTGCTTGATGAATTATGTGTTTGAGTCCTTGATTAGGGTAGTAATTGTAGAAATAAATAAGGATAGAACAAGAAATCTCACAGAAGAAAAACTGGTAAAACTTGGCGGAAGTTTAAAGTGAAGCTAACAAAGTTTATTGAGGGCTCACTGTTGAATGCACATCTCAGAGGCTGTTGCACTGGAGAGAGTATAGTTTTATAAAACTTAGAGGACCTCAGTGTTTGAAGTTGAAAATAAGACATCGTAAGATTTTGAATCTAGATAGGTTCTAGTGTGGGATGTATGTCAGAGTCTGGGATTTTATCTTACTTGCAAACTAATAATTTTGTTGGATGTTGGTTAAAAGTTTGCACAGTCTTTCAGAAATATGTGGCTCATCATATGGGAAGCACTGCTCCAGATAGTTGCAAGGTAGAAATTTGGTGAATTTGGAGTGGAGGGGAGGGTTAAATTTAAAGATACATTAGCAAGTATATTTTTACTTTGCAAGTATATGTTTACTCTCAAGTTGGAATTAGCCTCTCTGGTTCAAGAATATGCTTGATACTCTTGATTTTATGTGAATTATGAACTTCCTATTTCAGAGATAAAGTAGGGAAAAGAATGTGATCTTTGCATTTGAGTCAAATGTACATATATGATTTTTCGAGCAAAATTGTCTTTCCATTTGCCTTTGCTTGCATTGATGATGGCAAGGCATACTCATACACGTTTTGAACTTTGGATTTAGTTTTCATAAGACTATAGATAGAATCCTATACTTACGAATTGAGTGCGATATTAATTTGCTACCTCTTTTCTTAAGAATTAATTGGGTGACTTAGTTGGTTAAGTGTCCAACTTCGGCTCAGGTCATGATCTCATGGTTCATGAGTTCGAGCCAGGCATCGGGCTCTGTGCTGACAGTTCAGAGCTTGGAGCCTGGTTTGGATTCTGTGTCTCCCTCTCTCTCTCTGTACCCCCTCCCTCCACTCGCTCTCTGTCTCAAAAATAAATAAACATGTAAAAAGTTTAAAAAATAGTTTTAAAAGAATTAATTGGTATAAGTTTGTAAAAATGCTGGAGACTATGTTATACAAATATTATTAAAATTATGTTGTTTCCAGGCCTACTTTCATTTGGAATCTATTAGTTTCAAAATACAGATAGATAAGATGTATTTCTGGAAATTGAAATCCTAGAAAGTTGATACCAAGCATTAGAAAATAGAATTTAAGAAAAGACATAATTCCTTCTCCCGTGCAGTTTTATAACTTTTTAATATTAATCATTCAATCTTTTAAAATGCTTATTATTATGAATTTGCATTGCAGTATTTATGCAGTTTTGTAGCCTTTAAAAAATTAACGTGTAAAGTGTATATGCAAAGCAGACACTGAAATATTTATCAATGGTCTAGAGACAGTTTTGATTGTCACAACTGGAGGGATGCTACTGGCATCTAGTGGGTAGAGGCCAGAGATGCTGCTAAATATTTTACAATGCACGGGACAGCCCCCCACAACAAAGAATTACTGGTCAAAATAGTAGTGCTGAGGGTGAGAAACCTAACTCTAGAGGAAACTTGAGTCTTTTTACCTTTTTTTTTTTTAAATTTCTGATCGCTTGCTGTCTTAATTGATTACTCAAGTTTCATAAGCTTCCATATTTCTATTCTGTTTAAACCTTTTTCTCCTAGTGTTCTATGCACTGTAGCTCTGAAAATTTTACTTTATCATTTATCTTCTAGCATTTCCCATTCTTTTTTTTTTTTTTTTAATTTTTTTTCAACGTTTTTATTTATTTTTGGGACAGAGAGAGACAGAGCATGAACGGGGGAGGGGCAGAGAGAGAGGGAGACACAGAATCGGAAACAGGCTCCAGGCTCTGAGCCATCAGCCCAGAGCCTGACGCGGGGCTCAAACTCACGGACCGCGAGATTGTGACCTGGCTGAAGTCGGACGCTTAACCAACTGCGCCACCCAGGCGCCCCATAGCATTTCCCATTCTTCATTTTCCAGTTTGTGGTTGGGAAGTAAATCTGATTCTGTTAATTTATAATAGTGGTTGAATGACTGATAACTCATGAAGATTATTTAAAAACCAAACCAGACAAGTTGCTTGTTAACCCAGAAGAGCCATAGATAGTAGGATTTTAGTTTCTGTGGGATAGTTTTGAGGGACTCATCCAGTAACTTCTGCAATCAGAATTAACTTTTACAAAATATTTTCTTTGAAATTTGAACTCCTCAGTTCTTAAAAACTTTCATCTTTTTTTTTTTTTATAACTTCATTCCCCCTTCCTCTTATTATCATCATTAACACCTTTGGCAGAATTGCACGTCCAAATATCCTGGAAGGAGGCAGAGGCAGGTGCTTTGGGGTGTAATATGGGAGAAGGGTGAAGTAATGAGAATGGGTTTGGGATTAAGTGAGGGTGTGGGGTAGATCTATACCAACAGTACAGTTGTAGCTGAACCCAGTGTGTGTGTGTGTGTGTGTGTGTGTGTGTGTGTGTGTGTGTGTTTAGGTAGATTGAAAGTCACAGTCTCTTATATGGGTTATTCTCTGTACTTGTGTCTGCTCTTATTTGAAATGGTATAAAAGCATTTCATTCAGTATAGAAATCTAAATTATATACATGTTTCCACTTTTGGATTTTTAAGCTGTATTTCATAAGTTAGTGGTTGAAATTTAATATATTAAGTACGTTTTAACCATTGATGTTTTGTGCCCTTTGTAATTAATTTAGCTTATAATTGACAAAAGAGCTACTTATTTTAACTTCTGAGCCAGCTAGCTTTATTATTTTAATTTTTAGAAACCACTTCATCTCAAAAAGTGGGTGTGTTGAAATATGCTTATAATTGTAGAATACACCCTACAATCGTGAACTTTTACTTACAACTGTTAGGTGTAGATAGATGTTTCCTTGTAGAAAATGGTCTGACTCCTTTCTAGTGAAGAAATTGATAATGTGGCTTAAGTTTGAAGTCACATTGTTGAAGTAACTTTTCTGAGAATACAGTAAAGATACTTAAGTATATTGCTGAAATAAAGGACAGGATAGTTCCTGGAAGTTTAACTTTGTCATATAAGAGAACAATTTTGTTAATGGTATTTAGTGCTTCAAGATCAAATACAAGAAGCATTGGTCAACATAGTATGATGTCTAAGACACAGTTGATGACTCAAGTTTCTCAGGAAGGAAATACACTTTTCTGTTGGGGAAAAATGCTCTTCGTACCTAATTTTAGAATTATACAAGTGAAAAGTCTGTTGAAAACTACTTGATTACAAGTAATTTTTCTGAGGAATGGAAATGTGCCAGCCTTAGCTTCTTCTTACACATCCTCCCATTTATTGTAATTGAGTTTTTCTGTAAATAGGGAGATCTGTAATGTCAAAACATGTTTGCAGAGTTTTCTTGTCCCGTTCTTAAAATTGTAGAATAACTTTCTTTGATATAGATAGAAAAAAAAGTTTGTTGTATAATAATTGCTGTTCCATACAAAGATAATGATATTGACCCACCATCAACAAGATATATTCTGATTATTTTTTAATCTTGATGTTGGTGAAATTTTCATCCTATGTGTTTTATCCTATTCTTATATTTAATTTAGATTTAAACAGAAGATTGTAGGATTTGGATTCAGAAGTTGGAAAGGAAGCTTTTGTTTGTAGCCTCATTGTGGAAAGTAAGCAGAATATGGAAAATACTCATGGAATATAGAAAATAATAATATTCAGTATTCATTTATGGAACCCTTATTATATGCCAGGCAATGTTCTTAGGGCCCAGTCTTTACAACATCTCTGAAAGATAGGTTCTGTTATTTTCATTTTACAAATAGGGAGTAGGACCAGGGAGGGTAACTTTTTCAGTGTCAGGATTTGAACATGGTCAGTCTGGCTCCAGAATTCATACTGAATTCATTAAATACTATACTGCCGCTAAGAAACATGTCTCATGCCTTAAAAGGCATTACAGGGGCACCTGGGTGGCTCAGTCAGTTAAGTGTCAGACTCCTGATTTCGGCTCAGGTCATGATCTCATGGTTCGTGGGTTTGAGCCTTGCGTTGGGCTCTTTGCTGACAGTTCAGAGCCTGGAGCCTGTTTCTGATTCTGTGTCTCTTTCTCTCTCTGCACCTCCCCTGCTCACGCTCTCTGTCTCTCAAAAATAAATAAGTGTAAAAAAAAAAAATTACTATTCTCAAATTTTAAAAAGGGAGAGACTTTCCAAGCTTTCCAGCAGCAAGGGAGACCAAGTTATGTTTTTTCTTCTACTTAGAACTTGCTGGCCATTTTTTTTTATCACTCTTGCAAGTAGGTGATTTTCTGGTATTGCTTTACTTTTCCTCCCATTTTTTCTTTTAATTTAAAAATTTTGAAAATTAGTTATGTTTTCTCCATTTAATAGATCCAATCCAGTTATTCTTTACCAATTTGACACATAGGCATTTACTTGATATATATACTCTATTTTTTTCCTAACTTTGTATCTTTTTTTTTTCAACGTTTATTTATTTTTTTTGGGACAGAGAGAGACAGAGCATGAACGGGGGAGGGGCAGAGAGAGAGGGAGACACAGAATCGGAAACAGGCTCCAGGCTCTGAGCCATCAGCCCGGAGCCTGACGCAGGGCTCGAACTCACGGACTGCGAGATTGTGACCTGGCTGAAGTTGGACGCTTAACCGACTGCGCCACCCAGGCGCCCCTCCTAACTTTGTATCTTAAAAGCTTCTATACTTTCTGAGAGGTTGGAAGTATATGTAGTCCAATTAATATTTGTATACCTTTCATCTAAATTTATTTTATTTTTTTAAAGTTTACTTACTTTTATAGAGAGAGGGAAGGAGAAAGAGAATCCCAAGCAGCCTCTACACCATCAGCTTGGAGCTCAAGGAGGGGCTCAAACTCACAAACTGTGAGATCATGACCTGAGCCGAAATCTAGAGTCGGATGCTTAATCTACTGAGCCACCCAGGTGCCTCTGACCTAAATTTATTAATGGTTATCTTTTGCCTTGCTTGCTTTATTGCTCATATATAAATAGATGTAAAAAAAACATACACATATATATATATATATATATTTTTTTTCCCCCTCTGAACCATTTTAAAGTAAGTTGTAACAATAAATACTTCGTTAATGCATCTCATAAGATTAAGGACATTGTCTTACATAACCAAGAAGATTACTTTTCTCTTTTTAAGTGTGGGATGTTTAAATTTCTCATGAAGCTTGCAAGTACTAGGTACCATGTGAATTTATTACATGATTTCTGAAGGCTAGATTTCTGGCAACTACAACTGAGGACCAGAAAGTAAAGTGTTGTTAGTATGCTTTTATATATGAGTAAAATAAAGTATCAGTAGAGAAAGGAGGAGACATAGAATGTTGCAGGATGCAGTTATTTTATGTAGTACTCTGTATGCAGTCCGTCAGCAAATCTTGTCAGCTCCTCCTTCAAAGTATGTGCAGACTTTGAATATTTCTCACTAGTTGCACCACTGCTTTTTGGATTGATACAAACCAACATCTTCTCGCTTTAATCACTGTTCTCCCTGTTCTCTTGTTCTCCCAATTTTTTTTCAACATAGTAGTCTGGAATCCTGTTCAAAAGGTACTTCTTTAGTCAGAGACCATCTACTGGCAAATTGTATACTTTAAAATGTATAAAATGATGAGTTTTGTGTTACATGAATTGCACCTCAAAAAAAGCAAAAGCAAGCTAAAAAAAAAAAAACCGATTCACTGGCCCACTATTTTAAGTAAAAGCCAGAGTCCTTATAAGTGGCTTATAAGGCCCTATGTGACGTACATTGTATGCTTTTCTCCCCCACAGTACCTCTACAGTTCTTCCCTTTTTTGATTCCACTCCAGCTACACAGAGCTCTTTAAAAAGTGCCAGTCTTGCTTCTGTCTCTGGGACTTTGCCTTTGCTGGTCCTTTTTACATGAAACACTTCCCTTTTAGATTGCGGTTTTATCTACCATCTTTGTTTTTTATTTTTAAAATTAAAATTATTTTACAAATAATGGTGAAATACAAATAACATAAAACTTAACATCATGACCATTTTGTGCAGTTCAGTAGTGGTAAGTTTAGTAATTTCCCCTTATCCATGGTTTTAGTTTCCATGGTTTCAGTTACGCAAGGTCAACCCCAGTCCAGAAGTAGATGGTACTCCCAGCTTAGTGTCAGAAGGTCAGTATTAGCCCAACTCTTATGTCACAGTGCCTTTGTCATTCACTTCATCTATCGCTAAGACATTTTATCGTCTTGTATCATCACATATAGAAGGGTGAGTACTGTACATTAAGATACTTTTTAGAGTGAGACCACATTCACATAACTTAAAACAATTTTTTTAATGTTTATTTATTTTTGAGAGAGACAGAGACAGAGCATGAGCAGGGGAGGGGCAGAGAGAGAGAGGGAGACACAGAATCCGAAGCAGGCTCCAGGCTCTGAACTGTCAGCACAGAGCCTGATGTGGGGCTCAAACCCACAAACCGCATGATCATGACCAAAGCCAAAGTTGGACGCTTAACCGACTGAGCCACCCAGATGCCCCACATTCACATAACTTTTATTACAGCATTCTAATTATTCGATTTTATTATTAGTTGTTAATCTCTTGTGGTGCCTAATTTATAAGTTAAACTTTATCATAGGTATATATGTATAGGAAAACTCGTATGTCGAGGGTTGGTGCCTCCCCTGGGGGTCTTGGAATGTATCCCTTGCAGATACAAGGAAGAGAAGGACTACTGTACACATATTGTTGTGCTTGGCCCTCTTAAAAGAGTCTGTGCTCACGTGTTAGTGAGGTCTTCCGTTTACTTCAAGACTAACCCTTTTCTTGGCATTCTATTTGCTTACCCTGTGATTACACTCTTATAACCATCTAAAGTTACTTACTTGCTTATTTTATTGTCTGTCTTCCTTCTCTGGAATAAAGCTTCATGGGGTCAGTAACTGTTTTGTCCACTGCTGTATTCCCAGCATCTGAAACAATGTCTAGCATATTAATAAGTGCCCATTACATATGTGTCAAGTGAACAGATGAATGATCATTGAACTGAATAATTTTAGTTTTTGTTAATTATATAAGAATCCTAAGTTTCTAAGTATGTCTGGAAAAAAAGCCTTGAACGCTTCTAATTAGTCTTTTTATGTAAATTTACTTTAGAGTGGAATGAAACTACCATTTTTGTTAGTGTATTGGTCTTGTTCATTGAGTATTTTTATATGCTAATTAAACTAGGTAAGTTGAATGAGTTAGAATTTTCTCTATAAAAACTAAGTTGCTTTTTTTCAACTATTCCATATATTTTTTAAAATGTTATATATATTTTTAAGTTTACTTGTTAATTTAAGTAATCTCTACACTCAACATGGGGCTTGAACTCATGAGCCCGAGATTAAGAGTCACGTGTTCTTCTGAGCGAGCCAGCCAGGCACTCCTAAAAAGATGTTATTTTTAAAGTATTTAGCAGTTGTCATTCACTGCAGAAATTAGATTCCAAGGGAAAATGTAGAATGTCTTCATGGTTATCTGATTATACTCAAAACTTGTAGACTTTATTGTTAACTTTTTAACTTTTGTTAAGATGAAAGTTTTTAAAAAATTGTTTATTTTTTTATTTTTGAGAGAGGAAGAGAGAGAGAGAGAGTGAGTCGAGGAGGGGCTGAGAGAGAGGGAGAGAGCAAGAATCTCACGCAGAGGCTGCACTGTCATCTGTCTGCTCAGAGCTGGACTCGTGCTCAACCCCGTGAATCGTGAGATGATGAACCGAGCCGAGAGCAAGAGTTGGACGCTTAACTGACTGAGAAACCCAGGCGTCCCAATATGAAACTTTTAAAAACTCATTTTCATTTTGGGGTAAATTTAGAATTGGAATGTTAGAGCTAGAGGGAAGTTTTGTAGTCTTAGGTGGGTCACTTAACCTGTCTGTGCCTCATTTTAAGATTAATTATACTTGTTCTGTGCAGTTTTACAAGAGTTAAATTAGATAGTAATTTAGACATAATTTCCTAAATTTTTATCTGTTATGTACTGTACACTCTCCTAAGCCCTTTCTGTATATTAATTCATTTAATCCATATAACAGCACTTTAGGTACAGACTATTTCATCTGCTTTACAGATGGGGAAATTGAGGCACAGAGATGTTAAGTAACTTGTGCAAGATCCCTCAGCTAAATAAGTGGCAAAGCTGGGATCCTAACTCATGAAATTTAGTTCTACTTATAAGTAAAGATAATGCTTGCTAAACTGTTAGAACATCAAGTAGGATATGTTGACCTGCCATGGTAATTGAAAAACTTAGTTGCAGTAGGAATATGAGAGTTATAATTGTCCATAAAGTCATGCAAAATGGTGATAAAAAATCTGCATAGGTAATTGCAGAGACAAGTACCTGAAATGCAGTTGTGGCATCAATAGAAAATTAAAAAAAAAAATTACATGGTGGGGTGCCTGGGTGGCATAGTAGGTTGAGGGTCCTGCTATTGATTTCCGCTCAGGTCACGATCCCAGGGTTGTGGGATTGAGCCCTGCATCAGGCTCTCCACTGAGTGTGGAGCCTGCTTAAGATTCTCTCTCTTACTGCTTCTGCCTCTCTCCCTTGCTTGCGCTCGCTCTCTCTCTCTCTCTCTCTCTCTCTCTCTCAAAAAGAAGGTGGGGCACCTGGGTGCCTCTGTACGTTGAGGGTCCGACTCTTGATCTCTGCTCAGATTATGATCTCACAGTCTGTGAGATTGAGCCCGTGTTGGGTTCCACGCTCAGTGTGGAGCCTGCTTGGGATTCTATTTCTCCCTCTCTCTGTCCCTCCCTGACTCTGTGTGTGTGTGTGTGCGTGTGCATGTGTGCGTGTGTGCATGCACTCTCTCTTTCTCTCTCTCTTGCTCTCAGAATAATCTTAAAAGAAATTACCTGGTGAATAGACCTATAATTTTATTTTATTTTTTTATTAAAAAAATTTTTTTTTTTAACGTTTATTTATTTTTGAGACAGAGAGAGACAGAGCATGAACAGGGGAGGGTCAGAGAGAGAGGGAGACACAGAATCCGAAACAGGCTCCGGGCTCCGAGCTGTCAGCACAGAGCCCGACGCGGGGCTCGAACCCACGGACCTCGAGATCATGACCTGGACCGAAGTCGGACGCTCAACCGACTGAGCCACCCAGGTGCCCCAATTTTATTTTTAACACGTTGCATTTTGCAAATGCCAGGCCTGTTAGAAATTCTGATACTTCTTGAATAAGTATCACAAGACCATGTATTTTCTGGTTGATTTATACCTTATCAGCAAGGACTAGGCTCCTTTCTTTATAAATACAAATGAAAATGGAAATTTCCATTAAACATTGAATGGATTCATTAATTCTTAAAGCAAATATTTATTGAGCACTTATTTTCTGTCTCACTTTGTTCTAGACACTAAGGGTATATAATGGAGGGATATATGTCAGTAAGAAACAATATGAAGAAAACTAAAGCAGCTTTTTAGAATAAGGGTGACTGGGATACATGGTTTTAGATAGGGTGACCAAAGAAAGCTTCGGCAGAGATTCAGTAGATACCTGAATAAAATGTGGTGCCCAACCCTGCTTTGGGAAAAGATGTTCTAGGCAGAGGGATGATAAGGAGACTAATGAGGCACACAGCATAAGGGGAGAGTGGTGAGACAGTTATGGGGGTAGAGTAGGGGAATGCAGTCCCTTATAAGGCTCGTGGTTAGCCTTGTAAGCCATGCATGGTTAGGACTGAGCAGTTGGGAGAAACATTTGGAAGTTTTTGAGCAGAGGACAGACATGATATGGCTTTACTTGAACAATATCACTTGGTATGCTGTGTGAAAAATAAACTGTATAGTGGGGACAAGAGGCGAGTTATGGTTTTTGATTGCCTAGAAATTTTTGAACCTTGTTATTTTTGGCACTGATTTTCAGTCTCATGAGTTCTGTTTTCCTAATTCAAATTCCCAGCCTTCTTCATTTGCAGCTAGGACACAAGCATGCAAACTTGTCTTCTGAACTAGGCTCCTCTAATTAGAAGGCTCATTGGAGACCTGGATTCTGAATTGAGCAGACCTGTTTGCTCGCTGAAGTTTTGCCAATAGTGTACTACATCTTCCAAACTTCTTTTTTTTTTAAGATTTTATTTTTTTTAAGTTATCTTTATACCCAGAGTGGGGCTCAAACTTACAGCTCTGAGATCAAGAGTTGCATGTTGTACCAACTGAGTCAGCCAAGTGCAGATTTTCTCCTAGTTTTATTGTTGTGTCTCTGGTAGAAAAGTGGTTTTGGAGAGGCGGGGCAGTGTTGGTGTTTTTCATGTGATATTTTTGGGATCATTGTATATATTGCTGGCTTCTAGGATACCTAGATAGTCTTGAAGAAGATAAAGGTGGAGAGGGTTCCAGTATTATTGTCAAGTAATAGACCATTACTTCAAGTAAGAGAATATTGTATGGGAAGTATGGGAATTGAATAAGATCATAATAGAGAATGCTTTGGTATTTATGGAAAAATTTGTAGGTTCTAGGTCAAGTTTCTTAGGTAGGATTTGCAGTTTGGTTTGCAAAGAACACAAAATCTTGGATTCCTCTTTGTGTCTGGTATTATTTTGCCTGATTCATGATTTCTCTTGGTTCAAGCTTGAAACTACAGAAGCAATGGTATTGTTAGTACTAAGGCATATATATTTATGTATTGATGTAACCTGGGAGAATCTAGCAAGTAACAAGGGTCAGGAATAGAGTACTGTTGACTCTTGAGCAACATGAGTTTGAATGGCACAAGTTTACTTATGGGCATATTTTATTTGATAAATACAATACAGTACTGTAGATGTATTTTTTCTTCCTTATGATTTTTTTCAGTAACCTTTTCTGTAGTATACTTTATTGTAAGAATACAGTATATAACACATATACAAAACTAACTGCTTATGTTATTGATAAAGCTTCTGGTTAACAGTAGGTTGTTAGTCAAGTTTTTGGGAATTGAAAGTTACATGTGTATTTTCAACGTGTGTGTGTGTGCGTGCGTGTGTGTGTGTGTGTGTGTGTGTGTGTGTTGGTGTCCCTGACCCCCACATCATTCAGTGGTCGCCTGTACTTGACAGATTGGAGTAGACGAATAAGCAGCTTAGGAGAAGGGAATCAGGATGATACGCAGTAAGGGGAGAGCAGATACAAAGGTGAGTAGGTCAGAGGCCAAGCTCTGTTCAGATGGAGTTGAGGAGATACGTGAATCTTTGACTGCATCAGTGAGATTTGGTGATAGAACCACATTCTGCCCTTAATTTATGAGCTTTTGACTATTTGCTAAAGTATAGGAACATACTCAGTTGAGTAGGTCCAGATACTCTATGTGGGAACAAGCAATTTTGTGGTGTCTGACTGAGATAAGTAATGCAGGGTTGGAGATTGGCATGGGCTCCTGTAGAGTAAACTGTGCCAATTTCGTTCACTAGCTGCGGAAATCAAGGGTATACATATATATTTTCTGGGTGTTTAAAAGGTATGTTCTTATTTGGTATTTTATTACATGTTTTTCCACATCTTAGAGGTAGATGTCAGTTTAGGTTTTGAAAGGTACCTGCCATGTGCTGTAATTTGATACTTTCCTTCTCTCTCTTTTTTTTTTAAGATTTTATTTTTAGGTAATCTCTGCACCCAGTGTGGGGCTCCAACCCACAACCCTGAGATCAAGAGTTGCATGCTCTACCAGCTGAGCCAGCGAGGCACCCCTCTTTCTTCAGTATTATTATTATTTTTTTAATGTTTACTTACTTTTGAGAGAGAGGGAGAGAAAATGCTAGCGAGTGCGGGGAGGGGCAGAGAGAGAGGGAGACAAAGAATCCGAAGCAGGCTCCAGGCTCTGAGGTCTCACCACAGAGCCTGATGCAGGGCTTGAACTCATGAACTGTGAGATCATGACCTGGTCCGAAATTGGAGGCTTGTGAACTGCAAGATCATGACCTGGGCCGAAGTCACACGCTCAACCGACTGAGCCACCCAGGCGCCCCTCTCTTCAGTTTTTATAGTCCCATCAGAAATGTGAATGGTGGCTTGCCTTGTTTATGATGAGGGTAATGGAATTATTGTAGAAAATTATGAAGTCCTTGAAACCAAAATTATCTTCTTGGCACTGCCTCCTGTTTGCTGTGTGACTCTAGTCTTATTACATATCTCTCAAATCTCAGTTTTCTTTGAAGTGGGCTAATAGTTCTTACTTTTAGGTCTTTTGGGTGGGTTAAATGAAAAATAATGTAGAACACTACAGGGCCTGGCAGATTGTAAGTGCTCAATAAGTTTTAGTTATTAGATCTGATTTTAAACATTATTTAATTAAATACTTAAGTTTATCTAGTCAAGTTATTTTTTGTATGTGGTGAGGTATCAGTGCACATTTAAATCAATTAGAATACATTTAAAAAATAAAATAGGGATATGCAGTTTTAGATTTTTAACTTTTCTGTTTAAAGATGTGAAATGTGAAGCTTTTTTAAAAAACAAATGTCTTTTAGCCACACTTTGCGTGTGAATTTTAAAATACTAGATTTCTAAAATAGGAATGGGAAGAAACAACCTTAGCTTTGTTTATGAACATATTATATGATAAAAACTGAAGATACTCTTGTTAAAACCAGGAGCAAAGTAAAAATGCTCTCACCGTTATTCAGCATGGTTTGGTAGTTCTAGTTAGTGTAGTTAAAAAAAGTGTAGTTTAAAAAAATATAGAATTATAAAAAGAGGAATAAAAGATTTAAATAAGAAAAGCAGAATCAACAAAGTGCCAGCTGAAAGGAGAGAGGGACAAAATAATATTCTTAGACTTTTGCATGCCCAAGGGCTCATGAATCCCCTACCCTACAGAGGTACATGGATCTCTCATTAGAATTCCTCTTGTAGAGAGGAAAAAAAAGAGGGTTTATAATGAGTCAGTACTAATGAAACTAAGTGCTAAAGTGACTTTGTACAGATTTGATTCCTGTTTTGTAATACTCTGCCTATTCAACTCTGCTGCTATAGTATGAAAGCTGTGAGAGAAAATACATAAAAGAATGAGCATATAGCTGTATTGCAGAAACAAATGGTTGGCTGGAATTGGCTTTTGAGTTAATTTGCTTACATCTGTTTTGTATTATTTGGGAACTTTTTCTGTTCAGTATATTACCTGTGACATCAGGGCAAGGCATTTCTTGCTTAAATGATAGCACCTGTGGTAAACTAGCCCTATTAATATACTATTAAACACTTAGATTGAAGCAAGCATGTAGAAAAAGAAATACACAGCAGCTGGTAGAAGTCGAGGGAATTTGTGTGTATACAGAAAAGTTGCCGAGCTTCTGAAACTTGAAAATGCATACAGATCACTGGGAATCACGTAGGGCTGGGTAGAGCCTGAGTTGCTTGGGAAATTCCAAAGGGGAGCCCAAGATTTTGCATTGCTGACAATTCCCCAGGAGACACCTATGCAGTCAGTCCCTGAAACACAATTTGAATAGCAAGATTCTGTGTGTGTCAAGACTCAACATCTACAAACACAAATTTCCAGTCTCTCTGGTAATAGTTAATGAATGGCCTTATTTGAACACGTGCTGAGTAGTAGGCTCCCAGATTTTCTTTTAGCTTTTTAGCTTAAGTGTTGAGTTTGGAACTTCAGTACTGCTAAGAAGTTCTTGAAAATGGTGTATGTTCTTACTTCTTAACTGATATTTTCCCTTGATGTTTGGTTTCCCCCAGTGTTCTTTTGGTACCTGTGATCACTGGTTGTCATTTAATCTTTTTGTTTCCCCCATTTTTTACTACTTATGTCTTATTAACAGAAATGTAGTTAATTATGAATAATGAGTCATTGAAGGTTGCTTAGTAGTTTCTTGGAGGCGAGTAGAATGTTGATTTCATTAATTTTCCTTAAAGATGACAAGTTGTAATATTTGAGTTGTCTTTGTTTTTGATTCTGGACTAAAAAAAAAAATTTTTTTTTTTAATGTTTTATTTTTGGGAGAGCACAAGCAGGGGAAGGGCAATGTGAGAGAGGGGCAGAGGATCCAAAGCAGGCTCTGCACTGACAGTAGCAAGTCCGATGTGGGTCTCAAACTCAGGAACTGCAAGATCACAACCTGAGCCGAAGTCGGACGCTCAACCAACTGAACCACCCAGATGCCCCTGGATTTTTTTTTGGAAAATTTTATGACTTAGGGAAAGGTAAAAGAAAGACCAAATACCCATATACCTACCAGTTTGATTAAACATTTTTCTTAAAAAAATTTTAAGTAGATTTATTGAGGTTTAATTTCCATACAATAAAATTCAACAGTTAATTTTGAGAAATGTACATAGCTGTATAACCACTTCCATAACATAGAACATTTATATCAGCCTATAAAATTCCCTTGAGCTCTTTGCAGTCAATTCAGAATACTTAAAAAAAATTTTTTTTTAATCTTTATTTATTTTTGAGAGAGAAAGAGAGACAGAGCATGAGTGGAGCCTCCTCCATAGAGAGCCATATGAGCCTCTCTCATAGAGAGAGGGAAACACAGAATCCAAAGCAGGATCCAGTCTCCAAGCTGTCAGCACAGAGCCTGACATGGGGCTCGAACTCACGAACCGTGAGATCATGACCAGAGCTGAAGTTGGGCGCTTAACTGACTGAGCCACCCAGGCACCCCCAGAATACTTTCTGATATCCCTTTTGATTTCTTCTTTGACCAATGGGCTAATTAAATGTGTGTTAAGTTTCTAATATTTTGGGTTTTTGCCACACATCTGTTACTGATTTACTTGCAGTATAGTCAGAAAACATACTGTATGAGTTCAGCCTTTAAAAATTTATGGAAACATGGTTTATAGCCCAGAATTAAGGTCTGTCTTGGTGAATATTCCATGTGTCCTTGAAAATAATGTATTGTTGTTTGGTGGAATGTTTTGTGAATGTTGATTGGATCAGATTGTTTGATAGTGGTCAAGTTTTTTGTATTTTTATTTTTTTGTCCACTAGTTCAGTGTGGACTGTTAATGATTTCCAACTATAATTATAATTAATAATTACAACTTCTTTCAGTTCTGTCAACTTTTTCTTCATGTCCTTTGAAGCTCTGTTATGTGATACACATTTAAGATAGTTATGTCCTTTTGATGAATTGGGAAACATCTTTCTTTACTCATAAGTTTTTTGTTTTGAAGTTTACTTTGATAATACCATAGCCATTTCAGCTTTCTTTGTATTGTTTGGAAGATATAACTTTTCCCATCCTTTTTACTTTAACTCATCTTTATTTTTGTGTTAAAATGTCTTTGTACAGCCTGTAGTTATATTTTCTTTTTTTGTAAAAATAAGAAAATGACTGTCTCATGTTTACTTATTGGTTTAGATCATTTACATTTAATGTATTTATTGATATGGTTGAGTTTAAAACTACTATTATAATATTTGTTTTCTGTTTTCTTTTCTTTCTTTTTTAATTAAATATGCTCCACACTTAGCAATGGAGCCCAATGTGTGGCTTGAACTCACGACCCTGTGAGATCAAGAGTCAAATGTTTAACTGACTGAACCATCCAGGCACCCCATACTATTTGTTTTCTGTTAGTTTTTTACCCCCTTCTTTTCCTGCAGTTTTTTTGGGACTAATTTATTTTAAAAAGATTCCATTTATCTTTGTTGGCTTATGTGGTTTTTTTTTTTTTCAACATTTATTTATTTTTGGGACAGAGCGAGAGAGAGACAGAGCATGAACGGGGGAGGGGCAGAGAGAGAGGGAGACACAGAATCAGAAGCAGGCTCCAGGCTCTGAGCCATCAGCCCAGAGCCTGACGAGCCCAGGGGCTCGAACTCACGGACCGCGAGATCGTGACCTGGCTGAAGTCGGACGCTTAACCGACTGCGCCACCCAGGCGCCCCATGTTGGCTTATGTGTTAAGCCTGTTAGCTATTTTTTTTTAGAAGTTATTCCTAAGGTGTGCAATGTATATCAATAACTTATCATTATATACCTTTACATAATACACGCTTCCATTTCTCTTCTCCATTGGGCTATTATCATCTATTTTAATTCTATGTCATAAATGCCACAGCACATTGTGGGTTTTTTTTAATAGTCATTTAACTTTTTTTTTTTATGTGACAATCTTTAATTCATCATTATGACCTACACACACGGTTAACAATATGTAGTAATGACACATCATATTGTGTTCTATGTTTTTCAGTTAATATTCAAAGACACTTTCTAGTTGAATCGAATCATCATAATTACTATTGCTGCATGAAAAATAGGACCTGACCAACATAATGGACTTTTTAGCAACAATTTTGCTTCATATGCAGTTCCATATTAGTCATTTAACTTTTAAAGAGATTAAAAAAGGAGAAAATAATTATTTTTATTTTCTCATATATTCATTATTTCTGGCACTATTCTTTGTGTCAGTACATATTTACATCTGGTATCATTCCTTCTGCCTGAAAAACTTCCTTTAACATTTCTTGTAATGCAGGTATACTAGTGATAATTTGGCAGGTTTGATGTCTGAAAAAGTGGTCGTGTCACTTCACCTTCATTTGTGAGAGATATTTTCACTGGATATAGAATCTTAGGTTGAGAAGTTTTTTGTTCTTATAGTACTATAAACATGTTGCTGCATTATCTTCTGACTTATGTAGAATTATGCTGTCATTTATACTTTTGTTCCTCTGTATATAATGTCTTTTTTTCTAGCTCCTTTGGGTTTTTTTATCCCTAGTTTTCAGCCATTTGCTTATGATTTGCCTCTGTGTGGTTTTCTTTTATATTTAATTCTGCTTAAGATTTGTTGAGTTTCTTGGTTCTGTAGATTTATAGTTAAATCTTTTACCTTTTCAGCCCCCCTTCATGTTTGTTTCCTTGTATGCTTTTTACATATAGAACATATTTATAATAGCTGTTTTAACCTCTTTGTATGCTAATTCCATCATCTCTGTAATTTCTGTCTCTATTGTCTGATTTTTTCCCAGTTATGCAGAAAAATATATTTATATTTTCCTGATTTTTTTTTTTTTACATGCATGGTAGTTTTTGAAATCATTCTGATTTTTACTTTTTTTTGTGACTTAGATTTTGTCTCTCCTTTAGATACTGTCTGATTTTTTTGGTGTATAGTTCAACTATTTGGAATCAGTTTAATCCTTTGAAATATTGCCTTTAATCTTTGCTAGGGTAAGGTCCATAACACCTTTAGTGTATGGGTAATTTTACCCCATGAATAAGGTGATGTTTTTTGAGGGCTATACCTATGCTCCATATATTGCAGGTCTTTTTACCCTGGATAGTGGAAATATGAACACTTCTCAGCCCTTTACTGGCTTTGAAGATTGTTCTTACTTCTTTTGTGTGTGGTTCATTTTTCTGGGCTGGCATAGTTTATTCTCTCACGTGTTCAGATTAGTACTCAACCAGACACTTAAAGGGACAAGGTCTCAGAGCTCTCTCTGTTTAACTTTCCCTTGACCCTCTAACCCACAGATTCTGAATGCCCAGCCTTACTCAACTCAGTTATTTGGCCCCTCATTTGAGTGAGAACACCAGGCTGTTTGTGTTCTTCCACCCCACACATTGGCCTGGACACTGCTTGTAGTTAGTAAGTTGGGCCAGTTGTAGATCTCATCTCATTTTGCTTATCTTCTTATGTGTTTTGTTTAGTTTTCTAATTGTTTACGGTGGGGGTAGGTTAAATTCAGTCCCTTTTTCTCCATTATAGTCAGAAGTGGAAACTGGTTTAATAATTTGAGTCCTTTTCCTTTTTTCCTGCATAGACTACAGTGAAAATTATGCATGTCACTTTACCCCTAAGCACTTTAAAATATATCTCCAAAAATTCAAAATATTCTACTATATAACCACAGTGTTGTTGTACTGAAGAGAATTAACAAGATCTTCTAAATATTATCCAGGACTGATTCTAGTTTGTCCAGGATTGTTTCCAAATGTTTTTTGTTTACTTCTTAATTGGATTACTTACTATTTTGCACTTTTTTTTGTTTTGTTTCTTTCATTGTTTTTGCTCTAGTATATTTGGACAATGTGATATTTATGGTTGTATGGCTTTTCTCTGTCCTGTTGTTCTTTTTGCTGTGATATAATGTGGATAACTTGTCTCTGAGCCGTAGTTAGAAAGGCTGATTATTTGTGTTTTACCTGCTTTTCTCCAGTCATGGGGTCATGATTATATACAACCTCTTTGAGAATTCCAAGGCTCTGTTCTCTTTTGGAATTAAAAAAAAAAAGTGAATTGTATGACTTCTGAGTGTTAGGGACAGACAGCATCAGGAATCCTAGGAGTCATTGCTAGGAAGTGTCAAAATGCAAATCCAGTTCTGTATTATGCTTTTCCACTTTCTCATTAGAATATTGTTTCCTTGGCTGCCTGTTTGAGAGATTATGCCATTAGATTATTCTCAGTGTTGTATTAGTGCACTGGGTCTCTTGAATACAAACAACAAAAAAATCCTCTGTTTGGTAGCCTTTTCTAATTTCAGTGCTGTAAATATCACCCCCCCCCCCCCCATGGCTAATTTCAAGCTACCAACATGTCATTGGTTACAGATTTGGGAAGAGATCAGGTGCTTACGAGCCTGTATTAGGTCACTTCACACACTGGTTATATTCTTTTCTTACTTGGTTTCAGTTCTTGAGGAATTTGTTTTTAACTTTTTTTTGAGAGAGTGAGTAGTGAGTGGGGGAGTGGCTGAGGGAGAGGGAGAGAGAATTTGCTTTTAATGTTTATTTACTTTTGAGAGACATTGAGAGCAGGAGCAGGGGAGGTACAGAGAGGGAGGGAGACAGAGGATCCAAAGCAGGCTCTATGCTGACAGCAGAAAGCCCGGATGTGGGGCTCGAACAAACTCACGGCACTGTGAGATCATGACCTGAGCAGAAGTCTGACACTTAACCAATTGAGCTATCCAGGTGCCCTGAGGGAGAGAGAATCTCAAGCAGGCTCTACACCCAGTGCGGAGCCATCCATCTCAGGACTGAGAGATCATGACATGAGCTGAAATTGAGAGTCAGACACTTAACCAACTGAGGCACCCAGGTGCCCCAAGAATTTTTTTTTTTTTTTAATATGGGAGGGTGTGCTGTTTTTTATAAGTTTTTTCTCCCCAACAGATCCCCCTTTGTTTTATTAAGTATTGGGGAGAGATAAATTACATAATACTGTTTCAATACATTATCTTCAGTGTTTTTTTTTTTTTTCCTTTTTTTATTACTGGGATCGTATCATAAATACTGGTGTTTAGGCATAGCTAACCCAAAAACATGGGTCTTGTGTAGAAGATGATAAGAAGATGGACTTGGTAACCATGTGTTCCTGGATAGCATTTTTTTAAATAATGTTTTTATTTATTTTTGAGAGAGAGAGAGAGAGAGAGAGAGAGAGAGCATGAGCAGGGGAGGAGGGGCAGAGAGAGAGGGAGACACAGACTCTGAAGCAGCCTCCAGACTCTGAGCTGTCAGCTCAGAGCCCAATGCAGGGCCTAAACCCCTGAACTGTGAGATTATGTCCTGAGCTAAAGTCAGACGCTCAACCTACTGAGCCACCCAGGCGCCCTTCCTGGGTAGCAATTTTTAATTTGACCCATTAAAATCTGTGAATTGTGTTTTATCTCTGTTATAAAGATCCAGAAAAATCATTAGTCAGATCCTTTGCCAACGAAAGTAAACATTATCTTGCCTTAGAAAATTCCTTTGTGTGTGGGACAGAGAAAAGATGACTGTTTAATAACTCAGGAGTGTTCCATCCATGCAAATAATTGAGCTTTTATCACATGTCACTGAAATAGCCATGGTTATTGTTTTAAGTTATCAGAAATGCAGAACACTTTATCTGAAATGTGACTTAAAAAGTTGACTTTTTTGGTGCTGAAAAGGAGTGGAAGCAGTAACTTTGCAAAGCCAAGTTTGTGCTGTGGCTATTCAGTCCACTTAAATACAATTCAGTAATCCAGTGGAAATCCTACATTTGATTTTCAAAATGAAAGAAACCACCCAAAAGTTGTCATACTACAACTTTCTCATTCTTGATTTCTTCTTGATATTTTCTCTTGTGTGGGGTATTTTTTTAAACCTAAGTATGAACTTAAAAAAAATTTTAAGGGATATGGTAAATGTTTAATATAATATTTGATTCCATTATTTAGTCTTGATTTTTAAACATTTCATACTAGTAGGCTTTATCATCTCTTATACCCTAGCTTCACTGTGTTTTCTTTGTTAGTTGCAAAGATAGTTTTGGATTCTAGTTTTGGATTCCATTCTTGTCATTTCTCTTGAGAACAGTGCATTCAATAGTACAGTGAAGTGATTCAATAATAGTTTAAATTAAGTGATCCTTTAATGCCAGCCTTTGTGCTAAGCAGTTTACATGCATTTAGGGTAGCCCTTATCTCTATTTTACAGATAAAAAAACCTAAGATTTTTAAAAAGTTAAAAAATTACCCAGCTCATGCAGTAATTGCTAGGAAGTGTCAGGATGCAAATCCAGTTCTGTGTTTATTCCTCAGTATGGCCTCAATTAGTGTATGTAGGTCTCAAAGGCAAGTGTGGGAGGAGGAAGTAGAGGAAGAGATGGGAGGAGATGATGGTGATGATGATGATGAAGAACAAGAAGAAAAAGAAGGAGGAGGAGGAGGAGAATTATTTACTGTGCCTAATGTATTGTAGGCACTTTCCTAATTGCCACCCATGGCTTAAATCATAATCCAAACAGCCTTGAGAGAGAGGTATTCTACTTCTTTCCAGTTAAAAAAAAAAATTCTTTTTTAACGTTTATTTATTTTTGAGAGACAGAGCATGAGCAGGTGACAGGCAGAGAGAGAGGGAGACACAGAATCCGAAGCAGGCTCCAGGCTCTGAGCTGTCAACACAGAGCCTGACGTGGGGGTCGAACTCACAAACTGCAAGATCATTAACTGAGTCAAGTCGGATGCTTAACCGACTGAGTCACCCAGGCACACCTACTTCTGTCTGGTTTTAAGGATGGGGCACTGAAGCTGAGTCTTGCATTTGCTCAGGGAAACAAGCTAATAAATAAAGGTAATGGGATTTAAACCGAATAGATTTTTTATTCTAGTAAAAAAAATGCTTGCCATAAAATTTACTACCTTAACCATTTCTAAGTATACAGTTCAGTAGTATTAAATATATTTACCTTGTTTTGCAACCATTCTCCAGCATTTAAACCCATCATTTGACATAAGAATTTGTGTCCTTAGCTGTACAATGACCAGTCACAGACGTGTATGTACAGAAAATTCAGTGATGGACACTTAGGCTTCATGCAGTACATTAGAGAAACCATTATAGTTTCTTTTTGAAAACATACTTGGTGTTTTGTTTTATAAAAGAGGGCAGTTTTCTTTAGGAAGACATTTTGGTTTGTTAAGGATTCACTCATGGTGAGGATGGAGAAACCAGGACCAGATTTATCCCCCTGCCTGGAAAAATCTAAGGAAACCAAGGAAAAAAAAAAAAAAAAAAAGCAGAGAAACCATAGTTTTTAAGACTGGTCACCAGATGGTAAATGACAATGATCCCTGAGAGAGGGGAAATAAATGAGTCAAGACGTCTGGTTGTTCCAACTTTCTATCTTGAGAAAATTTCCATCTGCAGTGATATGAGAGGAAACCTAGGTGGAGGCCAGCTAACTCTCTGAGTTGAGAAGATGAAACTGAGACTCAAGCAGGACCAAAGTAACTAGAATTCACAGACAGAATATCAGAGTGAAGAGCACTGCATAGAGAGAGAATCCCTGAGATTTGTGAAGGGTTCTCCTAGTGTTTGGCAGAGTATTGATCAGTGCATACATGTGAAGAGACTGTCTGAGTCCAGGGAAAGAAACAGTGCCTTGTGTTCACATAAGACAGGAAATAGTGCCTGTTCTCACTGGCCAGACTGGGAAAACTCTTAATTTGTGGAGCAATGGGGTAGACTACTCAGAAAAGTCTTCCTTCACTAGTTGGGAATAATTAGCCCTACAGTGAGCACTGCTCCAGAACCACCTTACAAATTAAAAATGCAAGACCCAAAAGGATCAAACTGTTTCCAGGTAACTGTACTTTCTCTTACAACAAAGCCTGAGAATATCTATAAAAATACAAAAATTGCTTACCACCCAATAAAGTGAAATTTGTAATGTCTGGGATCCATTTAGTGAAAGATTATAAGGCATACATTGAAGCAAGAAAACAATAATCCATAGTGAGAAGAATAAGCAACCAATTGGAACCAACCTGGAAGTGACACAGGTGTTAGAATTAACAGACAAGAGCATTAAAAAAGTTATTACTGTATTTCATGTAAGTAGAGACATAGAAAATATTAAACACAAATCTAACTTATAGAGATGAAAAGTATACTGTTTTCAATGGGAAGTACACTGGATGACATTAACAGCAGATTAGACATTGCAGAATATTAGTGAACTAGAAGACATAGCAGTAGAAACAATTGAAAATAAAAAGAGATAAAAGAATTTTTAATGAATATGAAAAACCACTAGTGGACTGTGGGAAGGGTTTGAATGACCTGATATACTTGTAATTGGAATCCTTCTGGAGAAGGATGGAGAGAGTTCAACAACAACACAACAACAAAACTGGAAGAAATAATGGTTGAAAAAGTGTCCAGCCACAGATCCAAGAAGTTCACTGTTACAAAGCTCAAGAAATATGGAGAAACCAAAGCACATGGTAATCAAATTATTCAAAGCCAGTGGTAAAGAGGAAAATCTTAAAAACAAACTAGGGAGGGTAAAGACACATTATATTCAGAGGCGAAGATGAGGATGACAGATTTCTTGTCAGAAGGAATACAATTGAAAAGATGGTGGAGCAACATCTTAAAAGTATTTAAAGAAAAATATATGAACCTGTCAGCCTATAATTCTATGCTTCATGGAAATATCTTTCAAAAATGAAGACAAAATAAAGACTTCAGACATACAAAAGCTGGAAGAGTTTTTCACCAGCAGAATAAATATTAGAGGAAGTCATCCAGAAGGAAAATGATGCTAGATGGAAATATGGATTCACATAAAGGAATAAAGAACCCTGAAAATGATGATTAAAGGAGATTTTTTTTCTTGTTATTTAAACCTCCTTAAAAGATAATTATTTCAGGACACCTGAATGGCACAGTCATTTAAGCATCTGACTTTGGCTCAGGTCATGATCTCATGGTTGATGGGTTTGAGCTCCCTGTTGGACTCTGTGCTGACAGCTTGGAGCCTGGAGCCTGCTTCATATTTTGTGTCTTCCTCTTTCTCTCCCCTTCCCCTGCTAGCACTCTGTCTCTCACTGTTTCCAAAAATTTAATAAAATAATTATTTCAACCCAAATAACAAAAATATATTGTGGGGTTTATAATATATATATAAGTAAAATATACAATGGCAGTAACCTAAAGGCCAGAAGGAGAGAAATGGAAGTATATTAATGTTAGGTTCTTACACCTGACATGTTATAATATCACTTGAAGGTAGGCAGGGATAAGTTAATGAGGTGTACTATAAACCTTAAAGCAACTACTGAAATAGCCAAAGAGTTTTGCTAATAAGCCAATGAAGAGATAATGAAATCATAAAAAATAGTACAAAAGAAAGAAAAAGGAACAAAGTGCAGATGAGTCAAATAGAAATAACATTGATAGACTTAAATCTACCCATATTAGTAACTTTTATTTTTAAAAAATTTAATGTTTTTATTTATATCTGAGAGAGAGGTACAGAGTACGAGTGGGAAAGGGGCAGAGAGGGAGGCACAGAATCAGAAGCAGGCTTCTGTTTCTGAGCTGTCAGCACAGAGCCTGACATGGGCCTTGAACTCAAGAACGGTGAGATCATGACCTGAGCTGAAGTCAGTGCTTAACCATTTGAGCCACCCAGGTGCCCCATTAGTAACTACTTTAAATGTAAATGATCTAGACATCCTAATTAAAAGGCAGAGATTATCAGATTGGATAAAAAGCAAGACCCAAGTGGCGCCTGGCCTGCTCACTTGGTAGAACATGTAACTCTTGGTTTCAGGGTTGTGAGTTCAAGCCCTATGTTGGGCATAGAGATCACTTAAAGAAAAAAAGCAAGACCCAATTATATGCTGCTTATGACAATTTCACTTTAAATATCAAGATACAGATAGGTTAAAAGTAAAGGATGGAAAAAGATACACTATGCTAGTCCAAAAAAAAAAAAAGTGGCCATTTTAATATCAAAGTGGATTTTAGGACATAGACTATTGCAAAGAATAAAGAAGATCATTTGTTTTTGTTTTTTTTTTTTAAATTTTTAATGTTTATTTGTTTTTGAGAGAGCCAGAGAGACAGAGCATGAGCAGGGGGAGGGGCAGAGAGAGAGGGAGACACAGAATTTGAAACAGACTCCAGGCTCTGAGCTGTCAGCATAGAGCCGGATGCAGGGCTCAAACTCACAAACCGTGAGATATGATCTGAGCCGAAGTCGGACGCTTAACCGACTGAGCCACCCAGGTGCCCTGAAGATCACTTGTTAATAATAAAGGATGAATTGATCCAAAAGGCATGATAATCATGAACATTTATGTATGTAATAACAGAGCTTCAAAAATCAACAAAGCAAACAGTTGCAGGGGAAAAACAGAAGATCACAATCATAGACAGATTTCAGTACCCCTCTCTTGATAATAGAACAGGTAGGTAGAAAAATCAGTAAGGATATAAAAGACTTGAACAATCCCATCAACCAGTTTGACCTGGTTGAAATTTATAGAATACTCAAGAAGAGCAGAGATTGACATTCCTGGAACACTCATCATTAACAGCAGAATACACATTCTTTTCAAGTGCACATGAAATATTGTAAATATCATATTCTGGGTCATAAAATAACTATTTAAATTTTTTTTTTCTTCAACGTTTTTTTTATTTATTTTTGGGACAGAGAGAGACAGAGCATGAACGGGGGCGGGGCAGAGAGAGAGGGAGGCACAGAATCGGAAACAGGCTCCAGGCTCCGAGCCATCAGCCCAGAGCCTGACGCGGGGCTCGAACTCACGGACCATGAGATCGTGACCTGGCTGAAGTCGGACGCTTAACCGACTGCGCCACCCAGGCGCCCCATAAAATAACTATCTAAAAGTATTGGTATACAAAGCATGTTTTCTGGCTGTAGTGGGGTAAATTAGAAGTCAATAGCAAAAATAATTGAGAAAATCCTTAGTATTCGAAAATAAGTAACAGACTTATAAATAGTACATGGATCAAAATGGAAATTAGAAAGTATACTGAATAGAATAAAATGGTAACAGCATAACAGAATCTGTGGGATGCTGCTAAAGCTGTATTAAGGGTACATTTATAGTACTAAACATCTGGATTAGAGAAGAAGTAAAGTCTTAAATCAGTGGCATTACTTTATGCAACAAAAAAGAAGAGTAGTTAAACTCAAAGTAAGCATTAAATAAATAATGAAGACCAAAGGGAAAATCAATAAATAGAAAACAAAGATAATTAGGGAAAATCAAAGGAAATAAAAGTTTTTTTTTTTTTAATATAAATAAAATCAATAAATCTCTAGCTATCCTGATCAGGAATGAAAGAGACAAGATATAGATTACCAATATCAGGAATGAGAGAAGTAATATCACTACAGATTCAAAAAGATGTAAAAACATAATAAGGGAATTTTGGACAATTTTATTTCCATAACTTAAACATCTTAGGTGAAATGGACAAATTCTTGCAAAACTCATTTAAGAAGTAGATAATGTGAATAGCTCTTTATATATGAAGTTGAAATTATAGCTAATAACCTTTTCACAAAGAGAAGTCTAGGCCAGGATGGCTTTACTGCTGAATTCTGCCAAACATTTAAGGAGGTACAAATACCAGTGCTATATGAATGTGTCCACAAAGTTGAAAAAGAGGTAATATTTTCCAACTCTTTTACTCTGATATCAAAACTTGGCAAAGACAGTACAAAAAATAGAAAACTTCAGACCAGTGTCTCTCGTGAGCACAGATAACAAAGATTCTAAACAAAGTTATATTAGCAAGTCAAATCCCACAATATTGTAAAACATAGTACATTGTAACCAAGTGGGGTTTATTTCAGTAATGCAGGTTGGTTTAATATTAGAAAATCAGTCAATTTGGGGGGCACCTGAGTGGCTCATTCCACTAAGGGTCCGACTTCGGTTCAGGTCATGGTCTCACGGTTCTTGAGTTCGAGCCCTGCATTGGACTCTGTCCAGGTTTCAGAGCCTGGAACCTGCTTCAGATTCTGTGTCTCCCTCTCTCTCTGCCCCTCCCCCACTCACACTCTATCCTCAAAAATAAATAAACATTAAAAAAAATAAAAAAAAATCAGTCAACTTTGTCACGTTAATAAGCTAAAAAAATCCATGGAATCAACTTACTAGGTGTAGAAAGAGCAGGTGACAGGTCAGCATCTGTCCCTGATAGTTTTTATCTACAAAGTATTAATAAAAAACTTAACCTAACCTGATAAAAGACATCAAAGACAAACTTGTGGCTAACTTTCAAACTTTTGTGTATGGTTGAAATTCCCATTACAATAAATTTTTAGAAAAATGTATGTGAAAATAAAGTACTAACATTAGTGAGACAGTTTCATACATATTTATAGATATTTGAATAATCATGGAATCGTATTAGGACTAGAATGGACCTTCATTATGATACTAATTCAAACTGTTTATTTTTTATAGGTCAATATGGAAATCCTTTAAATAAATACATTAGACATTATGAAGGATTATCTTATGATGTGGATTCATTACACCAAAAACACCAGCGTGCCAAAAGAGCAATTTCACACGAGGACCAGTTTTTACGTCTAAATTTCCATGCCCATGGAAGGTGAGTAAACTTATTGCTGTGTCTGAAGTTTTCTTATATTTAGTCTGGTTAGAAGAAGAAATTTATATCATTAATTTTCCTTCTCTAATGGAAAGGTCCTCATTCTAGTCTAGAATTTGGTATATATACTAAAAAAAAATGTTTTCTTTTAAAATGGATTGCCCTTTTTATATTAAGGCAACAGTCAAATTTAAATGTTTTTAAATTTTGAAGCCAATCTTCTGTTGTATATTTAGTAGAGGATATATCCTCAAAGAAGAGTCTTGATTTCCCACTACTTTTTATGTATTTTATGGGTCAATAGACCTGTCTTCTGGTGCCAACAGTGAAGGTAGCTGGTTTTATGTCATTGATACATTTAATTTCTCATTAACTCAATTTTATTAACTCTAAAATGACAGTTTGTAGACAGATCACCTACTGTACTGCTCATTTCTCAGACAGAATTGTTAAGGGATAAAGAACAGGGAGCCAGGGGAGAAAGGCAGAAATCATATTTGTTTAGTGCCTGGGGTGTCCCAGGTGCATATATGCTTTATATGCATTTTCTTTTTTAATCTTCTCAAAACCCAAAGTAAATATCTATTTATATCTGAGGAAACTAAGGCTCAGAGAAGTTAAATTATTTCTTTAAAGTTACACAGCATAGGGGCGCCTGAGTGGCTCAGTCAGTTAAGTGTCGTCGCATCAGCTCAGGTCATGATCTCGCTGTTCGTGCGTTCGAGCCCCATGTTGGGCTCTGTGCTGACAGCTCAGAGCCTGGAGCCTGCTTCAGATTTTGTGTCTCCCTCTCTATCTACCTGTCCCCCACTCATAGTCTGTCTCTCTCTGTCTCTCAAAAATGAATGAACGTTAAAAAAAAAAAAATTTAAAATTACACAGCATAGATTTGAGCCAGATCTGACTGACTCAGACCTTGTACTTTTTTCTTTCTGTTGTTTAGGGGTACATAGATACAAAATCTTGGAGTATTCTCTATTAGACTTTGTCTTGCTTGCTGTAATTGGTAAATCTATTCCTTTTGTGTTTTTCCTATTGATACAACCCTGATTTATTGTTCACCTCCTAATAGGTTTCCCAGCTTCCTTTCCATTTATCATTAAAGCTATCCTATGGACTGCTACAAGATGACTGTTCCTTAAATGCTTACTTTTTCATGTCAGCTTATTTTTCTAAAGTCCTCAATTAATGATTGTAAGCCACATTTCTTAACTTGGCTTTCACGATTCTCTGTAAATTAATTCTAGTCTGTTTTTGTAAACTTTGTTCCGTTTCCCAATATAAGTGTCTTTTTCACCCAGAATGATCATCTGGTTGCTGAATATACCATGAGCAGTTTGTTTTCTGAGTCATTTATCTTAAATCTTGATCATCTTTTAATGTACAGTTCAAGTTCTACTTCTTTAAAAATTTACCTACACCTTCCTCAGAACTTTTAAATTGCTCATCTGTACCACTGGTATTTGATTTGTTCTGTCTTCCTTTTTATGAGTATATTTGTTTACTTTTCTATAACTTTTTTGTTCCTCACAGGGAGGCATCCTGGCTACTGTTTAGTAATGTTTATTTTTTGTACTTATGCTTAAGTACAGATGTACAGATGCTTGGGGCGCCTGGGTGGCTTGGTCGGTTAAGCGTCTGACTTTGGCTCAGGTCCTGATCTCACCACTCGTGAGTTCAAGCCCCGCTTCGGGCTCTGTGCTGACAGCTCAGAGCCTGGAACCTGTTTGGGATTCTGTGTCTCCCTCTCTCTCTGATCCTCCCACGTTCATGCTCTGTCTCTCTCTGTCTCAAAAATAAATAAATGTTAAAAAAAAATTAAAAGTGTGATCAGATGTACAGATGCATAAGAAAGATATTAATGGATGAATAATTATTTTTAATCAGATATAAAATTATTAATTACTAATCATATAATAAATACTATGTAACTTAAAGTGTTTTGCACATGTAAATAAATATTAAATTAACTTATTTTCCATATTAAAATGTAATGATCATTGTAGAAAAAAGTACTTTTAAGTTATAAAATCTCTTGCTTTGATTTGAAGGAGGTAAGAAGATACATTTAGGGTTGTTTTTTTTTTTTTTTTCAACGTTTATTTATTTTTGGGACAGAGAGAGACAGAGCATGAACGGGGGAGGGGCAGAGAGAGAGGGAGACACAGAATCGGAAACAGGCTCCAGGCTCTGAGCCATCAGCCCAGAGCCTGACGCGGGGCTCGAACTCACGGACCGCGAGATTGTGACCTGGCTGAAGTCGGACGCTTAACCGACTGCGCCACCCAGGCGCCCCTAGGGTCTTTTTTTTAAGGTAAGAATATTACTGACAGCAATTTATGTAAATTTTTATGACCCTTAACTTCAGATATTTTTTAATTACCCATTTTTTATCAGTATCATGAAATAATAGCAATCTTTCAGCCTTCCTAAGTTTTTAGTGACCACCCCAAAATAAATTTAATATTATATTCCAAATACAGTGTAACTACCAAAAGGAAAAGTCGAGATTCTAGCTGCTTTTGGTTTGGATACCACATTTCTATTACATCATTAGATTTTTATTTGATCTATGACATAATTTATGTTGAGCTTGTGGCAAAGCTAAATTCCTAGCTCTCCCCCACTCCTCCTTTTTTGTTGTGTTTATGCATGTGTGAGAGAGAGTGAACATGTGAGTGCATGCTGTTTAGTCATCCATAAACTTATTTATTGACTGCTAGTTAAAAGTTACCTAGTTTAGGCTGTGGGTGGTAGAAACATAAACCAAACATAGATCTAACAGGGGCTGTAAGATGTGTGCAAGTCATTTCATAGGAGGAAAATGTGATATGGTGCTTTATAGATAAAATACTATAGATATTCAAATGATACAAATGAGACCTGAAGCTCTCAACAAAGGGCCTGCAGCCAGGAGATCTCATGCTGTGTATAAGTGGTCATATTAAGTACTTTTAACAGAAATCTGTTTAATCAACCATACACACACACACACACACACACACACACACACACACATACACTACTTTTTCTAGAGTAGATCCAAATTGAGGTATTGTATTTTACTCTTTCAATTATCATACTTGTATGTTGATGCTGTCTCAATTTGTGCCCTAAAATGTGGTCATTTTAATTATGTTGTAACATACATTAGTTAAAAATGTGATGATCTGATCGTTTTATTTCTCTCTTTCCTTGCAAAGGTCTATGAAATGACCTGGGTGGTATAGTTATAGATTTCCTGCTAAGTCTCTCCCCCTCCACCATATACAAAAAGTTAGTTTTGGTACTCTACAACCCCCTTAAACAGGACTTGTATTGATACACAAATTATGGGTTATTTGGTTAATAACAATTTATAATACAAATGAGAAGTGATTATGATAAAATAGTGTGTTGATTAGAAGACCCAGTTTTGTTTTGAATATGGTTTTGGGGTGACTTTGGGCTATACCTAGTAGTCCAGTCTGTAAAATGTGTGCTGCTCTTGTGCATTGTGGCTAGACCTGTTATCTATTTTTCCATCTTTTAAAACATAATCAAGTAGAGTTTGTTTCTTCTGATTATATGGTTCAGTTTAATCCCGTAGAATCACATTGCTGTGATTTAAAAATTACAGAATATAATACTGTGTAGTTAACTTAGAAAAGAGGAAAATACCAGAAAAGGGTTCTGCTTAGATGACTTGCATCTCTGAGTACTAGCACCGTCTGTCTGTGTGTGTGTGTGTGTGTGTGTGTGTGTGTGTGTGTGTGTGTGTGTGTATTAAAGTCATTCTTTGTGCTGTTTGTTTTATGCTTAAGTGCATGAGCAAACTTTTTTCAACCTGTCTTCCAAGTTTCCTAAATCAGAAAGGGTGTATCACATACCAGATTTACAGATATTAATGTTAAATGAAGAAATGTTGAGATTTTTTAAGCCTGAAGTCCATTCTTAGGAATTCCGTGAATGGCACACCTGGGTGCCTCAGTCATTTAAGCCTCTGACTCTTGATTTTGGCTCGAGTTATGATCTCACGGTTTGTGGTTTCAAGCCCTGTGTTGAGCTCTGCACTGACAGTGCAGAGCCTGCTTGGGATTCTCTCTGTCCCTCTCTGTCTGCCCGTCTCCTGCTTGCATGTGCATGCTCTCTCTCAAAATAAATAAACAAACTTAAAAAAAAAAAAGAATTCCATGAAAAACTAGTGCTCTTGAAATAAAGCTTGAAGTTGTTTGAAAATATGGAATGCCTGAGTGGCTCAGTCATTTAGGTATCCGACTCTTAATCTTAGCTCAGGTCCGTCCTTCCTTCCTTCCTTCCTTCCTTCCTTCCTTCCTTCCTTCCTTCCTTTCTTTTTTTGTTTTTAACTTGTTTTATTTTTTAAAATTTACATCTAAATTAGTTAGCCTATAGTGCAATAATGATTTCAGGAGTAGATTCCTTAGTGCCCCTTACCCATTTAGCCCATCCCCCCTCCCACACCCCCTCTAGCAACCCTCAGTTCTCCATATTTATGAGTCTTTTCTGTTTTGTCCCCCTCCCTGTTTTTATATTATTTTTGTTTCCCTTCCCTTATGTTCATCTGTTTTGTCTCAAAGTCCTCATATGAGTGAAGTCATATGATTTTTGTCTTTCTCTGACTAATTTCACTTAGCATAATACCCTCCAGTTCCATCCACGTAGTTGCAAATGGCAAGATTTCATTCTTTTTGATTGCTGAGTAATACTCCATTGTGTATATGTGTGTGTGTGTGTGTGTGTGTGTGTGTGTATGTATACATATATATATATGTATATATATAGTGCATATATATATATATATATATATACTCCTTCTTTATCCGTTCATCCATCAGTGGACATTTGGACTCTTTCCATACTTTGGCTATTGTCGATAGGGCTGCTATAAACATGGGGGTGCATGTGTCCTTTTGAAATAGCACACCTATATCCTGTGGATAAATGCCTAATAGTGCAATTGCTGGGTTGTAGGGTAGTTCTATTTTTAGTTTTTTGAGGAACCTCCATACTGTTTTCCAGAGTGGCTTCATCAGCTTGCATTCCCACTTTCTTTTTTTTTAAGTTTATTTATTTATTTGAAAGAGAAAGCACGAGTCAGGGCGGGGCAGAGAGAGAGAGAATCCCAACCAAGCCCTGTGCTGTTGTCACAGAACCTGATGTTGGGCTCGAACCCACAAACTGTGAGATCGTGATCTGTGCCAAAGTCAGATGCTTACTTAACTAAGCCACCCAGGCGACCCTCAACTCAGGTCTTGATCATTTCAGGGTCATGAGTTCAAGCCCTGCATTGGGCTCTATGCTGGGCATGGAGCCTACTTTAAAAAAAAAAAAGCAAAATCTTGAAGGTGGCTGGGTGACTGGCAAAGCCTGTGTGGTTTGGTTGAGGGTCTGACTCTTGATTTCGGCTCAGGTCATGATCTTGTGGTCCTAAGATTGAGCACCATGCCGGGCTTCATGTTGACTGAGCATGGAGCCTGCTTGAGATTCTTTTTCTCTCTTTCCCTCTGCCCCTCTCCCCCACTCACACACACACACTCTCTCTCTCGCTAAAGTACAAATAAAATAAAAAGTCATGTGAGCATGTGGACAGTGCTATAGGAAAGATTGTTAAGGAAATGTAAGTATTTTGAAACATACTTCTGTAATATTGATTAGAGTATTAAAATATTTTGATAATAGATGCTAGGGTAAAAGATACCTCGTAGCTTTGCTTAGAAATTAGGAATCAGTTTTCTCAATTTCAGAAATTGCTTTACTTGGATAAATTCTGATAAATGGGATGCCTGAGTGATATGTACCCAGAGCATTGCTTCTTCCTCTAAGCTCACTTAGCAATAAGTATATCAATTACAGCATTTATTACATTTTATTATAACTCTGTTTACATCCATATGTCCTTTGTTCCTTCAAACTTGAAGGGCAAAGCCTGAGTTATATTCACCTTTTTTCTATAGGTGTTGGTCATTTAAGTTATACTGAATGAGTGAATGAATGAATGAAACATTATGAAGGGAGTACAACATTTACAAGCATAAAATGCTGACAGGGAGATATGTAACTAATATTTATGTTAAGGTCTGGCCCTTACCAGAGATTTTAATCAGCAAAGGTAAAGTAAAATAAGTATCAGCTGCTTATTATGTACTTAATTTTTTTAAATATTGCAAGTGCTTTTTAAAAATTTTATTTTAGAGAGAGAAACAGTGCAAGCAGGGAGACGGACAAAGGGGAGAGAGAAAATCTTAAGCAGGCTCCATACTCAGTGTGGAGCCCAACGTGGGGCTTGATCCCATTTGACCTGAGCCAAAATGAAGAGATGCTCAACCAACTGAGCCACCCAGGTGCCCCTGCATTTTGAATTTGATGGATAATAAAGTACGCTAAGATATTAGAAATCGATTTTCAGCTTAAATATTGTGTAGCCTAAAATATCTCATTCTTTTAAGCAGTTGTTTCTAATCGGTAAGTGGTAGGCAGATTTATTATATTGTGGGATGCAGGATTTTTAAAATACTTGTGGAAGATATGTTTTTTGTCAGGCCTCATGTTCATGTGAAAGCATGTGATGTGCCAGGGACTGTCTTTGTTACTCCCTTTCCTTATTCTTCTTTGATACTAGGAAATGACATGTTGTATCCTACCATCCCTGGCTTCATTTGTCTTGTGTTTTAGGCTTGTACATTACCAATGTATTGCAGTTTCATTAGGAATTTTGCTTATGTGACTTATGTGACTTTAATAAAATGTATATTTTATATTGTTCAAGTTTGGGTTTTATGTAATTACTGAAATATTATTATAGTCCTATATTGGTATAGATGAACATTTAGGAAAAATAATTATCTCTTGGACTTATCCAAGAGTATTAGTATAGCCTGAGAAAAACTCACTGCAAGATTATTTAGTAGTTATTTTTAGTATAGCTCACAGTGAGATTCTAATGTGAACTAATATTTTTAAATTTATGCCTTTTGTTACAACTGTCATTGAAGAGAAGCATAAGGCATCATTCCACTATTCCTTTTTTGTTTTTAAAGTTTATTTATTTATTTTGAGAGAGAGAGAGTGTGAGCAGGGTAGGGGCAGAGAGAGAGAGAGAGAGAGGGAGAGAAGAATCCTGAGCAGGCTACGCAGAGCCTGTTCTGGGGCTCAAACTGATGAACCGTGAGATCATGACCTGAGCTGAAACCAAGAGTTGGATGCTCAACCGAGCCACCCAGGTACCCCAACTACTATTCCTATTTCTTAATAGAATTTCTATAAATTTTCTGAAATACTGCTTCATAGTGGTATTTAAATAAGTTGAAAGAATATCTGAGAACTCCGATATAATACAGTTGATCTTTTTGGTAGGAAGTATGTGTATATTGTTATATTGAATCATGTTTTTTTTCTTGTTGTGTGTATATATTTTTGAGCCATTTCCTGCTTTATATCTTATTTTCCAAATTATAGGCAGGTGTCTTTATTTTCTGGTCTTCTCACCACTTTGCTAACTTTATTGCCTTTCATAGATTTGATGGTTCAAATCTACCAACTTTACATTTGAGTGGAACATCACTTAGTAAAGAAACTTGTGATTTTATAGGAAGGATAATAAATATATTGAAACAGTCATAAACTAGGTAGAGAAAGGAGTATTGTGATCATTCAGAGACTGAGTGGAGTTCTCTTCTAAGTTAACGTGGGTTATCTAGAGATTTCTTATGAGCCTCGGTTCTCTCAGTAAAACCTTGAATTTTAGATGTGATAATGTTTCGGCCCTTTCCTGCTTTAAAATTCTATATATTAGTAACACTCAAGTAACTAAATTAAAAAAAATAAAAACATGTAAGTTATTTTTTGTGCCGTTGTGTTTAATTATTTGGGTACATAATAAATCAAAAATTGTTTCTATCTAATATGTGATTTGTATATAATGTAAAAAGATACTGGATTTTTTTTTAAGTGCTGTAAAATGTTTTGGAAAACTCACAAGTTTCCTTTTTTTCTGATTGTGACAACATAATTCTTCCTATAGCCTTAGTAATATGTTCACAAACTGTTTAAAACAAATGGTCAGACATTTGACATTTTCTTTTGCAGTTTGCAACATAAATTCTCCCTACTCCTAAAATATGAGGGTATCAAGAATAAAGCCTAAGTAATCTGTAAAAGATACAAATATTCCTTTCTATGGATCCCGACTAGATTTGGGCTATTAGTCTGGGCGTGTCTGTATTTTATCTTTGTCATAGCATTAGTGGGGTAGCAGAAAGCTCGGATAGGACACTTTTAACTCTGTAGACAAACAAGCATACTTTGAGAAGCAGAAGTAAGAATCCAGGGAGCACAAACAGAACAGATGCCAGAACAATAAAAAAAACAGAATAAATTTAAATTGTGTATAAATGCTATTATTGTGCTTGAGGAAAAACTAAATTTTGAAAAATACTGACTTGGCAATGAAATATTTCCCAGCAAAATTTGAGCAAGGTTGAGCAAAAATTTGTAAAGGAAAAGGCTATTTATGTAATACCTACTTTATGTCAGGTGAAGTGCTCTTTAGCATATATCATTAAACTATATTTCATACTGCTTTTTGTTTTAGTCATGGATTTTCTAGGAGGTCACGTTCTTTATTCTTGCCTGTTTTCTTTTTATACGGAAATTAAAAGCCTAACAAATATGTTTTTTTAAAAAAAATCTGAAGATGGGGTACCTGGGTGGCTTTGTCAGTTAAACGTCCAGCTCTTGATCTTGGCCAGGTCATGATCTCACAGTTTGTGAGTTGGAACCCCGTGTTGGGCTCTGTGCTGACAGCACAGAGCAGAGCCTGCTTGGGATTCTTGTCTCTTCCTCTCTGTGCCCCTCCCCCTACTCGCTTGTTTGGCTGCTCTCTCAAAATAAATAAATAAAACTTAAAAAAAAATCTGAAGGGACCCTGGCTATTTGAATTACTTCCTGAATCATAAGAAAAAACAAGAGCTTATTGTGCTCATGTTAATTTTGTATTTAAAAAGCTAAATTGAGAGCTGATGATGGTTTTGAGTTTAGCTTCTTAGACATTTCAACATGAAATATCATTTTTATTTTACATGTTTTTAAGCACTTACTAGGCTTTATGTGGAAGAGATGGAATGAGAGAATGAAAAGGAAACGAAAGAGTTTAAAAACATGTTTCGGGGGAACCAGGTTGGCTCAGTTGGTAGAGCATGCGACTCAATCTCAGTGTTGTGAGTTCAAGCCCCACATTGGGTGTGGAGCCTATTTAGAATAGAATGGAATGGAATGGAAGGGAATGGAATGGAATAGACTAGAGTAGACTAGAATTGAATTTGCTAAAACAAAAGTGCTTTGGAATGCCTGGGTGGCTCAGTCGGTTAAGCGTCCAACTTCTGCTCAGGTAGTGATCTCGTGGTTTCTGGGTTCGGGCCTTGCATCAGACTCTGTGCTTATAGCCCAGAACCTGGAGTCTGATTTGGATTCTCTGTCTCCCCCTCTCTCTGCCCCTCCCCGTCTCACACTCTGTCTCTGAAAAGTAAATAAACATTAAAAAAAATTTTATGGAAAAGTGCTTTTCTGACTCATTCTTTTAATACATCATTACCTCTAAAAGTTCATCAAAAACAGGTTTGTATCTGATCTATATTTAATGTCACAGTTCCTAGATTTGGTGATCTTAGTAAATGTCAGAAGTTAAGTATATTTTAGTAGTAGAAAAACCCATCTATCACTTTCCTCAGATGTAAATTATATTTCATTCTAAAATATTGCATGTGCAGTTGGGTTTTACATGAGATAAGTATTCCAGCTTAGTTTTAATTTAGATTCATAGCCCTTCTTGTTTTTTTTTTCTTCAAGTGATTAAGCCCCATGTAAGTTGTTGTGCTGTTTCTTACAAGTGTAGCAAGGATTTTTTACAACTAAAGGTTATTTATTTATTTTTAAATGTTTATTTATTTATTTAGAGAGACAGAGAGAGTTAGAGATCATGCGCACTTGAGTGGGGGAAGGGCAGAGAGAGGGAGAGAGAATCCCTAGCAGGTCCTGCTGTCAGTGGGGAGTCCAATGTGGAGCTCAATCCCAAGAACAAAGAGATCATGACCTGAGCCAAAATCAAGTATTGGATTCTTAACTGACTGAGCCACCCAGGCACCTATAAAGGTTATTTAAGTGTTTATCCTGTTTCATTATACTTGAAAATTTTTTACATACCTGTTGAATGGATATGTTTAGTTTATTGGTGTTATGTTTGTTTGGATTGTGTTATTAAGCATCAGTGAAATCTTATATAGTTGTGTGATACTTTTTTTTTTTTCCAACGTTTATTTTATTTTTGGGACAGAGAGAGACAGAGCATGAACGGGGGAGGGGCAGAGAGAGAGGGAGACACAGAATCGGAAACAGGCTCCAGGCTCCGAGCCATCAGCCCAGAGCCTGACGCGGGGCTCGAACCCCCGGACCGCGAGATCGTGACCTGGCTGACGTCGGGCGCTTAACCGACTGCGCCACCCAGGCACCCCTTGTGTGATACTTTTAAACTGGTAACTGTGTTTAAAAATTCTTTGGTAATTACATGTATAGTTTCTTTTTGAAAAGCTTCTGAATACTTGCTTTCCTCATTTGCTTGTATCATACATATCTTTTCTAACTTCTTCAAGTCTTTGCTTCTCTGGGTTGACAGATATTGTTAATACTTGTACATAGGGATAAAATCAAGTTGTTCTTTTGTGTGTGTCTCAGAAATCTTACATTATAACCGCTTCGAACTCCTTCTAAAACAGTCTGTACCGGGAGAATAATGCTGAACCAATGAATCAAATATAGACAAAAAGTCTAGGGTATTTAGAATTTTGGATATGTTGGTGTGGGACAAAGTCTTGTTATGGAATTTTGATCGCTGGATTCAGTGAGCAAATATATTGTGTATTTTGTTGTTGTTGTTTAAGTTTATTTGAGCTACAAGAGATGTTTCTGTAGTTTTAATATGCTATAATTTACTAAGTCCACTTTCATATTTTAAGCACCTTATGTATTCCAGGCACTTTAATAGTTGCTGGTAATAGAGTAACTGAATAAGACAGGTCCTTGCTGATGAGGAGTTTATGAATTCATGAGATGGGCAGGTGTTGGATTAGGAATGACAGCTGTGATAAATGCTAAGAACGGAATGTTCAGAAGATTGCTGTGGTAACATTGGGAGATGCCATCTTGTCTGGAGGTCAGGGAAGGCCACTCTTAGGAGATGGCATTTAAATTGATCCTGGAAGGATGACAGAAGAGGAATTGGTTAGCCAAAGAAGGGGAAGATGTGTTCTAGACAGAGGAAACAGCATGTGCAAAGATACTGAGATGAGAAGTGGCATGTTTATGGAATTGAAGGAATTTTGTATGACTTGTGCTTAAAATGTGAAGGAGAATGGTTCCACATGAGGCTACAGATGTACGTAAGAGCCAGATCTTTTGAGAGTTTATGTAAGTTACGGTGACAAGTTTTTTTACCTAGCTGTGGAAGGTTTTTAATGATAACTAAGTGTATAAGGTTTAAAAGTTCAGTTTGGCTGTGAATGAAGAATAGTTTAGAAGAGAGTTAAACTCAACGCATTGAGGCTATCTAGGAGGCTGTTGCACTGTCCGCATGGGAGGTGGTAGCCTGGATTAAGGCGGTATTAGTGGTGATGAAGGAGAGTCAATAGATTTAGAAGATATTTTAAAGGTAGGGGTGCATAGGTGGCTCAGTTGGTTATGCTTGTGACTCTCGGGTTTCTGCTTAGGTCATGATCTCACGGTTTCGTGAGTTTGAGCCCTGCTTCAGGGTCTGTGTTGACAGCAGGGAGCTTGCTTGGGATTCTCTCTCTCGCCCTCTCTCTGATCCTCCTTCACTAGTGCTGTCTCTGTCTCTCTCAAAATGAATAAATAAACTTAGAAAAAAGGTAGAATTTATTGGACTTGGTAGTGAGGTATAAAAGAAGGAGTCAAAGATGACTTTTGTGGTTTGAGCAACTAAAAGGCTACTGGGTCTACTTAGTGAGATAGGGAATACTGGAACAGCTATAAATCTGAGGAGAAATCGTAAGTTCAGTTTTGGACATGTTTTGTGAAATTCATGAGGAGGGCCTAGGAGAGAACTGCCAAATGCCAACATTTTAAGTTTAGGTAGAGGAGGGAATGCAAAGACTGATGAGTGGTAAGAAAAGTAGAAGAAAGCCTGAGAGTGTGGTATCCTGGAAGCCAAGGGAAACGGTTTCAAGTAGGAGAGTGGTCAGTTGCTGCTTTTTGGTTTTGTTATGCTGCATATTAGCAATATTCTTAATCTGTGTTACTTACTCTTTGAATTTCTTTAGTTTTATTGATCTTGCTGGATCTAATTGCACATGGTAGTCCAGGTTTGGATACATCATAGTCCCATATAAATAGGGTAATAAAGTAACTTCTTTTTTGGTTTGAGTTTCTAATGATTCATGATTAATAGCCAATGTATCTTTCGGCATTTTGTTTATAAGAGCATATTAGGCCAATATCTCTGAGTAGCCATCTCTACTAATTCTGTGGTGGTTGATTATAAGGACCCAGTTATCTTTTGAGTATAGCAAAAGATATTTTAGTTAATTTTTATTAAATTAATTTTTATAGCTAATTTTTATTAAATGTGTGAAGTGCAAACATGTTAAGTAACTTAATAAATTGTTCATTTGTGTGTACCTCTGAAATCTTAAATTGTAATCACTCTGTATTAGTTAGGTTCCCAAACTGTCATTTCTGGGAGAATAATCCTGAACCAACAAACCATGTATGAACATGAAGTCTAGCATATCAAGAATCTTAGAAATGATGG
The DNA here is from genome assembly GCF_014898765.1 of Herpailurus yagouaroundi. Classification (NCBI taxonomy): domain Eukaryota; kingdom Metazoa; phylum Chordata; class Mammalia; order Carnivora; family Felidae; genus Herpailurus; species Herpailurus yagouaroundi. The sequence goes on along the minus strand of NW_024412415.1, from coordinate 24,170,332 downwards.
AATGGGACAAATAGTTCTGTTACGAGCAGCATTCATTGTTTTTTGTTTCTGATTTTGGTCCATTGTAAAACTGTTCTGACCATATACGTGACTCCCAAAATATTTTTATGTGTCAGTTTCACAAATAGCTTACGCCCACTTGTCAGACTTAGTGAGCCTTTGACATTTTTTATTTTGAGAGCCTGTAGAGGTCACTTTGTCCATTGTAATATTGGATGATGTTTTTGAGACATGGTCATTAAACTTCACTTCTATGTATTTAAAGTCCTCAAATAAGAGATTTTACCTGTGCTTTCTGTGAACATTTAAGAATCTGCTTCTTTAAAATCTTTGCTATCTTATGCTGTTTTTTCTTTTCTCATTTTTACCAACTATAAATGTAAGATGGTGGTGGTATCTTCTTCCTAAGTTCTCATCACTTCATCATCAACCAGTTATTCATAGTTTATTAGTATTAGGCCTAGAATAGAAGTTCTTATCATTGTTTTCTTTTTCTTCTGGAAGTCGAGATGATCAGCAAAGCAAATCAGAAAGCTGTCAAATGTTTTGCTGTAGCAAAGCAGCAGTATCTCTGCTTCATCAGAAACTTTATTTTAAGTGGGAGGAAGACTTAGGATAAGAAGTGCATATAGTACTCACATCTCCAGAGGTAAGGAAACCTGAGCTACTTGAATAGCTACAGTTGGATGAGTGGAGCCTGGGAGTAGCTTGGAGGAGGGGTTTGGATCCTCAGGCCTCCCTGGATCTGGATAGTTAACAGTGGCAGGAAAATTTGGACAGGAGTGGAATAATTGAGGAGCATAGGGAAGAGATAATGGTAGGTTTTATCTTTAAAAAAGAGATCTGAAACACTGAGAATGAATGCAGAAGGGCATGTTTCCTTCCCATCCCTTACTTCTCCCAAAAGGGAACAGGGAATATTGTAGTATGACGGGATATAATCATAGAGATGTTTTAGAGTGTTTCCCACATAATGAATAATGTGCTAGCTGCCCAGACAAGTCTTCATTAATTCAGGAAGGTTTTGGAGTCCCTTCTCTGAACTAGATTCTATTTTCCTACCTTATCTTCTGCTCTCCTCCCCTATTTTTTTTTTTAACTGTTTGTTTGTTTATTTATTTATTTATGAAGTAAAATTGATGCATAACATCATGTAAGTTTTAGGTATACAACATTATTATTCGGTATTTTCATATTCTAGAAGTAATAAACATCCATTTTGTTATCATCTATCACTGTACGGTTGAGCCCTTTTACCCATTTCGCCCATCTCCCAACCCCCTTCTCCTCTGGTAACTACCAGTCTGTTCTCTGTATCTGTGAGTTTGTTTTTGTTTTGTTTTGCTTTGTGTTTTAAATTCCACATATAAGTGAAATCATATGGTACTTGTCTTTCTCTGTTTGACTCATTTCACTTAGCACAGTACTGTCAAGTTCCATCCATGCATGTTGTCGCAGATGGCAAGCTTTCCTTCTTTTTATGGCCAAGTATCGTATTCCATTGCATGCATGCATATATGTGTATGTATATACACATACACACACCGTTCATTCATCACTGGACACTTAGGTTGTTTCCATATCTTGGTTATCATAAATAATACTTCAATGAACATGGGGTGCGTATGTCTTTCTGAATTGTTTTTGTATTCATCAGATAAATACACAGAAATTGAATAGTTGGATCATATTTTCAATTTCTTGAGGAATCTCCATACTGTTTTTCATAGTAACTGCATCAGTTTACATTGCTACCAGCAGTGCATAATAGTTCCCTTTCTCCACATCCTCTCCAACACTTTTCTATTTCTTGCTTTTTTGATGATAGACATTCTAACAGGTGTGAAGTGGTAGGTCATTGTGGTTTTGATTTGTAATTCCCTGATAATTAGTGATGCTGAACATTTTTTCATGTGCCTATTGGCCATCTGTATGTCTTTTTTGGAAAAGTATCTATTCAGGTCCACTGCTCATTTTTTAATCAGGTTGTTTTGTTGTTGTTTAGTTGTATGAGGTCTTTATATATATTATATGTAAACCTTCTGTTGGATATATGATTTACAAATATTTTTTCTCATTCAGTAGTTTGCCTTTTTGTTTTATTTATTTATTTATTTATTTATTTATTTATTTATTTATGCTCTGCCAGAGTTTTTTTAGTTTGATGTAGTCTCATTTATTTTTGTTTCCCTTGCCTTTGGAGTCAGATCCAAAACAAATATTGCTAAGGCCAATATCAAGAAACTTAACCACCTGTGTTTTCTTCTAGGAATTTTATATTTTTAGTTCTTACATTCAAGTCTCCAGTCCATTTTGAGTTATTTTTTGTGTCTGGCTTAAGGAAATGATCCAGTTTCATTCTTTGCATGTAGATGTCCAATTTTCCTAGCACTTTTTATTGAAGAGACTGTTCTTTCCTCATTTTATGTTCTTGGCTCTTTTGTGTCAGTTAACTGACCATATATGTGTGGGCTTATTTTTGAGCTTTGTATTCTGTTTCATTGATCTGTGTGTCTCTTTTTATGCGAGTACCGTACCATTTTGATTACTATACCTTTGTAACAGTTTGAAGTCAGGGAGTGCGATACCTCCAATTTCTGTTCTTTCTCAAGATAGCTTTGGCTACTTGGTCTCTTTTATGATTCCTTATTTGTTCTGGCTCTGTGAAAAATGGCATTGAGATTTTTGATAGGTATTGCTTAGAATCTGTAGATTTCTTTGGATAATATGGACATTTTAACAGTTAATTCTTCTAATTCATGATTATGGAGTATCTTTGCATTTATTTGTGTCTTCTTTTATCAGTATCTTGTAGTTTTCAGTGTACAAGTCTTTCACCTCCTTGGTTAGATTTATTCCTAAATATTTTATTCTTTTTGGTGCTATTGTAAATGGGATTGTTTTCTTTATTTTAGAGAGGGAGAAAGGGATAGAGACTGTGTGAGCAGGGGAGATGGGCAGTGGAGAGAGAATCTCAAATAGGTTCCACACTGAGCCCACATAGGACTTGATCCCACGGCCCTGGGATCATGACCTGAGCTGAAATCAAGAGTCAGATGCTCCACTGACTGAGCCACCCAGATGTCCCAATGGGATTGTTTTCTTAATTTCTCTTTGATAGTTTGTTGAAATGCAACAGATTTCTGTATATTGATTTTGTATCCTGCAACTTAACTCATTTTTTTTAGTTCTCATAGTTTTTGGTGGCATCTTAAGTGTTTTCTATATACAGTATCATGTCATTTGCAAATAGTGACAGTTTTACTTCTTCCTTTTCAATTTGGATTCTTTTTGTTTTTTTTTTTTCTTTTTCTTTTTCTTTTTCTTTTTCTTTTTCTTTTTCTTTTTCTTTTTCTTTCTCTCTTTGTTTCTTTCTTTTTTTTTGTCTGATAGCTGAAGCTAAGACTTTCAGTACCATTTTGAATAAAAGTGGTGAGAGTAGACATCCTTGTCTTGATTTTAGGAAAAGCTTTCAGTTTTATTTATTTATTTTTTAAGTATATATTTCATTTTTGAGAGAGAGAGAGAGAGAGAGAGAGAGCGAGCGAGCGAGCAGTGGAGGGGCAGACAGAGAGGGAGACACAGAATCTAAAGTAGGCTCTAGGCTCCAAGCTGTCAGCACAGAGCCCAACGTGGGGCCCAAACTCACCAACCGTGAGATCATTACCTGAGCCCAAATCAGACTCAGCTTTCTTTTCACTGAGTATGATGTTAGCTGAGTTTATCAAACTTGGCTTTCACTATATTTCCTCTATATTTCACTACATTTCCTCTATACCCATTTCGTTGAGTTTTTATTATAAATGGATGTTGAATTTTGTTAAATGCTTTTTCTGCACCTATTGAGGTGACCATATGATTTTTATCCTTCATTTTTTTGATGTGGTGTTTGACCTTGACTGATTTCCTTGTGTTGATCCAGCCTTGCATTCCTGGAATAAATCTCACCTGATCATAGTGTATGATCCTTTATTTTATTTATTTTTTTAAAGGCTATTTATTTTTGAGATAGAGAGTGAAAGTAGGGGAGGAGCAGAGAGAGAGAGAAAATTCCAAGCAGGCTCTGCACCATAAGTACAAAGTCCAGTGTGGGGCTTGAACTCACGAACTGTGAGATCATGATGTGAGCTGAAATCTGGAGTTCGATTCTTAATCAACTGAGCCACCCAGGCGCTCCAATGTGTGATCCTTTAAATGTATTGTTGAATTCGTTTGCTAATACTCTATTGAGGATTTTTGCATCTGTATCTATCAAGGTTGTTGGCCTGTAATTTTTCTTTTCTTTTTTTTTTTTGGTAGTCTTGTCTGGTTTTGTTGTCAGGGCAGTGCTGGCCTTGTAAAGTGAGTTTGGAAGTGTTTCTTCCTTTTATACTTTTTGGGAAGAGTTTGAGAAGGATAGGTATTAAATCTTCTTTGAATGTTTGATAGAATTCACCAGTGAATCTGTCTGGTCCTAGAGGTTTTTTGATTACTGATTTAGTCTTTTTGCTAGTATTTGATATATTCAGATTTTCTATTTCTTTATGCTTTAGTCTTGGAAGATTGTATGTTTTAGGAATTTATCCATTTTTTCGTAGGTTGTGCAATTTACTGGTATATAATTGTGTGTAGTATTCTCTTATGATCCTTTGTATTTTTGTAGTATCAGTTGTAACTTCTTTTTCATTTCTAATTTTATTTATTTGAGCCCTCTTTTTTTCTTGGTGAGTGCAGCTAAAGGTTTGTTTGCCTTTTCAAAGAATCAGCTGTTTGTTTCACTGAACTTCTGGATTGTCTTTTTATTGCCTATTTCATTGATTTCTGTTTTGATCTTTATTATTTCTTTCCTTCTGCTAACTTTGAGGTGGGTTTGTTGTTCTTTATTTCCTTTAAGTTTCTCCTTTTTACCACTGTAGCCCCAGTGATTTTTCTCTAGCACACAGTGCATGTCTTTGTGCTTGTAGTTCCTTTGCCTGAAACCCTTCCCTACCTCTCCTGCATAACCATGTGGCTCTTGCTCCTTCACTTCATTCAAGTCTCTGCTCAAATGTTATGTATTCAGAGACCTTTACTAGCATCTTTTTTTTTTTTTATTTTAAGATTTTATTTTTAAGTAAACTCTGTTCTCAACGTGGGGTTGGAACCTACAACCCTGAGATCAAGAGTTGCATGCTCTACCAACTTAGCCAGCAGGCACCCCTTCCTAGCACCTTTTGTAAAATAACATCCTTCTTTCCTCTTACTGTTCCATCCTTTTTTTTCTTATTTGTTTTTCCTCATAGCACTTGTCACTACAAGACCTTCTTTCTTTCCTCCCGTGCTACCTTCCTTCCTGCTCTCTAACCATGTGTAAACTATCATGTATTCTGTGAATTGTGTTGTTCATACCTGTATCTCCCACCTTAGCACCTTAGCACTGTGCTTGTCCTAGTAAGTGCTCAGTAAATAATTACAGAATGAGGGAATAGCATCAAGAATCAAGTTCATGATACTGATCACTTTCTTTGTATGTATACTGTGAGTCTTGATCCCTTTCTTTTAATGCCCTTCCATTGACATATTTTTCTTTTAGGCATAACAATACCACTGATTACACCTTTTTTTTTTTTTTTTTTGTAATGTTTATTTATTTTGAGGGGGTTGGTGGAGAGAGACGGAAAGAGAGAATTCCAAGCAGGCTTCATGCTTAAAGCACAGAGCCCAACACGGGCTTGATCTCATGACTGCGAGATCATACCAAGAGTTGGGACACTCAGCTGACTGAGCCACACAGGCATCCCTGATTATGCTTTTTAAGTCAGTCTTTCACTAGGAAAATGTCCTGTATTTTGCCATTTTGGAGCTCGCTTGTATATCCTACGCACGGAATGGTAGAAAGATCATTGGTTGATTAATTAAAGAATTTGGTTCAGATTCAAGCTCTAATTTTATTTGTGTGGTCTAGGTCAAATCAGCCTTATCTGATTTGTGAAATTAATAAATTTAGGTGATTTTTATGATTTTACATGTTTGATTTATATTAAATATCTGATATTGCAAGTTTGGTTCCAGACCACTGCAGTAAAGTGAATATTGCAGTGAAGCAAATCAAATGAATTTTTTGGTTTCCAAGTGCATATAAAAGTTATGTTTACACTACTCTGTAGTCTGTTCAGTGTGCAGAATTGTCTAAAAAAACATATACATATCTTCACTAAAAAATACTTTATTGCTAACTAAATGCATCAGTATGAGCTTTCAGTAAGTTGTAATCACTAATCACAGATCACTATAACAAATACAATAATATTGAAAAAGTTAGAAATATTGTGAGAATTACCAAAATGTGACACAGAGATACGAAGTGAGCAAAAACTGTTGGAAAAATAGCACCAGTAGACATGTTGGATGCAGGGTTGCTATGGACCCTCAGTTAGTAAAAAACACAATATTTGCAAAACATAATAAAGTGAAGCACAATAAACGAGGTATGCCTGGGGACACCTGGCTGGCCCGGTTGATATAGCATACGACTCTTGATCTAGTGTTTGTGAGTTCAGGCCCTACGTTGGGTGTAGAGATTGCTTAAAAATGAAATCTTAAAAAAAATGAGGTATGCCTGTATATAGTAGTTTTGCTCATCAGTTATTTGGTTGAAGTAGTTACATAAAGTCAGAAAGGGTTTACAGAACACTTTTTATCCTCTCCAGTAGATAAATTTACTTATTTTAAAATAATGTAAAATACATGTAGTCTTGTGTTCTGTAATCTTGCCATTATGGTAGATTGCCTCTTCTTTATATGGGAAAGACTTACATTAATGATCTATATATATTTGTCTTCTTACAAAGAAGCTTATGTATTTTTGCATATTTAATGTAATTTATCTACCTCAGGATCAACAGATAAGCCTGAAACTATGTCTTTCAGACTGTATAGCCCTAGAATTTCTGGGGTGGTTGCCTCAGGTACTGCCCAGTGGGGTGCCCGTGGGCTGACTATGCCCTTTCCCCTCCTACCAATCTGTTCTATTTTATTCCTTTAAAAAAAAAATTATATATATATATATACACACACACACACACACACACACACACACACTATATATATATATATATAAATATATATATATATATATGATAAATATATATGCCTTTATATATATGCTTTTTAAAGGACTTTTGAAAAAAGGATTTTTATATTGGCATTTTAAAGATCATTTGAAAAAAGGACTTTTCTATTTCAAAAAAGTGCACTAGTGGAAGTAAACTGGATATATGACTCATAGTGATATATTAACATTGGGAACTTATGGAGATTCTTTCAAGGATCTTTATTAAGAATAAAGTGAATGTTGGGGCACCTGAGTGTCTCAATTGGTTGGTTAAGCATCTGACTCTTGATTTTGGCTCAGGTCATGATCTCATGATTTGTGGGATTGAGCCCTGTGTCAGGCTCTGCACTGACAGCATGGAGCCTGCTTGGGATTCTCTCTCTCCCTCTCTCTCTGCCCTTTCCCTGCTTGTGCGCTCACTTGCTCTCTCTCTCAATAAACATTAAAAAAAAAAAAAAAAGAATAAAGTGAATGTTAAGAGATAAAGATCATGGGGCACATGGGTGGCTCAGTCACTTAAGTGTCTGACTCCTGATTTTGGCTCAGGTCATGATTTCATGATTTGTGAGATTGAGCCTCACATCAGGCTCTGGGCTGATAGTGAGGAGCCTGCTTGGGCTTCTCTCTCCCTCTCTCTTCAACCCCTCCTTCACGCTTGAGTGCACATGCTCTCTTTTGTGCATGTGTGTGCTCTCCCTCCTTCTCAAAATAAATAAAAAAAAATAAACAACAACAAAAAGAGATACAACCAGAGATATCAGGGATTTCTTATTAGGAAGTATAGTTTTATTTCTAGGAGTCATTGAGCCAGGTCTACCATAGGTCTGTTTTCACTCAGACATGATAGACCTCTGTTCATGATGAGAGTCCTGGTCCCTGAGACTGTTGGATTACACGAACAATTTTTTTTTTTTTTTTTAAGTCTATTTATTTATTGAGAGAGAGAAAGTGGGAGAGGGGAGGGACAGAGAAAGAGCTAGAGAGGGGAGAGAGAATCCCAAGCAGGCTCCACGCTGTCAGTGCAGAGCCCAACACAGGACTCAATCCCTCAAACCATGAGATCATGACCTGAGCTGAACACCAAGAGTGTGACACTTAACTGACTGAGCCACCCAGGTGCCCCTACACTGACACACTTTTAAGCAAGGCTTTTGCTTTTAGGTTTCTTCTCTATGTTGTTATGGTACTTCATTATTTGAGGCTTTTTGTCCTAGTATGACTTCAGTTCAAGGGATATACCTTTTATCCATTGTTATTTTCTTCTGAGAATCAAGGCCATACTCTCTTTAGTCAAAATAGCAATCATATGGAAAAAGGTAGCTTCTTTTTACTCAGTATTCTTAATGTTGTAACTGTTGTAATCTACAGGAAAGGTATTTCTGTATACACAGATGTAGAAGGTACATGACCTTCCAGAAACTTTTATAGAATTGTATCCTAAACAAAATTTATTTTGTTGTTCTGCACCTAAGGTGGTTCTGGTACCTCTGTTTATTTGGTTTAGATATAGAGTGCTTTTCTAAAGCCTAGAAAGGAAAACCATTTGGTACAGCTATATCTTCAAAGCACTGAAGGTAGAGAATTGGGACCTGTTTATGTTTTTTTAAATTACCGTCATTTGTTAACTGATTTTGCCCTCCTGTAATTTCACTCCATTCTTTACATTTTTACTGTAAGAGGAAAGCCAAGAAAGAATTCCAGTGGAACTAGTATAATTAAGATGAGAGACAAAATACTGTTGATCTGTAGAATCAATATAGTGGTTCAATCTGAGGGTAGAAGAACATCCCAGGTGCAGAAAATGTTCTTTATACAGAGCATCTTCCCTCTCAAAGAAAATCTAAAGTTTATCTTTTTTTCTGTTTATAACAGTTTTAGGGCATAACAGTTTTGCTGAATAATAAATCCTGAATGATAAATATATTAAGCCGTTGGACATTTAGTGTTTTAGTCTCTTTAGCAAAAGTGCTCGTTTTCAGATAGTAATTGTACAGTGAATTAAAAATATATATAATGATAAGTTAGTGGTTTTTCAGAGTACTGTGATCCTTTAAAAATAATGTATATATTTACACCTGCATATACATTCAAGAATTTCCTGTCAGTTAGCAAAAATAATCTTATGAAAAGACAATGTGCAGCAAGAATTCAGGCAGGATTCCTGTTTATTCACGATAGTCTATTTTTAACTTTGTTTGGCTTTGTTGATTATTTGGGGCAGGAGATTGAAGGCTTAAGGTTCTAAGGATGCTTTTCCTAGTGTAGAGTCCTTGAAACAACACCTGAGAAGCTTTAGGAGTGGTTTCGTGAGAGTTTTAGGCAAGTAAAAAAATGAGTACAGCCTCAAAATAAAAGAGTGCCACAGTTGACATGAAATTAAAGAAAATATAAAGTTGAAAAAGGGACACTCTTTCTGAAGCTAATAAGTATACTGTGTTGACCATATTTACTTGAAAAGTGAGTTTTTCTTTACAATAAATTTTATTAAAGTATAATTTACCTTTTTTTAAAGTATATGTGCTGCCAAAGTGAGCATGAAGTATAATTTACATAAAATAAAATACACAGTTGGCCCTTGAACAGTGTGGGGGTTGGGACACCAACCCTCCGACGCAGTCAAAAACCCATGTACACCTTTAACTCCCCCAGTACTTAACTACTGATAGCCTCTTGTTGACTGGAAGCCTTACTGATTATATACACTGTTGATGAACACATATTTTGTATGTCATTTGTATTACATACTGTATTCTTAAAGTAAGCTAGAGAAAAAATGTTATTAAGAAAGCAGTACAGTACTGTATTTATGGAAAAAATTCTATGTATAAGTGGACCCAGGCACTTCAAACCCATGTTGTTCAAAGGTCAACAGTACTCATTTCATGTGTATAGTGTGAGTTAGGTTTTGACAAATTTATATACTTGTGTAACTGCCATTCAAATTAAGATATAGAACCTGTTCATCATAGCAAAAAGTTCCTTCATCTGCCTTTACCCTTAGTGTCTCTCTACCCCAGGCAACCACCAGTCCACTCTCTGTATAGATAGCTTTTTGCCTATTCTAGATTACATATATATGGACTTATACTATATATGTTCTTTTATGTCTTCACAAAAGTGTGTATTTTTTAGTAGTTTGATATTTTTTATTGCTGAGTAGTTTGCCATTGTATGAATAAGTCACAGTCTTTATCTCTTTACTTGTTGATAGACATTTGGGTTATTTCCAGTTTTGGTCTATTACAAAACTGCTATGGGCATTTGTGTCCAATTTGTTTTTATGGACTTTTGCTTTCATTTCTCTTGGGATAGAATTGTGGGTCAGAGGGTTTTCATATGTTTAACTTAAAAAAAAGTGCCAGTTTTCCAAAGTGATTTCACCATTTTGTACTTCTACCAGCCATGTGGGAGAGTTCTAGTTACTCCATATCCTACTAACATTTGGCACTTGCTAATTGAACACTTTAGTTTAGATTCATTGAGTAGAAATTGTGCTATGTGCAGACTTTTATGACAGTTATAAAAGAGACTTGATATACTTTTAAGAGTTTAGTAATGATAGCTAATTAGTTGCCATTTATTATACATCTCCTATGTGCCGGGTACTGTGTAGCCCTTAAAAGAGTTTTACAAGATAGAATGTATTATCTTCATTTGACAGACTGCAATCCTTGGCTAGTAGATTTTAGACATAAGATGTGATTTCAAGTTTGACTCAACCCTAGATTGATTATTTTCACCTCAATATTTTGGTCTTTCTTGTTAGTCTATAGAGGACAATTGAGTATGATTTCCGCTAATATCATGGTCTTTTGGGCTTCTCAAATTGAACGGAGGAAGATCTAATGACAGAAGAATTAAAAGTCCCAAGGAAAAAATATGAGTTGAAAGCTGTGCTTTTGTATGTGTGTGTGTGCGTGTGCGTGTGCATGTGCGTGTGTGTGTGTGTGTGTGTGTGTGTGTGTGTGTGTGTAAGAGAAAGAGCATGCATACTTGCTTTTCTGAGAAGTCATTAATGTAGGTGCCAGTTTTTAATGTATTATTTGAGTTGTGAAGAGTAGGGGGAAATGGCAACATTGAAGAATAACTACAGAGAGAAGGCAGGTAGTGGTGAATAATAGTAATTGGGTCTAGAAACGTGTTTTTATGTCCAAGCAACTTAGTTGCTGTTGGAATGAACTTGTTTTTACCACATAGGAATCAGCCTATAGAAACATTCATTCTTTAATATATCCTAGACAGTTACTGTTTAATTGAATATAATTTAGATTTGTGTCATAACAACTAGATTGAATTTTAGAGCAAAATTTTTATAAGAGAAATCTTGGACAGTATATTTCCCAAGTAGACAAATTGTGTGAAACAGTTTATATTTTGCAGACCAAAAATTTAACCAAAAAATTGTTTAAAATTTAGGTCCTTTTAATTTCATTTTTTCCCATTTCTTCTCTGTTTTGCAGACATTTCAACCTACGGATGAAGAGGGATACATCCCTTTTCAGTAATGAATTTAAAGTAGAAACATCAAATGAAGTACTTGATTATGATACCTCTCATATTTACACTGGACATATTTATGGTAAGTTGAACCTTAGAAGAATTCCTTTCTTCAGTTTTTTCTACACAAGGAAACACATGTATTTTGAGGTATAGACATATATTTCAGAAAGGTGGGATAAAAAACCAAGAGCACACTTTACACACTGTATGTTAGCCAATTTGCCGATAAATTATATTTAAAAAACAAAAAACAGAATGGTGGGAGAGAGATCCTGAGGAGATTTGTAGATTTAAGTATATCATGAAGGATAATGGTCTTTGAACAATGAAGTAACCCTTGGATCTATCTTTTCATGTATTTTTAATATTGAATTATATAGTGCCTCGTTTCTGAAAGGTATGATGTTTTGATTCTCAGTACCTACAAACTGTTAGTTTGAAAAAAATTTTTAATGGCTTTTATAATTTTCTAATCTTTCAAGCAAGAAATTGGATGTGTTTTATAAGAAAAGAGGAAAAATCTAAAGGAAAACTGTAAAGATCATCTTAACAGCCAAAAATAATGTGACAAAGTTATGCATAGGAAAATCCATTCAGGGCCTTCCTTTCTCAAAATTTGTTTGCTGTGTTTACAGTTCTAGCAAATTTCTCTTACTACAGCTGATTAAAAAGGTACTGTGGGGATGGGGAGCACACTTCACCCAAGAGAAAGTTACATTTGACAGTTTAGTAGTGTGGGAAAAAAGTCAAAGTCTTCTGGAGGGATTAGAGAGGATCAAAGTAGTATTATAATTGTATATTGATAAATAAGATAACTCTCTGTTATTAAGACAGTTGACTGAAAGTTAAATTTCATTTCTATGTAATAGATTTCTGCTCAAAATCATAACGTTATGAAAAATTAAGTTTTTAAAACTGTTTCTAATTTTTTTTATTATGCCAGACAAATGAGGCATTTCTATACTTACAAATTCTCACTTGTAGATGAAACTTGGTTAATGAAAGTTTTTTGTACTCTTTAATTTTGTAAACAAAGGAAAGTGTTTTTCTGTCAGTCTAGACTTTCAGTTTCAAACTATAGTTTTCTACTATTCCCTATTCCCTATTTATCTTTCTGCGAAGATAACTTAGTGTCTGCAATTCTTTGCTAGGCGATGGCTAAGAAAAGTACAAGACTAATAAATAAGTGTGCAGATAGAAATCCTGTCATTTAAAATACCAGTGTCTTGGGTTCTTAGCTTTAGTCCTTAGTTAATTCACAGTCAGTTAATTAATGTTAATCTATAGTTTAGAAATTGTGGAAAGCCTGATACTTATTTTAGTGAGAAAATTTTAACAGGTAAATTTAACTTTTAAGCACCATCTTCCTACTTCCACTTCTTTTTGTCATGTGACAGTTGGTGCTCAGCTTTTCTTTGTGAATATCTCAGAATACCTTTTTTTTTTTATCCCATATTTTCTTTCACTAGAGAAGTATAATTGATGGGACAGTATTACAAATCTAGTATCTTAAAAAGTATTATTGGATTACTTTTTGTTCAAACTACTTCTGAAATATTTGAGACTTTCTTATTTAAAAAATGTATTTATAAAAAAAGGATGCCAAAAGTCTCATGCAGATTATATCAGGTGGGAAAAGAACTTTTTGCTTATGTAATTAGAGCAAAAACCCAAAAGATTATTTAATATCTTTATTTTGAAAGTACATATTGTATCAGTGGATCTGCTTGCCTCTTTCTGAGTTTGAGTTAATGTAACAATTATTTATTGAGTGACTGTTGAATGCTTGCCAGGCACTATGCTTAGGTGCTGGGAATATGATTGCCAAGGAGAGATAGATGTTCTATTTCTGATTGTTGTTGTCTAGTTAACTGTTTAGATTTTAACTAAGTACTAGTTACTGTTCACATCTCAGATTCAGCTTGATATATTTTATGTGAAAATTAGTTTCCCCAATAAATTTGTATTCACATTTTTAAAATGTATAAGAATGGCTTTTTAAAGGAGAATGAATTTAACATTTACCTGCAAATTAACTTTTCAAGAGTTTGTTCCTTTCATTAATAGGTGAAGAAGGAAGTTTTAGCCATGGGTCTGTTATTGATGGAAGATTTGAAGGATTCATCCAGACTCGTGGTGGCACATTTTATGTTGAGCCAGCAGAGAGATATATTAAAGACCGAACTCTACCTTTTCATTCTGTCATTTATCATGAAGATGATATTAGTAAGTACTTAAATTTTATCAAGTAGCCTTTCGCAAAGAGGCATATAAATAGTTAAACGTATGTGAGACATACAAAATCTGAGGTGAAAATAGTTTCACAGCCAAAGTCTCAACTTAATGAAAAATAGATCTATTATAAAGAGGTGATTTCCTTGTCAGTCCGTGCCGTTCCTACTTTGTTGATATGATACAACCAATTCTATATGAACTATGAGTCAACAACACTGATTGAACTGGAAATTCTATATTCTGATATCAGCCAGTCATTTAATGCTATAATGCCTTTGTGTGTGTGGCCTACTGAAGTATCATTATCTTCTTATGTAAATTACAAGGTGGATATTTGTATAGTGTTTAAGGAATATTTTAGGTATTTGGTAATATCTAAATCCTTTGAATATTTCTTTTTGGAATCTTGAAATAATGATTTCACTTTAGCTTGGTAAGACTTTTATTTATCATGTTAGATTTTGTCCTCTCCCATGGTCTTTATATGATGGTAATTTGTCAGGAGAGTCCTTGTTTTACATTTTCAGAGTAGAAAATGTACTTAGACTTCTCCTTTTAATTTTACCATTGTCCATATATTCATGGTCATCTAATCACAAGAATGCTTTCATGAAATAATGCAGAAATACATTCCTGTAATTTATCATGCCTCTTGAATACTTATATTTTATTTTTGACTATAATTAGACTAGCCTCTTAATTTTTGCCTATTTTCCTAACTTGGTACCTTCCTTCTGGCTTCATTTTCCATTCTACAGCCAGAAATTTATTATCAATAATTTCATTCTCACTCCTAATAATGTATTGGAAAGCCTAACCATCTTGACTTTCTGCTCTATCAGCTCTGACAGTTTCCATACTTTTTCAGTCTCTCCAGCTGCTTGTTATCGCTGATGCTGGATTGTTACAGAAAATAGCATGATTATTCTAGATGGGATGCATTTATGACTTTAGCTACTTGCTAACTCACAAATTCATTAATGCTACTTGGCTATATTTTTATTCATCCCTCTTTGATTCCTTTTCCAGTTCTCCCTCCTGGTATTTCAGACGCTTCTCAAGCTCTAAGCTACAGTCCTCTTCACGTGTTGGAATATGAATTCCTCTGCCTTCCTTTCTTCCAACAGAATTACGATATACTTGATTTGTGTGTTACTTTGTAATTTTTTAGTAATTTAATCTTCTTGCAGGTTCCCTTTTCTATCAGGGTATATAAATTCTTCAGCTGTGGTTTCTGTTTCTTTTGCTCCTTAAACATACCAAATATTATTTAATCTCTGGAGCAGATTATTTATAGATACTTAATGAAATCTTGAAACATTTTCCTTATAATTTCTCAAAATCAAACAAGACCTTTTGGGAAAGGAGGGAGAGGAAGAGAATAATGGACAGATTTTGAACTCATGGTTTTAATTGTGTTACAATCAAATGTTATCCTTTGCTGATTTATACTTCCCCATAAGCACCCTATACTGTGTTTGTTCTGCCTTTTATGATTTCTGTTATTGCATCTTCTCTCTCATTTCCCTCCTCTTTTCTGTTTGTATGTAGGTTAAGCATATTCTGCTCTTTTTTTGCACTTTTATTTCTTCCTGTCCTATAATTGCATTTTCCCCCTTTGCATCTTACAGTAACTTCCAAATATCTTCCTTTATGTCAACCTTTCTTTTTCCCCAAAGATAATGAGTTAGCTTGTAGGATCAGTGAAATTGGATGTGACTGAGTTTTCTATTCTTTTTTGGCATTTAACTTTACCCTTGGTTTCAGCTCTTATTTTTTATTTATCCAATTAAAATATATGTTCATGCCTTTTCACATTCTTCTTCTTATATACCAATAGTGGGATTAGAGCTTACAAATAGTAATGTCAAGAGTGATTTTGTTCGAATGTTTTCAACCATTTAAAAATGTAAAAACTTTCCTTAGCTTGCATGCCAAACCAAAGGACTCAGGTGTGCAGCAGCCTGTAGTTAGCTTACTCCTTTTCTACAGGACAGATCATTCACTTTTAATTGGCTCTCTTTTTTTAATGTTTATTTATTTTTTGAGACAGAAAGAGAAAATGAAAGGGGAGGGGCAGAGAGAAAGAGAGAGAGAGGGAGACACAGAATCTGAACCAGGCTGTGAGCTGTCAGCACAGAGCCCAACATGGGCTCGAACCCACAAACTGTGAGATCATGACCTGAGCGGAAGTCTGACCCTTAACAGAGTGAGCCACCCAGGTGCCCTTCCTTTTTAATTGAGTCTTTAACCTTTCTGAGTAGAATAATTAAGGTTATAGTACTAATAATAGTAGTAAGAACAGTTATTACTGTTTAATGTATGCCTGGTGCTATATAAAGTTTTTTGCTTGCATTATTTCATTTAATCCTCATAATTACACTATCAAGTATAATAGGCACACATAGTCCCCTCTCCACAACTTTATATATGAAGAAACTGAAGGCTTAGAAAACATGTCACTTTATTATGGATCTTGTATTCTTAACCGTGTGCTTTTCTGCTTCACTCAAGGGAAAAAACTGTCAATTCTAACATTACTCCAAGGATTTCTGGGGCTTTTCTGAAATCTGTAAGCCTCTCTAAAATGACACATTTGCATCTTTTGTGGTTATAAGCCAGATTCTCTCCTCAATATATTTAGCAAAGGATATTCTACTTTATGACTAATTAAAAGGGAAAGATTGGGGCGCCTGGGTGGCTCAGTCGGTTAAACATCCGACTTCAGCTCAGGTCACGATCTCGCGGTCCGTGAGTTTGAGCCCCGTGTCGGGCTCTGGGCTGATGGCTCAGAGCCTGGAGCCTGCTTCCGGTTCTGTGTCTCCCTCTCTCTCTGCCCCTCCCCCGTTCATGCTCTGTCTCTCTCTCTCTCAAAAATAAATAAATGTTAAAAAAAAATAATAATTAAAAAAAAAAAAAGGGAAAGATTTTCCTTTAATGTATGTTATTATTTACATAGAATTTTCTTAAGTCCTAATAATTTATTTTCACAACTTAATTACTGTGTGATTGTTTAGATCACTGTGTACATGCTTGAGTGACCTTAGTGTCCGTGTGTCCGTGTGTCCGTGTGTGTGTGTGTGTGTGTGTGTGTGTGTGTGTGTGTGTGTTATTCTCAGCAGAAGCAAATGACCTGTGAGGTATACCACCTTTGGGTATACCAACTTTGGGTAGGCATTCTGATGAGAATTTGGTTACTCTTCTTTTAATACTGTTTTTGCACCTGTTGGCATAAATCTATGAAGCCACCATGGAGAATGATATTGCTGTTCTGGAGAACCTTAGGGAATGGCTTCTGAGGTGGTACAAGAACATAGGCACAGTTTTCAGTGAAAATATTTAATAACTTCTCCAGTCGCTTTGATACTCAGATGTGGTGGTGATAACCACATGTATTTATCATCTTAAATTCACACTTGTTCAATTCTGTACTTAGTAGTAAAAAGCACTTTCTTCTAGTACATAGAAGTGTGAACAGTTATGACAAGGGTCAGAGTACCACTTAATCCCTTGTTCATGGCTTGTAAATTTGTAAATTAGATAATCTGCATAAGCAGTCTTGCTTTCTTGCCTATTTATATTCAGACATTACACTAAGAATTCATTGATGTCGCTGTTTTTGGTTCAGCAGCTTAGGGAGTGTTAGAATGTGGATTTAAAGGTGGCCTTGTAGATCAACTAGTTAAAACGGTTTCAGGGTTTAATTCATTTGGTCAGGATCATACAAGTTAGTGACAGACATGGTAGGGAGAAAGCACAAGAGGTAATGTGTCAGAGAACTGAGGTATGCCGTGTGTATGAGAGTGGAGTAGAAGGGAAATCAAGATGATGCACTAGAATAGCTTTGTGACCTTATGGGAAGGTCTTACTTTTTTTATGCAAGTAAATAGGTCTCAGTTTCTATGTATAAAATGAGGGCATTAGACCAGATCTTTAATATCCCTTATCTCTTCTAAAATTGGATGATATCTAACTACTTTTTCTGTAGAGCTGGAAATATTTTTGATTTTGCTGATTATCAAATGACTATATAAAAATTACATTTTTTGCCTGTAAATGAAGTAGAAGTGTGTCTACTGCCATTAACATTTTTCTTTCAAACGGTTGTGTAATATTCTGTTGTTTCATTGGTGAATGTATTGTTTAGCAACCCATCAACTACATGGACATTTAAATTCTTCCCCCCTTTTGACTATTAAACATTGCTGTGGTATACATTATCTTCAAAACTGCTTATATGTAATGTATCCTATTTGATAGTTTTTTGGCATTTGTGTACATCTGGGAAACTATCACCATAGTCAAGATAGTGTATGTATCCATTTCCCCCCAAAATCTTCCTCCTACTCAGTGTAGTCCTTCTCTTCTCAACCCTTTTTTCCTCAGGCACTAAACTGCAGGCTAGTTTTCATTTTGTAGAATTTTATGTAAATGTGATTTTATATTATGTACTCTTTTCTTTTTAAGTTTATTTACTTTTGAGAGAGAGAGAGAGAGAGAGAGAGAGAAAGCACATGCTCATGAGTGGGGGAGGGACAGAGGGAGAGGGAGAGAGAGGATCTCAAGCAGGATCTCTGCACAGAGCCCGACATGGGGCTTGAAGTCATGAACCACGAAGTCATGACCTGAGCCAAACTCAGGAGTCAGATGCTTACCTGGCTGGGCCACCCAGGTGCTCCTGTATTATGTACTCTTAAAAAAAAATCTGACTTCTTTAATTTAGCACAATTTTTTTGAGATTCATCTATGTTTTTGTGTATATTAATAGTGCATTACTTTTTATTGATGAGTAGTATTTCATTGTATGGATGTTTATGCATTCACCTGTCAATGGACATTTGGGTTGTTTCTAGTTTTGGGTTATTAAAAATAAAAACTCTAAAGCTTTTGATAGTAGCCCATCAACTACTGATTGATTAAACATCATTCTACATATGATAAATTTGAAAAAAGACAAGAGGATGAAATATATACTAAGGACTTTTAAATGCCTTGGTCGTTACCTGAGCTCTAGAAAGGAGACATTTTGGAAACTTAAGATGAACCTTGTGGAAGCAAGAGAGCAGAAGAAACACTGATCTTATAGATTCTTTTTCCCCCAAACCAACACTCATCCTTCTAAATGCAGTTCAGAAATAATATTTCTAGAAGTCTTTTCTGGCCCGTCAGTTCTGGGTGTCCTCTCTTTACTGCCATTTATGTATCGGTGAGTTGTTGCTCTGTTTTGAATCCAGCAGTTTACAGGTCAGTGGTCCATATGATTGACCTCTGAGAAGAGGCATGGAAGGAAGACAGCTGTTGACTGGATGAGTAATTAAATTCAACCAATATTTAACTGTTTATGAACTGTGGATAATTGTGGCAACACTTAACACTTGGTGAATATAAATGGATTCTTGTTTATATATGTCTAATATCCCAGCTAGACTGTAAGTTCTTTGAGGATGTGTACTCTGTGTCTATTTATTCTTGTATTGCTGATGTTTGGTAACTTAATAGTTTTTTTTTTTTTCTCATTACTTATTTTGTAAAGAAATTGATGCAATGAAAAATAACACTGACATACAATTAGGAAATTTGTGTGCATACACGCCCTAATTTTGAACAGGTTCTATTTTATGTGAATCTGTAAAGTAGTTAGGGATTTAGAGCACACCTTCATGTAGAAACAGTTTTAAGTTGCAGACAGTTCCTAGTTATTGCGGATGGAATGAAGGCCAAAAGGAGGTTATTGGAGTCAGCAGTTTATAGGTGTTTGGTTAATGGATGACCTTTGAAGAGGAATGGAAACCAGCTGCTGACTGAAAAATTAAATTCAACAAATGTTTATTGATTTGTGAATGTATAGGAAGGATTAAGACTTCAAAAGAAAATCCTTCAGGGGAATTTCCAGTCAGTAATATTGTCAGAATGTGATAAATGCTTAAGCAAAATGTCATCAGAGTACTGAGGGTAGTGCACACTGAGGGAGCCTTAGGGATCCTTAGGAATACTTCTTAGGGGAGATGGCATTTGACTTGAACCTTGAACATAGGGTAGACTTTTGGCTGTTAGAGAAAAGAATCTCTGAAGACAGGAGAAAGGTAGCTATTACTCTGGCTGATAATATTTGTTTTTAGCTACCACAGCTCAGGGACTTCAGAAAAGAAATGAAACTGGCATCTTCCTTGGCCTGGACTCACCCATTTTCTCTATCCCAGACTGAATAAATGGAAATAATGGTCATGTTGATTCAGTATGTTACAGGTTTTCAATACATGTTTCAGTTGTAAGTTTTACAGGTTTAATGATTAATTATTTTAAAAATTTGAGTGTGGTTGACACATGATTATTTATTAACATTATTTGAGTGCCTAATTTGTATAAGATAGTTTGAGATCCTATGGACACAGAGGGTCTTATCCTAATGCACCTTAGAGTCTAGTGATTCTCTTTATAATTGATCAGAATAATAGAGCAACAGTTCTCCTACTGACCTGATGCCCATGATCTGCTTGGCTCCCAACACTAACCCTTTCTTCTTAAAAACCAGGGATGGGGAAGGACATGCTTGTCTCAGCTTCCCATCTCTGTTTCCTGGGAGATGAGTATTGTGAGTATATGTGGAAAAGGGGACCATCTTCAGCTTTCTCTTCTTCCCAGGGACAGTCATACTATGCCTTTCTTCCCATGCTGTCCCCACCCTCCCCAAATAGAAACTGGATGTGGAGAATGGGGACAGGGTGTTTGGGAGAAAGGGACTCCTATCCCCTGGAGTTAGAAGAAAGGACATTTGGGGTGTGTCCTAGCTATTCCTTTATTCCTCCAAACTCCTCCTCTGTTCTAAAATAAAATAAAATTATAAAATAAAATAAAAATAAAATAAAACAATAAAATAATAGCCTACTTTCCCTTTTTACTCCCCGTCAGTGAATCCTTGTTGGTTTTTGGCAACTTTAGGAATAAATGGCATTTTTGTGGGCAAGAACCCTACCCACCTACCCTCCAGATATTAACAAAACAGCTTTTTGTTCATTGTCTGTCTGTGGAGTCCATCTGTTTTAAACTCAATTAATAAAAATTAGATTATTTCATTGGATTTGGTAATTTATAGCATGTTAATGGAGAGATTACACCAAATATTTTGACTGTTAGAGTCATCTCATAGGCAAGACCTTGGTTTTGCAGTCACATTTCTTTTTTTTTTTTCTTTTAAAGTTTATTTATTTTGAGAGAGAGAGAGAGAATGCATGTCCTCACACACCAGCACATGTGCAGGGGAGGGACAGAGCGAGAGGGACAGAGAGAATCCCAAGCAGACTCCGTGCTATCAGCGATCATGTGGGACTTGATCTCACTAACTATGATCATGACCTGAGCTGAAACCAAGTGTCTGAGGCCTAACCGACTGAGGCATCCCTGCAGTCAAAATTCTAACCTGTCAGTCACAGTGAGGTGGGGGGAAGCCTTACTGGGAATAGTGAGGATGCAAGGTCTACTCTAGTTAAGATGCAGTAAGCAGTGGGTGTTTTATGTACCAGTTCTGTTGGACAGAGAATCTGAACAGTAAATATTTCCCTCTTCCTGGAGTGGATGATTGAGAGTTAACTGGAACTGTTTCCTGCTTGAGGTAGTATCACAATATATGTATTATTTATATTTGTCCCTCCTACAGCAAAACAAAAGCAAGAGTTTGGCATGCAAAAGAACTGGAAGAAAGGCAATAGATTTAAAGCTGATCTTTGTTTTAAATAGGCTGAATATTCTACACCAATGATTCATTCTTTGTGAAAGAATATGCTGTTTGGCCTTTTCAGGGGAACTACAGTGCATCCTATGATTTAGCATCACAATGAGGGCTTATTCATTAGTTGAACAAAGGCTTTTTCTAGAAATGGGAATTATATTGTCAGTAATTTTAGAGGGAAAATGTCATTGTCCATTTTCATAGTTAATGTGGTGACCAGGGAAAATAGGGTCTTTTAGAAGTTTTGAAAGTATGTAGGGAAAATTCTACACTTGATTCCTTTTTTTTTTTTCTTTTGGGGCAGTTTTGTGCTGACAGGATTTGAAGCATATGTAAATATTGTTTTGTTGCTTTGGAAATATATTTTTTACCCTAAATATCCAACTTTCAAAAAAGTATATCTCTAGTTGATGATATATAAAATACAATTTATAAAGAAATAAAACACTATATTTTTCTTTAGATCTAATTCTTCATGTTTCTAATGTTTTAAAGTATGGTGTACTAAATAATAGTTTTATTATTTTCATTGTCCTATAGATTTATAAATAATAGGAGTTTTAGTATTGAGAGTTTTACTATATTTAGTAAAAAGGTATTAGTATTTTAGTATTTAAATATTTTAAAGCCTGGGAACAATTATAATTTTCCCCATTGATATTAAGATCATAGTTTGCATAGTTTCAGCTGGCACGATCAGTTTTATTGCTGCTGTTCATGTGGTAAAGCAGTGAGTGCCTACAGTTAACTGGGTAAATAAGATTGAGAATGGACTCTGGAAATAAAGTATCCATGCCAGGTAGCACAAAGGAGCTGCTAGGAGTTACAGATTATTATTTTTGAGTGAGAATAGTCATAGTTACCAGTTTTTTCTAGGCCTATTCATTTGCAGGGGTGTAGGTAGAAAGTTCATTTTAAACAGGATTTGGTTGAGAGTTGGGATTGGGAAGGGAAAGGAAGTTTTAAGCCAATGCGGTGAAGTAATTATGATAATAATCGACTTGGATTTAAGCTGAATAAACAGAAGAAAGAATATTCATTGATAGATAGTGAGCAAGGTGGTAACATTGGTAGATGGAAAGTTCTTAGTGGTGTTGCAGGATTGTTGGAGGGAGTGTTGTGAAAAGACAGCTCATGGAAAGAAAGTAGGATGTGCAAGTTGAGACTGTAAATGGGTTTCACTTATTAGTAATGACAGGTTCAAAAGAATTATTATGTAAGTGAGAACTTCAGGTAGGAGAAGATCATTGGAGAAAAGGTTAGTGTACTGGAAGGATCATCAACATTAATGTTGGAATCACTAAGAATTATGTTGGGATGATGTTGGAGAGTGACAGTGAGTTAAGAGCTAAAAATAAGGAAATAAAGGGAAGTAGTGACCTGGGGGCAGCAAATACCTATAATGAGTTAGAGTAGTTGGTGGTATAGTCTCATGAGTATAAAAGCTGGGTTACAATGACAATAGTCCTTGAGGGTCCCAAGGCAGAAGGTGGTAGATAGTTGTGAGTGTTTAGAGACATGAGGGGCAGGGGAATGTCTTCCCTAAAACAGGAAGAGTTTTTGGGTCCCGCCCTTGATTCTTGCTGGAGCCTGCCTGATGGAGTTGGACAGTGCTGCAGGAGTTTCTTGACTCTCCCAGGTGGTGGACCAGAGGAGGTGATTTTCTTAAACGTAGGTAGTCTCTTGATTCCAGCCGTACAACTTATTGGAGGTGGGATGAGGCTGAGTGATCTTCTTTTAGGCCGTCCTTTCACCCTGGGGAATAATGGCCTGCTAGGTGATGGTTGTGTTCTTAAGTTTCTACTGGCTTCCTTTCAACTGCTGCTGATGTTAGCCTATAGATGGTTGCTATTATACTAGTATTTGTTTGACTTCTTTAAAATATATATATTTTTAATATTTATTTTATTTTTGAGAGAGAGACAGAGTGTGAGTAGGGGAGGGGCAGAGAGAGGGGAGACACAGGATCCAAAGCAGGCTCTAGGCTCTGAGCTGTCAGCACAGAGCCTGATACGGGGCTTGAACTCACGAACCGCGAGATCATGATGTGAGCTAAAGTTGGACACTTAACCGACTGAGTCACCCAGGCGCCCCAATATGTGTTTGACTTCTGACTGTGGAGGAATGGTAGAAAGAAATCTACCCTAACATCAGCTACATGTATAGTGTCACAAATATGTATGTGTGGGTACACCTATGTATGTTTATTTATGTCTGTAAATATATTAGCTTTATGTATTTTATCAAATAGATGAGATACCCTTTAGGCAGTACTTGTTTGCTTACCTTAACCTTTAAAAATTTTTGTTTTTAATGTTTATTTATTTTTGAGAGAGAGAGATGGAGTGTGAGCCGGGCAGGGGCAGAGAGAGAGGGAGACATAGAATCCGAAGCAGGCTCCAGGCTCTGAACTGTCAGCACAGAGCCCTACACGGGGCTTGAACTCACAAACCGCGAGATCATGACCTGAGCTGAACTTGGACGCTTAATCAACTGAGCCACCCAGGCACCCTTGTTTACCTTAATCTTAATGCTCAAATGCCGAGCATCAGTGGCAATGTATTGATGACAAGAGTGTCAATGTGTCTAGTATTATTAATATCTGGAAAGTATTTATATTTTATTGGTTTACTATATAATAGGGACTGCTGGGTTTATATAAATCAGACGTGTATATTCTTCTTTGGCTTCCCTTATTGTATTAAAGAAAATGATGTTACACTTTAAAACAGGGACATTTCTGGGGCGCCTGGGTGGCGCAGTCGGTTAAGCGTCCGACTTCAACCAGGTCACGATCTCACGGTCCGTGAGTTCGAGCCCCGCGTCGGGCTCTGGGCTGATGGCTCAGAGCCTGGAGCCTGTTTCCGATTCTGTGTCTCCCTCTCTCTCTGCCCCTCGCCCGTTCATGCTCTGTCTCTCTCTGTCCCAAAAATAAATAAACGTTGAAAAAAAAAATTTTTTAAAACAGGGACATTTTTGTTTTGTATCTGAATTCAGTAAGATAATACATTAAATGCCATGCACATTTACTGGTTCAAATGTTTGGAAGTTTAAATTCTCTTTTCCAGAAATACTTTCTGGTAGCTCTTTTTTGCCTGTGTAGAAACAGATTAAAAATATATTTGTTAGTGTGTTTTGAATGGAGGTAAATCCCAATTCCTATCATGATCAGATTATTTTTGTTATTTCTCAAGTGTGAATAGTATCAAGCTAATCAAGTGATTTATATCTTGAAGTATTTTAGTTGAACTAAATTATATATTATATATATATAAATTATATATAACAAAAATGTTATTTTGACATATGTATTATGTGGTGGACTTATAACCACATTGCTAACAAGCTTCACAGCTCTTTTGCTTTCTAAAACTGAAAATCTTGCATTGAGTAAATTTTGAAAAACTCTTTGAACAGTGATAATAGTACATTTCCCTAAGCATGTAAAATATTTTATCTGGGTAGTATAGGATTTATGAGATTTATCTTTAGTTAAAAGATAGAATTATTACTGTACTGTATCAGTCTTCAACTTAACTATATGATGATTTTTTGGCAAGAGTTCTGACTGGGGATAAGTGAAAAGTAGTTATAAATGAAAACATTCAGAAAATGACAGTAAATACGAACACTGCTAAAGAATTTCTGATATCCTAGTCTAAGATTATTTTGGTACTGTCGGTGATTGGAAAAAATTGCTAAATGCCATTGGAAAGCAGGTACAAATGAATTGTTCTGTTCTCCTTGACAAACGTTTTCATCATGTATTAAGGCATTGCTAACTGCAGTACCAAATAGCTCCCATATTCAGTGACAAAATGCACTAAAAATTCATTAAACTGTGACAATGTAATGTGAGTATTCCTTATTAGGCAGCTTTTCTTCAATAAGTAATTCAGGAATCTGGGATACTTTAAAAAAAAAAAATGTTTACTTTTGAGAGAGAGAAGAGAGGGTAAATGAGAAGGGAAGGAGGCAGAGAGAAAGGTAGACACAGAATCCGAAGCAGACTCCAGGCTCTGAGCTGTCACCCAGATGCAGGGCTCGAACTCACAGACCGTGACCTGAGCGGAAGTTGGATGCTTAACCCACTGAGCCACCCAGGCGCCCCAAGAATCTGGGGTACTTTATTTCATGCTGTTCCCAAGTTATCTCCCAGGAGACATTCAGGTGAAAAGAGCATGGAGGATCCTGGCTAGTGCACTTCCCTACTGCTCACATTCCTTCAACTTGAACTTGGCTATATGTCCTACCTAACTTGGAACAGAGCTGGAGAATTCAGTCTGCCTTTGAACACAGGATAATGAGGACCTATTGGTCAATGGCTGCCAAACTAAGCCAAGAGTAAAATTGTTTATTATTTTTTTTAATGTTTATTTTCTGAGAGAAAGAGCTTGAGCTAGGGAGGGGCAGAGGTGGGGAGACAGAGGATCTGAAGCAGGCTCTATGCTAACAGCAATGAAACCAATGTGGGGCTTGAATCCTAGAACCTGAGGTCATAACCTGAGCCGAAGTTGGACGCTCAACCAGATGCCCTGTAAAATTGTTTTTCACGTAAAAATTTTGAATAGTTAAAAACTTTTTTATTGGTTAAGTGACATACTGATATGAAGGGTTTTTGGGAAGTTTATATATTTTAGTAAACACATTAGTCCCTCTGCCCCCATATTCTTTCTTTCATTCTTCCCTTTCCTCTTTCTTTCCTTTCCCTTCATTTTCTTTCTTCCGTCTCCTCCCCTTTCCTTCCCTTGCCTCCTGTCCTCTCCTCCTGTCCCTTCTCCTCCCCTCCCATCTTTTTTCCTTTCTTATTTCTTTCCTTTTCTTTTCTTTTCTTTTACTTTTTCCTTTTTTGTTTCCTTTACTCTTTCCCTTTCCATTTCCCTTTCCCTTTCTTTTCCTTTCCTTTTCTTCTAGTAGTGGCGTGGCATGCGGGATGGGGAGACCAGGGACATTTAGGGAAAGTTCACTTGAAAATTAATTGTAATGATTTAATCACAGGGTTTGTTTTTTGAAAGGCTAAGTTAAATAGTTTTTTATTTGGGAGTGGGGTCATCAGTGTTCCATGCTCATGTGTCTGTGCTCATGTCTGTGTGAGAGATAGCAGTTTGGATTTGGCACTTATTAAGATGGTTTTAAGAAATATGATAAATCAGAACTATAGTTTAAAATAGTTCTTTTTTTTAAGTTTTTAATTTTAAAGAAAATACAGTTAACATGCACAGTTGTATTAGTTTCAGAGGTCACAATAGCTCTTTTTTGTGTATGTTTTGGGAGATGTTTAATTCAACTATAAGAATTTCATCAGATGGTAAATATATATTTATTTCATTGAATTTAATTAGCCTAAGTAAGTGGTGAAATAGATTCTTATTAACTTAAATACTGACTTAATAAACAAATCTAAATTAGGGCACCACACACTGACCCATTAATGGAAAAATAAAAACATAATGTACTAATTGAATCATAAATTTAGTTGCTTATCACATTGGAACAGAAACTAAACTTTTGAAAATGTATAGTTTCATCCATTTTATATGGCAAAATATTTTGTGTATCAGTAATTCTGAGTACAGTTTTTACTTATCTGCCTAGTTGCTGCCACAGTCATCAGCAGAGGGGTTCCTCCTTATACACATTGTTATCTTAGATAAACCATTTCCTTAGCCAGGAGTTCAGGGAAAACTAAGCCAAAGAATCAGTCCACATTCTTCGTTACTAGAGACTGGACTGTCCTAGCATGGGAGTAAAATAAAATAGTACAAAATTATGGATTTATAAATAATATCAAACTCTGAACCTGGCTTTTTAATAAAAATTAAAGTAAGGAGCAAAATTTCAAGGGATCTAAATTCTGTTAACTGCAAAAGGTGTTTAAGTATGTGTATAAACTTGTCTATGAGTATGCCTGTATAATTTTTCCTTATTTATTAAAATGAGTGTTCTTGGTATGGAGGAACTTCTTCACGTGGTGGTTCAGGCAAGTTAGATTCCATTAAGAATCTGGGCAAGGCTTATTGGGATATTTTCAGGTTAAAATTATAGTATCAGAAGATGGTATTGTGGTGATAATAACCCCAAATATTCTAAAAGGTGAGAATTAAAAATCTGGGCATATTCATATTGAAAAACTTTTCAGCCTTTGTGGTAGATTCTTATTAGATACATGTTGGATGATATTGTATTTTCCCACAGCCAAACTTTGAAATGGTAAAATAATAAATGTATTAATTTTTTTCTCATTTAGCACTTCAGTTGTGTGTTTTCCACTTTGAAATCATTTAAGTTTGTTCCAACAATATTGCAGTCTTTTAGTCCTAATTTTATTTTGAAAATTTCAAATGTAAATTCATCCCCTAAAACACATATGTACATTTTCCTAAATTGCTAGTAGTGTTTCACCCCTAAAAATTTTAACATTAATTCAATAATACCATATACTGTACAGCCTAGAATAACATTTTTTCAGTTGTACTAAAAATACCTTTTTGACATTTGTTTATTATGTCTTTTTTAGTGTCTCTATTGCCAGGCTCCCCACCCTTAGTTCTCAACTTTTTCTGTTTTTTTTTCCCCCTTTAAGTGACATTGCTGATTTTCACATGTCTAGGTCCGTGACTTAGGATATTCTGCATTTTGGTGTGTGTTTGATTGTTTATTCATGATTAGATTCAATGAGCATATTTTGTCAAGAATACTGTAGAGGGAAAGCTGGGCATTCCTTATTGCATTGCGTCAAGATGCACATATCTTTCTACTACTGGTAGTGCTTCGCTTCATTACCTGGTAAATGAAGTGATCATTACCACATCTTTAGTGTGAAGTTATCTTTTTCCTTTATAATTAGTAAGTAATTTATGGGGTGATACACTCAGTGACCATGAATATCCTGTTACCTCATATCTTTCACCTAGTGGTTTTAGTATCCATCGATGATCCTTACCTAAGTCACTTTATACATGTGAGGTTATAAAGTGGTACCTTTTTAAGTCTATCATCTCACATTTATTGATTAGAATTTTACAGCTTTTGCAGTCTTGACCTCTAATAAAAAACTAATTTAAAGTTTAAGTCAGAGTTATTAATACCAGTAAATGTAGGTTGTCCATACCACTACTTCTTAACTGCCAGTTTAAATTTGTATTGTATTGGGGCACCTGGGTGGCTCAGTTGGTTGAGAGTCCGACTTTGGCTCAGGTCATGATCTCACAGTTGGTGAGTTCGAGCCCTGTGTCGGGCTCTGTGCTGATAGCTCGGAGCCTAGAGCCTGCTTTGGATTCTGTGTCTCCCTCTCTCTCTCTGCCCCTCCCCCACTCATGCTCTATCTCTTTCAGAAATGAATAAATGTCAAAAAAAAATTAAAAATAAATAAATAAATAAATTTTGTATTGTATTATGATGAGCACTGGGTGTTATATGTAAGTGGTGAATTGCTTAATTCTGCTCCTGAAACCAGTATTACACTATATGTTAACTAGAATTTAAATAAATTTGAAATAAAATTATTACTATTTCCAAAGAAACAGGCCACTAGTATCCACTATAGGTTCTAGATTTTTTTTTTCTTTTTTAAAAAGTTTATTTATTTTGAGAGAATGAACGTGAGGAGGGAAGGGGCCAGGTAGAGAGGGAGAGAGAGAATCCCAGGCAGGCTCCACGCTGTCAGTGCAGAGCCTGTCGCAGGGCTCCATCTCACAAACCGTGAGGTCATGACCTGAGCCAAAACCAAGAGTCATAGGCTTAACCAACTGAGCCACCCAGGAGCCCCAAGGTTCTAGATTTTCTTAAGAAACTGCCTGCAGTGTTTCTAATTATAGTTCTGTGTATTATGTCTTAAACTACTTAAGGACTTTTCAGTGCTTCCCCTCTCACCCATGTCTTGGTATTTTTATTTTGACAGTTCTCTTAATTATGGTAACTTGATTAAATTATGAAATATGTTCATGAATATGGAGAACCCTAATAAGGGAGAAGTACATGAAATTTGAGAGAATGGAATAAACTTTTAAAAGACTAAACTAAAATGGAACAGCTATCTGGAAATAGAACCAATTCGGTTAAAAATAATCACTGCTTAATTATAAAGGGAAAACAAATGATGATAAAATTGTTCCTTGCTAGTAGCATTCACTTGAATTACACATGGAAGAAATTTAAACTCAGTCTGCTTTTACTATGCCATGGAGCATGTTCCTAAATCACTTTTCCTTGAGTCCAGTTGGTATTCATTGAAGGAATTCAAGCCAGTAGAATATTATATTAGTCTAACTGTAGTTCAGCTTGAGGTGTACATGTGCAGCATATGAAATTTAATGTGGAGGGAATGTTATAAATTACAAAATGAAGTAAATTTCAGTATTAACATACTTTATATATCTGAAGCAGGAAAGGTTGGGAAAATTAAACCTAGAATAAAGAATATTATTGTTCTTTTTTAGAATTCACAAATCATCTATATGACAAAAATCTAGAGACCAGTGATATTTTATTGAGGGAAAACTTACAAACCTGCCAGGTTTTAAAATGAGAATGCTCAACAAGCATTGGTGGCTTTCATGAATTGTGACATTGTTTTTCATTTATCAGGTAATTAGTAATATCAAGCATGTGATAGTAATGACATTGCTTCTTTGTGTTGTAGACTATCCCCATAAATATGGTCCACAGGGGGGCTGTGCAGATCATTCAGTATTTGAAAGGATGAGGAAGTACCAGATGACTGGTGTAGAGGAAGTAACACAGGTAAGGATTTTAATACTAGCTTGCATTTAAGAAATGGAAATGGTCTTCGGCATGTGTTCCTGCATTAAAAAAACATATGTTCTGGAATTTCTGAAAGATTTATGCCTCTGTGGAGAGATGATGATGATGATGATGATGATGATGATGATGATTATAAGTTAAAACTTCTTTAAAATTCTTTTAATGTTTATTTATTTTTGAAAGAGAGAGACAGAGTTGGGGAGAGGCAGAGAGAGAGGGAGACACAGAATTCAAAGCAGGCTCCAGGCTCTGAGCTGTCAGTACAGAACTTGACGCGGGGCTTGAACCCACAAATCTTAAGATCATGACCTGAGCTGGTCGCTTAACTGACTGAGCCACCCAGGCGCCCCAGTGACTATTGTGTTTTTTTTTTAAACTCTTTTTTTGACCTTCTTAAAAATAGTTATTCAAAACACAAATTTAAATGAAAAAATTATATTTATGGTAAACATTTATTATGTATTTTGTCATCCTTCTATAAGTAGTAAGATAGAGTAATGTTGCTTGAGTTTCTTGAGTCACAAATGCAGATTTGTGCATTTCTTCATCTGCAGAGTGGGACAAACAATTCTATTTCAGGGAATCTTTCAAATACAAGTGAGATTTTATTTTTGCATTTGTTGAACAGTTATGTATCAATCTTCTAACATGTTAAAGACTGGTAGGTTCTGGGAGTATGTGGAAATGAAGATACAAGCTTGTTCTCAAAAAGTTAATACAACTTGACCCTTGAACAACATGGTAGGTAGGGGTGCCGACCCTCATGCAGTTGAAAATCCACGTGTAACTTTTGACTCCCCCAAAACTACTAATAGCCTACTATTGACTGGATACCTTACTGATAACACAAATAGTTGATTAATGGATTTTGTATGTTATATGATCATATAGTGTATTATTACAGTAAAGTAAGCTAGATTAAAAAATGTTATTAAGAAAATTGGAAGGAAAATACATTGACAGTACTGTAGTTTATGTATGGAAAAAAAATCCACATATAAATGGACTCACACAGTTCAGATCTCTGAAGGGTTTGTTCAGGGATCAACTGTAGTTTAATTGGAGACAGAAACAATTGAGAATGATAAGAGATAGAGGAGGATTAAGCATAAAAGGAATAGTTAATTTAGCCTAGGAAGTATTTGAGGACAGCAATCAGAAACTAAAAGAATAAGGAGAAGTTAGGTTGGCTGCAAAGAGATAGGAAGACAGGAGGAGTAGTGTATGCAAAGGAGAGATAACAAGACCAGTAAAAATTTTTAACTCCAGGGGCGCCCAGCTGACTCAGAAGACAGTAAAAGAGCATGTGACTCTTGATCTCAGGGTCATGAGTTTGAGCCCCTTGTTGGATATAGACATTACTTAAAATAAATAAGTTAAAAAAAAAAAAAAGAATTTTTAACTCCAGGGTGGAGTGCAAACCTAGAGACTAGGAGACTAATTAGAAGTTGTTTCAGTTGACAATAGTGGCCTGTACTAAGGTATTGGTGATATGAATAGAGAGGACAAGACTATAGATTGCTAAATATAAGAGTTTAGCAGTGGCTCGATACAATATTCATATATGAAAGTAGGTTGCATTTCTTTATATCAGCAGTAGACTACCAGAAATGTAATGAAAGAGAGGACGTCATTAATAATAGTATCAAGAATACCATGTATTGAAAGAAGCAGTGTAACAAAGGATTATAAGGGTTAAATAAGGAAAATTGTAGAACTTTGGAAGAAATGTTAAAGAAGATTGATTTTAAATAAAAGGAGAGATATACCATATTTGTGGAAAATAATACCTCATATTATAAAAATACCAATTTTCCTCATATTGATTTGTAGGTTCACTACAAGTCCAATATAAATTACAATAGGGTTATTCACACCACACGATGGGTTGAGAATGTTATACAGAAAAGTAAAGGCTAAGAAGAAGTAGTGACCACCTAAAGATTGTAAACTGTAAAGAGGGATTTACTCTGGAAGATTTTATGACTGATTATAATACTTGAGAGTGTGATATTAGCATAGGATGAACAAATTGACCAGAGGAATAAAATTGAATACTGAGGAAGAGACCAATACACGTGTGAAACTTTGTTGTTAAGTAGTAGAGGTGGAATCTCAAATCAATGTGGAAAAGTAGAGACCAGTGAATAATTGGAGCCAGAAAAAAAAAATGTACATTTGAAAAAAAATGAAGTCAGCTCTCCATCTCACATCATGTATAAAACTCCAGATATATTAAAGTACTAAATGTCTAAATGAAAACTTTGAAACTTAGTGGAAAAAGTGAATAGAGATTTTAACTTCCAACTGTGATGGAATAACTGATTTCCAACTAGACTACTTGCAAAATATATGAAAGAATTGTCTCTCTAAACCTCTCTGTGATTTCCCTGATGGGTTTGTTTGTTTGTTTTTTGTTTTTTTGTTTTTGGCTGGTGGCAAAATTTTAGGTATGGCACAGAGGAAGGGGATCTCAAGAAGAGTAAGAAGTACATAGCAGTCTTGCTGAGTTGAAGAGACAAGTCAAAGTTTAGGGAGGGCGAGGTATCTGGACTTAGGGCAGAGTACCTGAGAGGAGAGGATTACACTGAGAAAAAGCTCCAGATATATGGACAGAGGTTGCCTTGAGTTTTAGCTGAATACTCATCTGTTGGATGCATAGAGTGAGATTCTATTAGGCAACTACTAGAGAAAGACAAACTACTGGAGAAACTATAAATTGAACAACTGTAAGGAATTACACTTGGTCGAGATCCCAACATGCTAGGAGTAGGTTGACCTTACCCTAGAGTAAAGACTACTCCAAGCCTTCCTTTATAAAGCTGAAAAATGAAGCTTGAGAAAGATCAAAGTGATTTCAAGTAAATTAGCTCCCTGTCAAGATAAAACTCAATAATATTTATTAAAGGAAGACACAGAATGCAGATACTCAGCAATGTAAGTATCTAGTAATGTTACATTTGAATGTCTAACATTCAAAAAACATTACTGGATGATAAAAAGATAAAAATGTGATCAGAAACAGAACCACAAATTACAGGCATTAGTACACAAGGACTTTAAAACAACTATCATTAATATGTTCAAAGAGTTACAGAAAAACATGAAAACAAACAGGAGAGAATAGAAATTATAATAAAGACCCAGATGTAACTTATAAACTATGAAAAGTACATTTTCTGAATTGGAAAATTTAATGGAGAGACTTAAGAGCAAATTAGTTATTGCAGAAGATAACATGAGTAAACTTGAATAAGGGACAGTAGAAGAATAGAAACAATCCAAATCTAACCGGAAAGAACGAAAATAAAGAAAACAATTGGATTCCAAGGAGGAAGGAAAGTAGAAAAAAATATTTGAAAGAGTAATGTTTCCAGAATTTTAAGATATGAAGAAAAATTTTAACCCATAACCTAAGAAGCTCGGTGAAACTTGAGCAGGATATACATAAAATCATACCAGGACATATTAAAAAATCAAATTACTGGAAATGAGAACATCAGAAAAGCAGCCATAGAGGGGCACCTGGCTAGCTCCATTGGTGGAGCATTCAATCTTGGGATTGTGAGCTTGAGCCCCACTTTGAATGTAGAGATTACTTAAAAATAAAGTCCTTAAAAATAAAAAGCCATAGAAAAGAATATACATTTACATACAGGGAAGTAAATATTGTAAGAAAAACTGCTGACTGCTTATCACACATTGCAAACTGAAGACATATATGGAATGACATCTTTAAAATGTTGAAAGAAACCTTTCCAACTAAGATCCTTTATTCTGTGAGAATAATATTTAAAAATGAGTGCGAATTAAATATCTTAAAATTTATTTTAATGTTTATTATTTTTGAGAGACAGAGACAGAGCATGAGGTGGGGAGAGGCAGAGAGAGAGGGAGACACAGAATCGAAGGTAGGCTCCAGGTTCTGAGCTCTCAGCACAGAGCCCAACATGAGGCTCAAACCCATGGACCGTGAGATCATGACCTGAACCAAAGTCAGATGCTTAACCGACTGAGCCACTCAGGTGCCCCTAAAGATCTTTTTTAGGCAAAAGCTGAGAGAATTTGCTTCTAGGAGATTTACATTGCAACAAATGTCAAGGGATGTTTTTCAGGTAGAAAAAGAATACCAGATGGAAATGCAGATTTATACAAAGAGGTGAAGAGCCTAAAATAGTAAATACATAGGTAAAATATAAAGGACATTTTTATCATTTAAGTACTTTCTTTAAGAAGATGATTATTTAAAATAGTAACAATGTAAAATGAATTTATAATATATGAAGAATCAAAATTTATGATAATAGCACAAAGGATAACAAGGGGAAGAGTGGAAGTATATTGTTGTAATCTTCTTAACACTATCAGGAAGCAGCGTAATTTTGTCAGGTAGAATCAGCAAACTCAGCAAACTACAGCCCTTGGGCCAGCTGCCTGTTTTGTAAGTAAAGTTCTGGAACGCAACCACAGTCATTCATAGATGCATGTTTTTTTTTTTGTTTTTTTTATTTTTTTTATTTTTTTTATTTTTTAATTTTAAAAAAAAAAATTTTTTTTTTCAACGTTTATTTATTTTTGGGACAGAGAGAGACAGAGCATGAACGGGGGAGGGGCAGAGAGAGAGGGAGACACAGAATCGGAAACAGGCTCCAGGCTCTGAGCCATCAGCCCAGAGCCCGACGCGGGGCTCGAACTCACGGAGCGCGAGATCGTGACCTGGCTGAAGTCGGACGCTTAACCGACTGCGCCACCCAGGCGCCCCACATAGATGCATGTTTGTGGCTGCCTTTGCACTATACTGGTAGAGTTGGGTAGTTGTAACAGAGACAATGTGGCCCAAAAGTCTTAAGTATTTACTATCATTCCTTTTAGGAAGATGTTTGCAGAAATGTCCCCTGTCCTGGAATTAGCACTGAAAAAAATAGTGGAGATACATTTAACAGGGCAATAAAGGAAATCATATGTACAGTTGACCCTTGAACAACATGGGTTTGAACTGCACAAGTCCACTTATATGTGGATTTTTTTTTCTGTAAATACTGTACACTACATAAACTACAGCATTGTAAATGTATTTTCTCTTTCTTCTGATTTTAGTTTTATTATAAGAATTTAGTGCATAATACATATAATACGCAAAATACATTTTAACTTACTAGTAATCGGTAAGGCTTCAGTCAGCAACAGGCTATGGTATTTAAGTTTGGGGGGAGTCAAAAGTTATATGTGGATTTTCAACTGTGTGAGTGGTCAGCATCCCTAATCCCTGGGTTGTTCAGGGGTTAACTGTAATTTAAAATATTCAGTTAATCCAAAAGAAGGTAGGAAAAAAAAAAAGAACAAAGAACATATGGGACAAATAGAAAATAAATACCAAGATGGTAATTTTAAATCTAACTATATTAATGATTACATTAAATGTCAATGGACTACACATATTGATTTAAAAAGCTGAATGTAAGAGTGATTAAAGAAGTAAGAACAATCTGTCTAAAAGAAACGCAGTTTAAATGTAAAGACACAGAGGTGTGCCTGGTGGCTCGGTCAGTTAAGTGTCTAACTTCGGCTCAGGTCATGATCTCACGGTTTGTGGGTTCAAGTCCCACATTGGGGTCTGTGCTGACAGCTCAGAGCCTAGAGCCTGCTTTGCGTTCTGTGTTTCCCTCTCTCTCTATCCCTCCCCTGCTCACACTCTGCCTCTGTCTCTCAAAGATGAATAAATGTTAAAAATTTTTTTTTAATGTAAAAGACACAGTGTAAAAGGATAACAAAACATGTATCATACAAGCACTCATCATAAGAATGTTAGAGTAACCATATTAATATCAAAGAATGTATATTAGTTTACAGAATATTACTGTAGACAAGGGGGGGGACATTTTACTTCAAGAGAAATAATCCCTAAAAGTTAGTTAATAGTGCAGTTATTAATAGAGCTATGAAATATATTAAGGAAAAACTGACAAAACTGAAAGGAAAAATGGAAAAATCTACAAATTATAGTCGAAGGTACACTCATTTCTGAGTAAACAAGTAAGTTGACTGATAAGTTGCTAGAGCAAGTAGACAGAAAATCATTTAGGATATAGGGCACTTGAACACCACTCTGAACCAACCCAACCTAATTGACATTTAAAGAACTTTCCACTCAACAGTAGCAGATACATATTCTTTACAAGTGTACATGAACATTTGCTAACATATGCCAGGCTGCAAAATAAGTCCCAATAAGTTTAGAAGGATTGAAGTTACATAGAATAAGTTCTTAAGTCTCAAGGAAATTAAATTAGAAATCAGTAATAAAAAATTTGGAAAATCCTAAAATTTTTAGAAATTAAGTCATATGTAAATAAGACAATTGGAAAATAATGCAATTGGAAAACATTTTGAAGTGAATGATAACAAAAATATAAGACAATAAAATTTGTTAGATTCAGCTTAAGTTGTATAACCACTGAAAGAAAATTTAAATGCAAGAAATGTTAAAGGATGTTCTTTGGGTAGAAAAAGGTACCAGATGGAAATTTAGGTCTATACAAAGAAGTAAAGAATGCACATTAAACATCTGCTAGCAACAAAGAATGTAAAGTCTTAAATGATCATATTGGAAAAGAAGAAAGATCTAGAAATCACTCATACAAGCATCCACCTTAAAAAGCTAGAGAAGAGGGGTAGCTTGGGTGGCTTAGTTGGTTGAGTGTCCGACTCTTGATTTGGCTCAAGTCATGCATGATCTCATGGTCATGGGATCGAGCCTCTTGTTGGGCTTCTGAGCATGGAGCCTGCTTAAGATTCATATTCTCTCCCTCTCTCCCCCTCTGTCTCCCTGTCTCTCCGTCTCTCCCTTCCCCCTCTCTCCCTCCCGCGTTCTCTCCCCCCCCCCCCCCCCCTCCCTTTCACCCTTTCCCTCCCTTGGCCCCTCTCCCCCACTTGCACCACTCTCTTTAAAAAAAAAAAAAAAGCTAGATTAGGAAGTACAAATTGAACTCAAAGTATGAAGAATAAAACAATAGGTAAGAGATATATCAATGATATAAAAACGAGAAAAATCAATAGAAAAGGTTAATATAGGGGCGCCTGGGTGGCGCAGTCGGTTAAGCGTCCGACTTCAGCCAGGTCATGATCTCGCGGTCCGTGAGTTCGAGCCCCGCGTCAGGCTCTGGGCTGATGGCTCAGAGCCTGGAGCCTGTTTCCGATTCTGTGTCTCCCTCTCTCTCTGCCCCTCCCCCGTTCATGCTCTGTCTCTCTCTGTCCCAAAAATAAATAAAAAACGTTGAAAAAAATTAAAAAAAAAAAAAAAAGAAAAGGTTAATATAATTAATAAACTTTTAGCCAGTCTGATCAAGAAATAAAGAGAAAACACAAATTAATAGTGTCAGGAATGAAAGAGGGGATATTACCATACACATTAGTAGTTTAAGTTTTCAGTACATTGAGCCAATAAATTCAACAGCCAACTTAATAGGCAAATTCCTTTACACGTACAAATTAAGAAAAACAAGCAAAAATAGAATAGTAGGTGTGTATACCATGAGATTAGATTGATACTTAATAATTTTCCGTTAAGGAATGTTCAAGCCCAGATATAGTTTTACTCTTTTTTAAAAAAGTTTATTTAATGTTTATTTTGAAGGAGAGAAAGAGAGAAATAGGCAGAGAGAGAGGGAGGCACAGAATCCAAATCAGGCTCCAGGCTCAGCTGTGAGCACAGAGCCCGATGTGGGGCTCGAACTAACGAGCCATGAGATCATGACCTGGGCCAAAGTTGGACGTTTAACCGACTGAGCCACCCAGGCGCCCCGTAGTTTCACTCTTGAAGTCTAAACATTTAAAAAATAATATCAATCTTACCCAAAGCCCTTAAGAAAATAAAGGAGAAAGGAAAACTTAGCACATTCTGTCAGGCCAGCATTATCCTGATACCCACACTATACAAAGACATTGTAAGAAAACTAAACTACAAACCAACATCCCTTATAAATATGTATGCAAAATTTCTTAAAATATTAACAAGTCAAACTCAGTAATATTTAAAAGAAGATAACACATCATGGTCATAGCATAATTAGGCAAGAAAAAGAAATGAAAGGCATGTAGATTATAAAGAAAATAAACTGCACTTATTTGTAGGTGAATTGAGAGTATGCTTAGAAAGTCTTAATGAATCTAGGAAAAGTTACAAAATTAGTAAGTGAATTTTCCAAGATACAGGATAGATAAAAAGTCAGTATGCAAAAATCAGTTGTATTCTGTATACTACCAATGAACATTTAGAAAATGAAATTCAAAAAAACCCTCTAGGGGTGCCTGGGTGGTTCACATGGTTACACATCTGACTCTTGATTTTGGCTCAGGTCATAATCTTGTGGTTCATGAGTTCAAGTCCTGCATTGGGCTCTAAGTTGACAGTGTGGAGCCTGCTGGGGATTCCCTCTTTCTCTCTCTCTCTGCCCCTCCCCCATGCTCTCTCACTGTCTTTCTGTCTCTCTCAAAATAAATTTTTAAAAAACCTCTAAAAGTATCATTAAGAATATAAAATACTTAGTGGGGCGCCTGGGTGGCGCAGTCGGTTAAGCGTCCGACTTCAGCCAGGTCACGATCTCGCGCTCCGTGAGTTCGAGCCCCGCGTCAGGCTCTGGGCTGAAGGCTCAGAGCCTGGAGCCTGTTTCCGATTCTGTGTCTCCCTCTCTCTCTGCCCCTCCCCCGTTCATGCTCTGTCTCTCTCTGTCCCAAAAATAATAAACGTTAAAAAAAAAATTAAAAAAAAAAAAAAAAAAAGAATATAAAATACTTAGAATAAATTTAATAAGATACGCACAAGGCATATATATGAAAACTGAAAGACATTGCCAAGAAGAATAAAATATCTTAATAAATAGAGGAATATATTGTGTTTATTGTTTGGAAGACTCAATATATCAATTCTCCCCAGGCTCTTCTGTGGAGTCAATGCAACACCTATCAAAATCTTAGTGGGGATTTATCTAGTAATTGATAAACTGATTCTGAAAGTTAGGCTGAAATGTAAAGGATCTAGAATAGCCAAAAGAACTTTCAAAAAAGCACATACTAGAGGATTTACACTGCCTGATATTAAGACTTACTATAAAGCTATAGTAATCAAGATAGTGTCCTCTTGACCTAAGGTTAGACGTATAAATCATTGGAACAGAATAGAGAGTCCATAAGGTCAGTTGATTTCCTCAAAAGTCCCACGGTAATTTAAAGGTGAAAAGAGCAGTCTGACAAATGGTACTGGTATAATTAATTGGATATCCGTATGGAAAAAAAAAATTGAACCTCAACCTATACACTTAACACCTTATACAAAATTTAACTGAAAATAGATAATGAGTCTATATACTTAAGGCTAGAACATAAACTTCTAGAAAAAAACATAGAAGTTTTTGTGACTTTGCCATAGGCAACAGTTTTTTAGGACGCAAAAATACCCATTCTAGGGGCACCTTGGTGGCTCAGTTGGTTGAGCGTCTGACTCTTGACTTTGATGCATCGAGCCTGCTTGGGCTCTTCCTCTCTCTTTACCTCTCCCCCTGCTCATGTGCTCTCTCTCTGTGTCTCAAGATAAATATTAAAAAAAAAAATACCCAGTCTCCAAAATTTATCAATTTGACTTTGTCAAAATTAAAATCTTCTCAAAAGACACACAGTTAAGAAAATATAAAAAGCCACAGACTGTGAAAAAATGTCAACAGTACATCTATCTGGCAGAAGGCTTCTCCAGAATATACAAAGAAGTATTATAACTCACTTAAAATAATGCATCAAATTCCAATTAAAAAATGAGCAAATTGTTTGAAACGATATTTAAAAATATTTTGGATTTTTGGGATAGAGAAACTCTTAGAATATGATGTAAAATCTTTTACTATAAAAAATTTGATATATTTCACCATATGAAAATTAAGGGTAAAAGACACCTCAAAATGAAGACAATTACAAGCTTTGAGACAATATTCAGAATACATAAAATTACCACAAAATTGTTTTCAAGATACAGAGTAATCCTTTTCCTGTTCAGAACTGCTAATAAAAACCAATCTGGTCTCAAGATAAAATTTTTTTTAAATAAGTATTTTTAAAGTACATATGTACATGTTTATATGTGTGTCTGCATGTGTGTGTTTGTGTATTGGCTTGGAGGCATTGGGGAGAGAACAAGGCTGTGAAGAATTATGGGGCTAGATCTTAGGAAAATATGAGGATGACTGAGTGAGCATGGCATTTGGATCTACCTTTTCTCCAGCTCTATCTTCCAGTTCCTGATAAAGTAGCTGAGAGACTGAGAAGCTGAGTAGAACTCTCCAGATTCTTGAGCCTTAGGGTAAAAATAGTACATGAGGCCTTCTCTGTAGTGCTTTAGGTTTGGATCTTGAAGGGCTACTCCCTGGAGGTAAGGGTGGGTCAAAAAAATGTTCTACCTCTTCCTGTCAAAGGGATTACAGCTTTACATCACAGCTGCTTAATCTGTGATTAAAGTAAGGTGATCCAGGATTACTAGTGCATCAAGCCTAAGGGTGAAGGCCAGAAGCAAAAATAAATTTTCTCTTCAGAAAAATATCATCGCCTGAAGCCTAAAATTCTATCTGTGGTTTTTCATGTACGCTGTCTGGCACTCAGCTGAAAACAATAAGCATATGAAGAAATGAGACAACAAGATGGAAGAACAAGAGGAGAAAAGTTGTATACCAAACATCAGTGATGCAAGAGTAAATGGCATAAAGTGTACACCCTCAAAGAGTTTACATTGTACTGGGGTATCAGACATGTAAACAGCCTAAAGGTTTCGAGGTAATGAAATGATCAGACACAGATACAGACTTTAATATGTTCAAGTACATAAAGATGGAATTTAAAATTGCAGCAGAAAACTGAAAATGAACAAAAGAGTCTGATGGAAATTCTAGAATTAAAAAACATAACAACAGAAATTAAGAATTTGATGGATTTAGGTCTGGGTGGTATATCATAAGAAAACAGAATGAACCACTCAGAAGCAAAAGGATAGAAAATACAGAAAAGAGATAGGAGACTCATCAAGAAGGTCTAGCATATGTATAATTGATTTCTCAGGAGGGGAAAAAATGACAGTGAAATAAGGACAGATATGGCAGAGACTTTTCCAAATATGACAGAGGATATCAACAATTTTGGTAAGCCCTGTAGTTAGAGCAGGATAAATACTTTACAGTGAAAATAACACCCTAGGACGTTATTAGAAGAGTCAAAAAAATGAAAGATATATACTCTTAAAGGCAACCAGTAAAAAAAGTCCAGTCACCTTTACAGAAGCAACAGTAAAAATGACAGCTCATTTTTCATTGGAGACCATTGAAACCAGAAGACAGTAGGGTGTGGTGAAGCTGAGTAACTGCCACCCTCGAATGCTGTACTCAGTGAAAATAGATAAAGGCAAAATGAAGGTGGTAACTGAGAGAACAGAGAAACATGGAGTTGTCAAGGGAGAAGCAAAGTATGAAATGTGAGAGTAAATTTGGAATTGTGGCTTAAAATCTAATTTAATTTGTTTAATACAATTTATTTAATGTTTTTGTTTATTTTTGAGAGAGAGAGAGAGCGCGTGCACGCACATGTGCAA
Organism: Herpailurus yagouaroundi; assembly: GCF_014898765.1. Lineage (NCBI taxonomy): Eukaryota > Metazoa > Chordata > Mammalia > Carnivora > Felidae > Herpailurus > Herpailurus yagouaroundi. The sequence continues at coordinate 24,128,416 of NW_024412415.1, read as the reverse complement.
GCAGGGGAGGGGCAGAGAGAGAGGGAGACAAAAGAATCCGAAGCAGGCTCCAGGCTCTGAGCTGTCAGAACAAAGCCCGACGTGGGGCTTGAACCCATGAGTGGTAAGATCATGACCTGAGTTGAAGTTGGGTGCTTAACCGACTGAGCCACCCAGGTGCCCCAAATGTAATTTAATTTGAATTCTCCATAACTATGTCATCAAAACTCAGTTAAAATGGAGTCCTCAGATGTCAGCAAATGCTTAAGTGCTTGGATTCAATAGCAGTGTTAATTCTTACTTACTGAGTATCTGCCGTTTGCCTGCCAAGTCTGTGTTAGGTGATAGCAATATAGTGAGAAGCAAACAGGGATTGTTCTTTCTGGAGCTCCTGTTCTAGTGGTTGAAGTAATAGGGGTAGGCTGGAAACAGAAATTAAACCAATCACCACACAGTATACCATAAGGTTGCACTATGGAAGGGACATGGGTGCATTCTGTGAGGTGGTGTAATCAATGGGTCTGAAGGAAAAAGCTTGGTTAGGAGAAGGCAGCTGTATGTGCATGTGCAAAGACTGGCAGGAGACAGACGATGTTGGAGGATTGGAAAGAAGTCTGTTTAGCTGTAGCACAGAGAGCTAGGGTTGGGTTATGTGGTGGAGTCTCTCTTTGAAATAATATAGAATGAGAAGAAACCGGGCATGTAAGCAGAGACTGCAATGTTGATTTGGTGGCACATGTAAAGCATTTAGAGCTTTATCCTTAGAGCATTAGGAAGCCATTGAAATATATTACGCAGGTGGGTAATTTTGCAAGTTGGCATTTTGGAAAGAGTGTGGTTTGGAGAATAAAGGGAAGGCCGGTAGTGGATATGGATAGAGATATTGCAGTACCCTAGGTAATAAATGATGGTAGCTGGGGCTAATGTGAAGGCACCAGAGATAATGGGCAGATTCCCTAGGTATTTAGGAGATCAATTTGATGGGGGCTAGGTAATAGATTGGGTATTAGAGGGAGAGAGAAGAAAATATCAAAGTAGTATAAGCTACTATAAGACTTGCTTTATATTTAAAGGATTATATATTAAAAAATATGTTTTGAAAATGTTTAAAAGTGGAAGAATTGCTTGAATAAATTATAAATCATCTATATAGTGGCATGTTATGAGACTGAAAGTGAGATTTATAAGAATTTTTATGGTGTGGGGGAATACCTATGGTGTTACATAATAAAGCAGAATATGAAATTGTACATAATGTGTATTCTTAGCTGTATGAAGTATAATAGTGAAGCATACTAATTATCAGAAATGACTCTCTTTTTGACACATAGACACCTCAAGGAGAACATGCCGTTAATGGTCCAGAACACTTGAGGAAAAAACGTACAACTTCAGCTGAAAGAAATACTTGTCAGCTTTATATTCAGACTGATCATCTGTTCTTTAAATATTATGGAACACGAGAAGCTGTGATTGCCCAGGTATTTATAATTTTGCTACTATTTTAGGAGTTCTCACACTGTTTCATTATACCTATATTTTCCTCTAAAACTAAAGTTATGGCATATCTCTTTTTTGAAAAACAAGTACATATTTTTAATAATTATAGAACATGTAGGATAAGTACACAGATGACTGAAAGACCGGTTAGGATGTTTTAGAGTCATGAAAAGATGAGGTGTAAGAAAATGATTTCATGAAGATGATAACACTGGAGCTTAGCTTTGAAAAGAGGATTGAATTTTCTTTTCTTTTTTTTTTTTTTTAATTTTTATTTGTTTTTTGTAAATTTACATCCAAGTTAGTTAGCATATAGTGCAGTAATGATTTCAGGAATAGAATCCAATGATTCATCCCCTACATAAAACACCCAGTGCTTATTCCAACAAGTGTCTTCCTTAATGCCCCTTGCCCGTTTATTCCTCTCTTCCCCACTCCCCTGCCAGCAACCCTCAGTTTGTTCTCTATATTTAAGAGTAAGAGGGTTGAATTTTCAATTGTGGTCCTAAAGAATGGAAGAATAGAGGAATCCTTCCAACAAGAAGTATTTCATTTCTATTCTGTATTCCCATTGTACTTAGTACTTTTTTTTTTGTACTTGGTGCTTTCAAAGTTGCGTTGTTTGCATTTGTGTCTTTTCAACACTTACTATAAAGTAAAACGTTTTTGGAGGTAACCATGCAAGATACCCTTCGTGTTGAAGAGTCCCAGTGAGAGTTTGAGGATGCATTTTGACTCCAAATTTGATTTGAGACTAAGAGGATTCAGGTGCCAATAGTATAAATGATGGACTCATTTTGGTGTTGTTGACTAGCTTAATTTTAGTTGTGTTTAAAAGCCAAGTGGTCATTCCTTAGGATATTGAAGTAGACCTGGAGTTTGGGAGAGGTTAGCCTAACCTTAAGCTTTCTGCATAGAATTTATGGGTACAAAAGATATAGTTCAAATAAGGGGAGAGAATGAAATTAAAAGGGAGGAAACTGAGGGATAATATCTGTATATAGTGAGTAGGATGAGGAAGAGAAGCTATGGGGGAAAACATAATAGTTAAACATGTTGGAGATGAACTGGGGTTAGCCAAGGAAGAAATAAGTTTCAAAACAAAATGTCATATTATAGAGATATCAAAGAGAATGAAGAATGACTACAATATGTTAATTTACTAGATAGGGGGAGTCCTTTCACAATGTATACATGTATCAAATCATCAAGATGTGTACTTTAAACATCTTACAATTTTATTTGCAATTATGCCTCAATAATACTGAAGACAAAAAAGACTATAAAAGGTAGTTGATTTTTAGTTACTAGAAGGTTATTGATGAGTTTTAATCTGCTCTTGGTAGAGTCGTGAGGGTGAAAACATTGCAAGCATAATGGATGGGTTGGCCGAGGCAGCAAGAATTTTTTTTTTAATTTTTTTAAAAGTTTATTTATTTTGAGAGAGAGAGCGTGTGAGTACAAGTTGGGGATGGGCAGAGAGAGAGAGACAGAGGATCTGAAGCAGGCTCTGTACGGTCAGTGAGCAGAGCCCAATGTGGGGCCTGAGCCCACGAAACTGTGAGCTCATGACCTGAGCTGAAATCAAGAGTCGGACACTTAACCAACTGAGCCACCCAGGCGCCCCAGTGAAGCAGCAAGGGTTTTAAGAAATGTGAAAAATAGGAAAAGATATGGTGATTTAGAAATACTACGAAGTATTTGGGGGTGAAAGGAAGACAGGGAATACTCAGGAGCAAGTTGGTAGGAAGAGGAAAATGATCCAGTAGAAAAGCAATGTAAGATACAAGAGAAAGAAAAATCGATAGGAGCCAATGTTCTTGCACGTCCAGCCAGTAAGGATTGGGATCAGGAATAAAGAAAAGTTTCCCTTTAAGGAAGAATTACCCTTTGAGGAAGATAGAAATGGATAAAGTTAGAAAAATTTGAAGGTTAGGAGGGAGGGGAATCAAGACGAGCTCTCAGTAAAGTATGAAGTATAATCATCTGTGGAGGAATGTTTGAACTACTACTGTCAGGAATGGAGAAGAAACAGAATCTGATAAGGGATTACTAGGCCAAGCTGAGGTTAGATAGCATGAATTCATAATAGACCCTGTCAGCATTGTTAGGACTTTCTTTAACAGTATGTCAACCTGAGCTACTTCTGAAATTATTATTGTTCCTTCTTCCACCTGACTGTGCCGTATTTGTATAATTTGTTTGAAAATAGTTTTTAAAGTGTATATACATGCTTTTACATAAATTGTAGCAAGAATGCTTTTTATATATAAAGTTGGGAAAGTGGTTTAGAAGCCAGAGAGTTTAGTTGGGAGTCAGGTACATAAACAGAGAAGTCTTTTGTGTTCTGTCACCATGTTTAATTTCCTCCTAGAATTTAGTAAATCTTTTTTTTTTAATTTTTTTTTTTTTAATTTATTTTTGAGAGAGACAGAGCATGAGTCAGGGAGGGGCAGAGAGAGAGGGAAACACAGAATTCGAAACAGGCTCCAGGCTCTGAGCTGTCAGCACAGAGCCTGACGTGGGGCTCGAACCCATGACTGGTGAGATCATGACCTGAGCTAAAGCTGGACGTTTAACCAGCGGAGCCACCCAGATGACCCTAGAATTTAGCAAATCTGAATGTATCTTATTTATGTTTGCATTACTTCCTCTCATCCCTCCTCCTCTAGAATAAATCTTTGTAAATTTATATGGACCTTTTCTATTTGTTCACCATTAGATTCCTAGCATCTAAAACAGTTCCAGTGTATAGAAAGTGGTCAACAGAACTTAGAGAATGTGTACTAGTGCAGCAATAGAAAGACTAAAGTCAGAGAATGACTGAGTGTCCTGATTATTATTAGGAAAGTTCTTACAGAAGATATTCAAACTAAGCCTGAAGGATAAATAAAGATACTGTAGGCATAAGAAAATAGCATGTGAAAAGGCATGGAGGTCTGACATTGCAGGGTTGATTGAGGGAACAAAGTTTTATATGATTCAAGCAAGAGTGCATGTTTGTTTTTGGCTGGGGACGAGTCTGGAAAAGGCACAGAATCTCCCCTCTCAGCCCTAGTTGACTAATCTTATTTCATCTTTTCATCCAGTATATGATGTAGACATTTTAAAATTTGAGTGTGGTCGAACATGAATAATTCTTGATTTGGGAGATGGAAATTCACAGTCTTTTTTCACATTTTAATACTGCCTCTAAAATATTGTTCTTTTTTTAAATCTATAGATATCCAGTCATGTTAAAGCAATTGATACAATTTACCAGACCACAGACTTCTCTGGAATCCGCAACATCAGTTTCATGGTGAAACGAATAAGAGTAAGGAATTCCTTTATTTTTTTATTTTTTTCAATGTTTGTTTATTTTTGAGAGAGAGAGCACGTGCGTGCACAAGTGGGGGGGGGCAGAGAGAGAGAGAGAGAGAGAGAGAGGGAGACACAGAATATGAAGCAGGCTCAAGGCTCTAAGCTGTCAGTACAGAGCCCGATGCAGGCCTCGAACCCACGGACTGTGAGATCATGACCTGAGCTGCAGATGCTCAACTGACTGAGCCATCCAGACAGCCCAAGAGTAAGGAATTTCAATAGTTCAGAACATTAAGAAAGACCATAAGGACCATGTTTACAAAAAGAAAAATACTTGGTTTTTACTTCATCTTTATGTAGTAATAGTTTATTTTATATTACTGATCCTACTATCTTTACTCTTGGCTTTTACACACACACACACACACACACACACACACACACACACACACACACTGGGTTTGTGATTTAGAACGAAATCTGTAGGGCTGTAATCTGTACTGCAAAAGAGGTAACAGTCATACTATATTCTGTCTGATTAATATAACATTTAGAAAGCCATAACTTATCAATAACTACAGGTATAGTACTTGACCTTTTATCCCCCTGATGTCATTTTCCAGCTTCTTAAGATTTGCTTTGTGTGGTATTTTTCCAAGTGTGTCTCATTTGGTGTTCCAGGGAAGGAAAAGATAGATGGAATGGTTAAATAAAATTGGAAGTCGGAAAAACAGTACCGTACACTCGTCTTGTAAATTCACAGTGCACGCTAACTTATCTCAGATTTTGAGAATTCCTTCATGAGAGAAACTCATAATTTTTTCTTAAAATGTTTACTTTGAGAGAGAGAAAGAGAGAGAGCAAGGGAGGGGCAGAGTGCAAGGGAGAGAGAGAATCCCAAGCACGCTCTCTGCTGTTAGTGTGGAGCTTGATGTGGGGCTTGATGCCATGAACTGTGAAATCATGACCTGAGCTGAAATCAAGAGTTGGACGCTTAACTGACTGAGCCACCCAGCTGCCCTGAAACTCATAATTTTCAGAAATAATTTGACCATGGAACCTTTTCTGTATTAATGTCAACTGAGAGTCCAAATAAATGTAGAACATATTTTGAGAAATGCTCACCCAGAGCCACAGGGTCACTGATGATTAGTTTTAATGTTATAAATTTAAATAAGTAGATTTTATTTATTTTTTTAACAATTTTTTTTTCAACATTTATTTATTTTTTGGGACAGAGAGAGACAGAGCATGAACGGGTGAGGGGCAGAGAGAGAGGGAGACACAGAATCAGAAACAGGCTCCAGGCTCTGAGCCATCAGCCCAGAGCCTGACGCGGGGCTTGAACTCACGGACTGTGAGATCGTGACCTGGCTGAAGTCGGACACTTAACCGACTGCGCCACCCAGGCGCCCCTAAATAAGTAGATTTTAAATTACTAACAAAATTGGGTTGGTTGTTTCAGAAGTTTTCCAAATGTGAATCTTTCCATGTGTATAGCTTTTAAGAATATGAATTCATAAACTAGATAAGAATCTGAATTAAAAAAATCATTTTATGAAAGTATTTGCCACAGGGTTTCTTTATTTTTGTGCTTCTTTCTTCAAATACGGTTGACTAAATTATAATTTGTGTTTATGGATGTAATATATTTAATAGCATAGGCAAAATTGATCCTTAGTAGTATGATTAAATGTTAAATTGGAATTTAAGGTGAAATGTGGTTTGTAGATAAATAATGTAAGAATTGTTCATAATCAATTGATTTCATGTATATTGAGAGCAATTTAAACCCTTAAATGACCAAGAAAAATATTGTTTAGTAGGCAAAGCAATAAAATGCAAAGTAGTGAATCGCTTCTTGGCCTTTTGGCTAAGATCAAGTGTAGTCTCTGTTCTTATCAATTTAAAATGCAAAGTAGTGAAAAGTAAAGAATACCAGAACAAATTTAGTGAAGCACTTTTTTTTGAGTAAAATGCTTTGCATTATGAAGAAATGCATGTGTATGAATGGATAGTGTGGCAGTTAGTTGTTTTCAGGTTTTTAGCTGAGATTGAAATTTTAGTTCAGATCTCATCTGCTGAAGATTCCTTGTGACCCATTAATTAATTTGAAGTTTGTATCAATATTTAAATAAGAATTATCTCATTTCGGATATAGGTAGCTAAAATTTAGATGCAGTTTTTATTTGTAGCCAATATTACAGAAATATCAAGGAATTTCATTTGGGAAAAAAGCCATTTATAGCATGTCTCTCAGATGTGTTATTTACAATGTAGTGTGATACCTTTTGGAATTATTTATGTTAGATGACCATTACTGATTGTTTTTAGTTAATTGTTAGTAGATAAATCAGATGTTCTGAAATCTGTCCTTAGGCAGTTGCCCTGAGTAGTGTTTTTGCAATCCTGCTTCTAAGCCTCTTGGTTTTACTGAAGGGTGTGGATCCTAAAAAGACCTAACATTCTCATTTTATCAACTGTTACATCCTCCCTTTACTACCAACATTTTCAATAGGATGAAGTTTGCCTTCTAAAAAATGTTTACTTTCATGGATACCCCTTTTTATTCTGTATCAACAGTTCTGTCTGTAATGCTCTCACTTGAGGAAAGCCACATTGTTCTAGGACTTCAAAGGTTAGGCAGGGGTCTCTGAAAGGAGGCAGGGGCTAATAAATGAAAGCTTTTGTTTGTAGAAGTTTGGTATCAGAACTGATTATTCTTCAGATTGTGAAGGAGGAACCTGCACTAGGAGTATAGTAGCTAAGCATCTTAAGAAATATTCTGGAGGAACTCAGCTTGATACAGTAAGAGAAGAGAATTGTCAGTAAAAAAAAATCTTGCCCACAGTCAGGGAAAAACAATTGAACTTGCAGTTTATTGGGCTCGACTCCTGTGATTTTAGGCAAGGAGAACCAAGAAAACGATTTGTCTGTTGAATTGACAGTCTTGGGTTTGATATCTATGTTATGTTCTAGTAATTAGCTAAAGTTTAAGGTTTTTATATCCTTATATTTTCCACCATGTGCAGGAGATTAGCACTAAAAGAGACTTACTCAGATGATTAAATTTGAGAAGCTGTACTTTTATTAGAATTTTTTTTCAAGAAGAACTTGTTTTTCCATCCCAAAGAGAATGCTCAGTGTTCAGGAACCTGGTCAAACCTTGCCCAGAAATTTAACTTGCTCAATTTTAATTCTCCTACTCTGTTTCTTGCCCCACTCCCCCACCCCCCTTCCTTCTTTTCAGCTTCTGTAATCAGCTCAGGGATGGGGGCATTGGGGGATGAGTTGTAGAAGCCTTAATTCAGGCCTGATTTCCCTTGGGTCCCAAGCATATTGTGCAGGCAAATGCAGAAGAAGGGGAACAAAGACTTTACACAAAGGCTCTGCTAACTTTAATTGCTTATTTAAATAATTGTTTTGAATTTTAGATCAACACAACTGCTGATGAGAAGGACCCTACAAATCCGTTTCGATTCCCAAATATTGGCGTGGAGAAGTTTCTGGAATTGAATTCTGAGCAGAATCATGATGACTACTGTTTGGCCTATGTCTTCACAGACCGAGATTTTGATGATGGTGTTCTTGGTCTGGCTTGGGTTGGAGCACCTTCAGGTAGTTTATTTAACTGTTTCTTGCCTTAATGCTTGAAACAAAAAGCAGTTTTCAGGGCAACTTGAATTTTACAAAAGTATAGGAGAACCTGATGCCTGTACATTATCTTAATTTATTCAACTTGAGTTAGGCAAGCATGATGTAAGTAGAAAAATAGATGAAACAACTTTTTATTTTGTCATGAGTACTAACAAGGGGGTATCCTGACATTTGGTACATTCAGTGGCTGAAATAAATAATTTTATGAGAAAAAGAAGTACTCATTTCTGAAAACAAAAACGAAATATAAATTTTTTCTTTTAATTTTTTTTTCAACGTTTATTTATTTTTGGGACAGAGAGAGACAGAGCATGAACGGGGGAGGGGCAGAGAGAGAGGGAGACACAGAATCGGAAACAGGCTCCAGGCTCTGAGCCATCAGCCCAGAGCCCGACGCGGGGCTCGAACTCAGGGACCGCGAGATCGTGACCTGGTTGAAGTCGGACGCTTAACCGACTGCGCCACCCAGGCGCCTCTATTAATTTTTTCATAGAAGTTAATATTATTAATTAAAGATTTTTATTTTTCTTGGAAAGAGGGCCTTAGAATTACAAGGGGAAAACTATGTTCTTGCTTCTGTTCTGGAATGAGATAGAGAGTGGAGAAACCCTGGTCATGAGCACTAGGTAAAAAGAAAAGAAAGACTGCTCTTATTATTATTTTATTTATAGCCTTTATTTTAACAAAAGTAAAGTGTTCCCTGAAAAGAGATGTAAGCCGCAGGTGTCAGTACCCACAGCTCCACTGACCTCGGCACCTGGGCCCATGTTCTACTGGGGTCTCTGCCTTAGCCATGAACACTGCTGTTGCTAAGAAATCTGGGATAGGATCCTCTACCCATTGCAATGGAGGTGGAACAGTCTGTGATTTACATTATCATTAAGTTCAGAAGCCTCGTTTAGAGAAATACAGATTTATTAATTGAAAGGTTGAGTAGAAACAATCACATACTCTTTGAATATAGATTTGGTCATATAGAGTTTGATCAATAGTCTGTCAGCTTTTGAGCTGTATACAGTAATGTCTCTTTCTTCTGATGTATCATTTCTATCTTTTTATAAGAATCACCTTCTGCTTTATGTAGGATAAGGCCAGCTTTTCTATTCCTAGTTTATTTTGTATTCCTATTAGTTTATTGTTTGATTTGTAATGCGTATTTTAAATCTTAAGTGGTACTATATTTTAGCTTTTATACTTTCTGCTCTTTTTTTTAAGCCAGCAATGAATATTCTTTTTACAATTTTCAAAACTTCTTTTGTTTTTCTTCCACATTTTCATAATGTCCTTAAGGTGCAAGTTTATGTCATGGATTGTATATATCATAGTACAGTATTTTTGGAGATTTATATTTGTCTCTTATGTTGATCTGTCCTGCTTTTGTGTTACTTGCATTGTCAGCAGATTTTACAAACTCATTCTTTTCTTTGATAATTTCACATGTTTTATAAGTTTCATATTTTTAAATTTCTTTTCCCCTCCTTTAATAAGTTGGATGATTTTATCTCAAAGTTTACAATTTCTTCTACTTGTTCATTAGTAAGTACTGTTAAAATTCAAGGATGCTTTTGATTTTTTGTTGTAAATTACCATTAATATAGTGATTCTCAAAGTCTGTTCCTTGGACTAGCAGCATCAGCATCACCTGGGAACTTGTTAGAAATGTAAATTCATAGGTCCCACCTAGGTCTACTGATTCCACTAGGTGTGGAGTCCAACAATCTTTGTTTGAACAAGCCTTCCAGGTGATTCTGATGCACTCAGAACTACCATATTCATATTTTTGTCTCTAAAGAAACTTGTTTACAGAATGGCTCCTGGGAAAATGATTGGATGATTACAAACCAGAAACTTGCTGTCATTTTACATTTTCACCTCCAGACTTGTGCTCTTTAAGAATGTAATGCTCCTGAAGGAGCTTGGTCATTTTTTTTTTTTAATCTTTAGATAGCTTCATGTCTATAAATGCAAAAATAAGCTATATTTTTAGGACAGTTTAAGATTCACAGAAAAATTGAGCAAATGGCATAGAGAGTTCCTGTACACCCTCTTTCCCTCATATTATTAACAGCTTACATTAGTATGGTGTATTTGTTATAGTTAACAAATATATTGCTTCATTATTGTTAACTGAAGTCCATAGTTGATTCACATTTTTTTAGTTTTTACCTAAGATCTCTTTTTTGTTCCAGGATCTCATCCAAGATACCACATTACATTTAGTTGTTATGTCTCTTTAGTCTTTTCTTGGCTGTTTTAGTTTCTTGGACTTTTTTTGTTTTTGATGGCCTTATCAATTTTGAGGAGTACTGGTCAGGTAGGTATCTTGTAGGATGCCCCTCTCTTCCAGTCTCTTTGATGTTTTTCTCATGATTAGACTGGGGTGATGGATTTGGGGGACAGTTAATTTTTATATCTAGTTATTTTTTTTATTTGGACCACCAAGTATCATGCCACTCATTTTACTGAAGTGGCAGTGGGTAGAGTTCTGGATTTTAAATGGTGGGACACATAACTTATTTTTTGTCATAGGTTCTACATCTGCTGCCTTTATTCTGTGTTAAATTCCCAACTCCAGTTCTTAGAAGCCTTATTCTAAGAGCTGTTGGGAAGGGGCTAGACAGGGACAGAATGGAGGCCAGAATGGGCAAGAGAAGGGATCTTTGTTCCCTTGATCCAACTTTTTCTAGTATAGGGTGCCTGCCCTATACTAGACATTGACAGGTTTTTTCTTCACTTCCCTTTGCCCTTTGACTATCTGAACTGAGTCTTATATTTGACTTACATTGTATCTTTTATAAGGAAAAATATATTTGTCCTTTATTGATTATTCAAGTACCCTTCTGAGGTATAGGTGTTATTGCCTCCATTCTGCAGATGAGGAAAGGATTCAGAGACTTTGTGACCAACCCAGTATCACACAGAGCCTAGAATCTGGACCTTTTGTTTCCAGGTTCAGTGCATTTAGTAGTTAGTGTGCTAAGTATTATATACTTTAATATCTTAGCTTTCTGTAAGACACTTCTGATAAGAAGTTGAAATGTTTTCCTGCATTTTAATGGAGGTTTTGTATTGTTGGAATCCATTTTTTTAAGAAAAAGGAGTTATAAAAGAGTACTACTCTGTAATATTTAGATATCATTTTGGGTAATTGTCATGGCATAATAGGAAGAGCACTGGTTTGGGAGCTAGGAGACTGGGTTCTTGTCTGTTCTCTGTAAATTCAGGTAAATCATTTTGCTTCAAAATGTTTATTTTTCATTGTAATTTGTTTTCTCATGTTCATGCCCTTTGGGACTTTATGTTTCTGCCTGTAGATCTTAGTAATGCTTCCTGTTACCTGTTTGTTTTCTTTTTTTTTTAATGTTTATGTATTTTGAGACAGACAAATCGTGCATGTGGGAGGGACAGAGAGATTGGGAGAGAGAGAATCCCAAGCAGGCTCAGCATTGTCTGAGCAGAGTCCAACGTGGGGCTTGATCTTACCAATCATGAGATCACAACCTGAGCCGAAATCAAGAGTCGGATGCCTAACTGACTGAGCCACCCAGGCCGCCTAATCACTAAAATCACTAATTTTGATTTTGTTGTATTATTTAGCTTTTATTTAATTATGCAGATATTTTACTACTTAAATGGTGGTGGGAAAGATTTTGTTGTGATATTAATTTTCACGGAATATTACTTTAACTATTAGCTGTAGTCTCTGCTGACTTTGTTAAACTGGGGAAAAATGAAGGCTGAAACATCTGAATAGTAGGTTTCTTTAAGTCTTCTTATACTACTTTTTATTCTTATTTAATATCACACTGTAGTTGGGTACTGCCTTGGGTTTCTTTAATGAGGAAAACAGCACCTCCTGTCCAACTCCATAATAAGTGGAAACAACTAGTGAACTGGGCTGGCTTGGAGGCTCCCTTTTAACGTTTATTTATTTTTGGGACAGAGAGAGACAGAGCATGAACGGGGGAGGGGCAGAGAGAGAGGGAGACACAGAATCGGAAACAGGCTCCGGGCTCCGAGCCATCAGCCCAGAGCCCGACGCGGGGCTCGAACTCACAGACCGTGAGATCGTGACCTGGCTGAAGTCAGACGCTTAACCGACTGCGCCACCCAGGCGCCCCTGGAGGCTCCCTTTTAAAATTATATACAGGTTAGGGGCGCCTGTGGGTGGCTCAGTCGGTTAAGCATCCGACTTTGCCTCAGTTCATGATTTCATGGTTCGTGAGATAATAAAAATTTATACACAGATTAGAAGAGAGCCCAAAAAGGGAGTCTGGTCTTCCAGACAAAGTCAGTCTTAGATATGAATCTAGAAAGATTTCTTTAAACTTTTCTTTGTATGAGCACTCGTCTGTGTTAAGCAGGTAGCCTCTTATTTAATTTCGAGACTGAAACGTTGATTCCTTGACTGAGTAAATGACTATATTAGATGAAATTTTTGTTTTATTTCATTTGTGGCACCCTTCCAACATGGCTTTTGATAGGGACTTTTTTTTTTAAATTTATTAAGGTATATTTTGTTCATATATTGTCCTTCTTAATGTTATCCTAATGAACATAGTCTCACTTTGGGCAGGACACCGAATAAGGCAAGCTCTGGAATTCATCTCCATAATTAATCCTGAACCATTTAGTATTCCTCTAACTCATTTGTGAAAAACATTTTATGAGACATTTCATTTGGTAGCAATGGTCTCTTCTGTTTTTCTTAGTTAAGAAATTTTAGTTTGATTTTACATATTTGGATTTAAGGGCATACAAAGCTCAAAATGGTGTTCACAAGATAACCCACAAACTGTCAAATTCTTAACATGTTGTTTAAAAGTCTAATTATAGGGCTAGGAGAATTGCATCATTAGAATATTACAACAGGACACTAAACATATTGGCATTTTGTGCAGGTCTGGATTGTTCTGTGCAGGATGTTTAACATCTGGGGTCCCTACCTATTATGTGTGAGTACTGCTCCCCAGACATGAAAGGTGAAGAAATGTCCCAGGACATTTCCTGATAACCTTTCTGGGAGTAGTACTACTGTCTGGTTCAAAATTATTGCTCAGATTGATACTGCATGGTCAGCATGCTGCTGTTAAGTTTTAGGTGTTTAGGCCTGTTCACATCAAAACTGTGTTTGTGGACTCTGTCAGGGTATTATATTACCCTTGTGGTTTTTCTAATTTGGAGGGGGGGGAGGTCTGTTTTAATAGCTTTTAACTCAAATTTAAAAAATCTTACCCTTCTCATTACTATTTACAATTTGTGTTTTGCAGTGATGACTACATGTAGTAAAATTTTAAATGTATGATATCAAGCAGTTACTGAACTAGAGCTATATAGTTTCACTGTAGATATGTGTGATATCACTAATTGAGTTTCTGGCACATCAGAACTAGTTGCAGTATTTTTTACAAAATTAAACCATAACTGAGCACTGGGTGTTACATGGAATTGTTAAATCAACACCTAAACTAATGTAACACTGTATGTTAACTGTATTGGAATTAAAATTTAAAAAAAGTCAGTGCACTATTGCCAAAAAAAATTAAACCATAGCCTATAAAATTAAATTTAATGTTTTATTTTTTTCTGTTATTTGAGTTAACATGTTAATAGTTTGTAACAAATACCAAACTTTTCTGTAAGTGATAGTTATTAAAACCGAAAGTAGTTGTTAAGATGTTAAACAAGGTGTGAATTACTGTTATTTCAGAAAAGTACATTTGAATTTATGTATGATCATCCCTTAAATGAGATAGACCTTAAACATATAGAAAAATATATTATCAGAGTTTTTAATACTTGCTATTTATTTCTTCTTTTTTTAACTGATAAAGATTTACAGTGTGAAGTCTTCTATGCTTAATTCAAGTTTGACAATACTGCATTGGACCAATTTCCATATGACAAATCTTCACTAAGGCAGGATTTTAATTTACTATTTGTTTAAAACTATAATATGTAGATGATAATTACTACATACAGAGTGCTATTCATATCTTTTCTAGTCTGGAAATAGTGATACAGTCCTTAGGACTCATCTCAAAAGTAGAAGTAGCATAAGAAAATATATTACATATTGTTAAATTATTTGCTGATTTCTTTCTGTTAAGATTTCTTTGTAGAAGAGGTAGTAAGTTTTGAATACTATAAAGGTTCTCTAATTTTTGGTGGTTAAAATCTGCATAGGCCCAGTCTTTCAATTTACATTTCTGTGAAGCATGTTATTTCCTAACTTCTTCCTAACTCCTATCATAACAGTAGTTCAGATTTATATTTTGTTGCCATATATTTTCTAATGTTAAAAGGAACAGGGCAGCAATTGTAGTGTCATGACATTCTTGCAAATCTATTTTGAATTGCCATCTATTATATGCTTTATTAAGGGTTATAAATATTAGATTTTTTTAATGGTTTATTAACTTGGTTGTAACTTTGTGTATAGAAAGCTAATTTGAAATAATTTGATCACTTATCAGAATATCCTAACATTTGATTGGATTTAAATAAAAAACAAAGAGAGAAACCTTTTACATGTGAATTCTCGCTAAAAGTCTTTAACAGAATTTTAAAAAGAACTATGTTCTTCTCAGTATAATATACATAAAGATGGGTTGGTCAGCCAGTTTCTGATTTTCCTGTTGTTGTTTTTCTAATTTCTTATGTTAACTGCTTTTAGATGTGCAAGTACTTTCATTTTGATATTAAGCTTTAAAGTTCCTATTATTGCAGAGGTGAACTACAAAATGATTTAATATGTATAATAAAGTAGCAATATGGCTTCACTTTTTTTCTTTTTATTTTTTTAAGTTTATTGATTTATTTTGATAGCGCTCATGCATGTGTATACACCCAAGCAGGGGAGGGGAGGGGCAGACAGAGAGGGAGAGAGAGAGAGAGAAAGAAAATCCCAAGCAGGCTGTATTAGTGCAGAGCCTGACTCAGGGCTCGAACTCACAAACCGTCAAGATCATGACCTGAGCCGAAGTCAGACACTCAACAGACTGAGCCATCCAGGTGCCCCAGTGATACGACTTTTCTTTTAAAATTTTAAAGTATTCTTGAGACACATTGGAAAATGATAATTCAATTTTTTGAACTTATTTTGAAGAAAATTTCAAACCTGCTAAAAAGTTGCAGGAATAGTACAGTGAACTCCTGATATATTAGTCAGGTTTTTTCCACATTTGCTTTATTCCCCTTCCATCCCACCCTCTATCCATCCATTCCTCCTTCCTTCCTTCCTTCCTTCCCACCCACCCACCCCCTTTTTTTATTACCTACTGGACATAATTCTTTTCTTTTTTCCTCTGCTTTATTGAGGTGTAATTGACAAATAAAATAGTAAGATATTTGAAGTGTACAATATGATGATTTGATACTCATATACATTGTGAGAGGATTTCCTCCCCTTGAGTAACACATCCATCACCTCAATATTTATTTGTTTATTTTCGTTGAGAATATTTAAGTTCTGCGCTGTTTGCAAATTTTATTTGTACAATATAGTGTTATCAACTATACACATCATGTTATATATACATTAGCTACGTAGACCTTATTCCTTCTATTTTTTTATTTTTAATTTTTTTAAAAAGTTTATTTATTTTGAGAAAGAGAGTGTGTGCAAGCTGGGGAGGGGCAGAGAGAGAGGGAGAGAGTAGACTCCATGCTATCAGCACAGAGCCCTATGTGGGGCTTGATTTCACAAATCGTGAGATCATGACCTGAGCCGAAACCAAGAGTCAGATGCCTAACCAACTGAGCCACCCAGGTGCTCTGACCTTACTCATTCTATAACTGGAAATTTGTACCCTTTTACAAATCTCTCCCTGTCCTTCTCTTCACTTGCCCACCAGCCCCTGGCAACCACTAATTGTTTTCTCTTTTAAAAAATATATTGTGTATTGTCTCTCAGGATAGTGAATTACATACTCCTATGCATCACTGCTATTATTTGTAGAAGTGACTTTCTCAGAATCTACTTGAGCATATTTTGTTCAACTTTCATTTAAATTAAATGTAATTTTTTAACATGCAAAGGTATATAGGCTTTGACAGCATAAATACAGATATATTCAGATTTAACAGAAACTTAAATACTTGTTTTGCTAAATTGATGGGAGCAAAAATTGGGGAATACTTCGATTATGAAGAACATTTTATTAAGGGCCTTGTTCTACATCCTGGCACTTTCTTTATGTGTACCACTAAAACTTACTTGAAATGACTTCCTAATCTTGGACTAAAAAAGCTTCTGAGTACTTGATATAAGTGGGATATATAAAATGTTTTAATTTAATATAGCATATATTAGAAAGTTATTTTGAGGGGTAAATAGATGCTAATTTAGCCATCTTCTGTTCTGAATTAGGAAGCTCTGGAGGAATATGTGAAAAAAGTAAGCTGTATTCAGATGGTAAGAAGAAGTCCTTAAACACTGGAATTATTACTGTTCAGAACTATGGGTCTCATGTACCCCCCAAAGTCTCTCACATTACTTTTGCTCATGAAGTTGGACATAACTTTGGATCTCCAGTAAGTATTGTGTAATTATTTGATTTTCAGAAAGTTACTAACCTAGCTTTTATGTTGAATGATTTGTTTGTTTGCATTGAAAACAAGTACATGTGAATGTTTAGGGATTTTTTTAGTTGAAGTATAGTTGACTGATGTTAGTTTTTATATATTGGAACACACAGTAATGTCCTTGACAATACGGAAAGGGAGGCAGGTAGAATATTTGTGAGTCAAATAAGAAGAGTAAGCATAACAATGCAGGATTCTATGAAGGCAAGGAATTTTTGTCTGTTTCATTCACTTCTCTGTCTGCTTATCCTAGAACAGTGCCTGGTATGTGATTCATTCAAATATCTGCTCAGTGAGGATCACTTTTCATTGTTGAAAGTACATTTTGAATGTTGCAAACTTGGAGTGTTTTGTGTTTTTTGTTTTTTTTAATTTTTTTGCTTGGTTTCTGTTAAAACGTTACTGTGGTTTAGTAGATTTATCTTGAGTGTGGAGTGGAATGTGGTATTTAAAAATTTTTCAGTATGAAAAATTGTAACATACAGAAAAGTAGAGAAAGATGGTACAATAAATTCTTACATGCCCATTGTCCAGAGCAGGCATCAGCACTTCTTCTGTAAAGAGACTGCTAGTAAACATTCTAGGTTTTGGAGGCAATACATGTTTTTCTGTTGTTTTTACAATTCTTGAAACACGGGAAACCATTCTTAGCTTACGCCATATAGAAATGGGCTATGGGCTGCCAGTCTCTGATTCAGATGCATCAGGTATCAAGATTTTGCCACATGTCCTTTCTGTATTTGTTTCTTTTTGTAAGGTATTAGAAGCAAATTTATTCATCCTTACATATTTCAGTATACATTTCTAAAGAAATAAACATTTTCTTACGTAACCATGATGTGGTTATGATACCTGACAGAATTAACAATTCTTTGGTATCATTTAGTCCTCAGTTAATTATATTGATTTTCAGGGGACCTAAAGCTTAATGCACACACAAATACAAAATACTGAAAGATAATCTCTTTGTGATTTTGATAGGCTTATTAAATAACCAATTTGAGAAAATTTCATTTGACAGCTATACATGAATTCATTTTACTTGCACCATATCACTTAAAAAAATGTAAGTTTTCATGAGTTTAGAAAAACAGTAAATACTTGGAGCTTCACATCCTCAAATGCACTTCTCTAATTTTCTCCCAGTTTGTAAACTGGAAGTCCCATCTCATTAAGTTGCAAGCCTTTATTCTTCTAAGTCTCTATTAGAAATTGGTAGATTATTATCAATGCTCTTGGATAAACTGTTTAAAATGTGTTCAGTCTCTCTACTTCTTGACTGCTTCTTTGATCTGTTCTTTTGTTTGTTCTGTTCTTGAGTTCGATATATATTTTTTTCAATATATATTGAAAGCGTTATAGAGGTTCAAAACCCAATGTGGTTTCTCTTTATGTAATCGGACTATTGTTTATGGTTAGTTTGCTTTTTCAGGGGCAAGTAAATATTCTCTTTTCTCTCCCAGTCCCTTTGATTCCAGCCCTTACTAGGGGAGTTGTGGTATCCTTTAGCTACTCCTCTGCCCTTTAGTCTAGGGCCTCCCAATTTTTAATGTGCATACAAATTACCAGGGATCTTAAAATACAGATTCCATTTCCATTGGGGGAGGCAAGTTTCTGAATTTTTAAGACACTCCCAGGTGATGCTGTAGCTGCCCCTGGTCTGCAGACCACATGTGGAGTAGGGAATCTATAATCTGTTCTCTTCATTTCCTGTGTAATCTGTTCTCTACCCAGCTGCCAGAGATTTTCTTTTTTTAGTATATTAATTTCATATTACTTAATGCTTTTTGTTTAATGGATAAATTGGTTCGCATTCTTTGCATAGTCTGCTATCTTTTCCTCATAAATGACTCTACCATGCTCAATCACACCCCATTCCTATGTGGGGTAAATATTTATAAGTACTTTAATAGAGCAGCCAGAACCATAAATTCCTGAGCCGATCCCCTTTGACATCTTTATCTGAAATCTGTCTTTATCTCTCCTGTTGTACATCTGTACTTTGTCAGTGCTACTTTCTCTCTGAGTGGTTCACACTGTCTCTTTTATTTATTTATCTTATCCCAAATCTTTACTGCACACCTGTTGTTAACCATTAAAACTTTGGGAAGTTATAATCATAATGACACTAGTTTCTGTCTCTCAGTATGCAAGTTATGTGTTTACTCTTACCAAAGTAATCTTTGTCTAGGTTATAGTTCTGATTGTTTTGATCATGTCACTTGTGTTTACAACCTTATGTCCTGTAACTGCTAATATTGCTGATATAGTTTCCTAATCTTAGCATTTAGGGCTTTCCATCATTTGGGTTTAAGTATATTTCCAGTGTTAACTGCCTTCTCATGTCAAAATAATAATTTATAGCCCTTGAAAATTTTCCTTCTGTCAGAAATCCAGTTCCTTCCCATCTCTGCCTCCTGAAATCTTGATCCATGTTATTATGTAATATAAATTGATATAGCCCCTTTTTCAGTTACTTGTCAGTAGATATCAAGACCCTTAAAATGTTTGATCAGAAACTACCACTGGGAATCCAACTAAAAGAAAAATGCAGAATCTGTCAAAGATTTATGTACATTAAAAAATAAAAAGTACCCACTGCAGTTTCATTTTTAGTAGCAAAAAATTTTAAGCAGCCTAAATGACCCCACAATAGGAAAGTATCCTGAAATGCTCTGCAATCATTTAAAAATCAGTGCTTGCCTTATACTGTTAAGCTGAAAGAAACCATGTATGTAACTGTACAAATGGTATAGTTCAAATTTTGCATTAAAATATGGTATGACTAGGTACAAGTCAGGTCAGAAATACTGTGGACCGAACTGTTAATAGTAGTTATTATGGTTGGTTGATTATGATTGAAAATTTTAATCTATATTTTCTAAATTATCTAAAAGAGTATGTATTGTTTTTACAGTCAGAGAAAAGTTTTTCCGTTTTCTTGTCAAACTAAGATTAGAGTTTCTTTGTAAAACTGTTTGAACTCTCAGCACTTTTTGGGGTACGGTCAAGATAGCCTGTATATTCTGTTGTATGTTTTGATTATTGGTGTGTTTGTTTGTCCCCTGTTGTGAGGATGACAAATACAAATAGCTGGTAGTCTCGTTTATAACCTGTTACTCTTTCCATTGCCATTAAGAATGATCGATTACAATGTCCTTTGGGCTAGTTAAGTAATAATTGATTAGTGATACCTGTTTGTTTGTATGTATGTATATAAGCAAGTAAATAAGCAAGCAAGCTCTGTGCCCAATGTGGGGCTTGAATTCACGACCCCAAGATTAAGAATCACACACTCTAGGGGCGCCTGGGTGGCTCAGTTGGTTAAGCGTCCAACTTCGGCTCAGGTCACGATCTCGTGGTTTGTGAGTTCCAGCCCCGCATCGGGCTCTCTGCTGACAGTTCACAGCCTGGAGCCTGCTTCGGATTCTGTGTCTCCCCGTCTCTCGGCCCCTCCCCTGCTCATGCTTTGTCTGTCTCTGTCTCTCAATAATAAATAAAAAAAAAAAAAAAAAAAAAAAAAGTCACACCCTCTACCAACCGAGCCAGCCAGGTACTCTTCATTAACCTGTAATGGATTTATGGGACAAAGAGACTAGGCAGGGATATCAAAATATGCTATCTCTTTAAAGTAGATTGTAAGGCCTTCAAGGGCTAGGGATAGTGCTTAACTCATCCTTGTATTTTTATATTCTGTTTTAGTTCCTCCTAGAATACTGGACACATGCTAATATTTATTAAATTGAAATGTATAAAATATTTTGTGATAATATCAAGAGTTATACAGTATTGGGATTTATTTTCTTTTTCTAAAATTGTAATGCTGAGAATAATTTCAGTGTCCTATATTATCATAAACCAAATTGAATTCTATAGAATGAAAATATAAAGCAAGCTGATATTGGAGAACAGTAAAGAATTGTTAAATGCTGAATGTATTTTCAGGAGAACAGCAGGAGGTATCATAAAGAATAAATGTGATAGTAGAGGTCTTATTTTTAAGTTGCTTTTTAAGTTGCTTCAAGGGTTGCCTGGCAGGCTCAGTTGGAAGAGCATGTAACACGATCTTGGGATCGTAAGTTCAAGTCCCATCCTGGGTGTAGAGATGACTTACATAAAATAATAATAATAATAATAATAATAATAATAATAATAATAATAATAGTAAATCTTAAAAAAAATAGTTGCTTCAGATGAGGGAGTAGAAAATGAAAGTAACTTAGATGGGCTCCAAGGAGAAACAGAATGCCCTTGGGCATTCTTTCTTTCTGGAGGGTAGAATTGTATTCAAATGACAATTTAATTAAATAGAAGAACTTTACTCTAGGACCCAAATATGTTCACCCTTTCTGACAAGTTCTGCATTGTTGTTTGAGGAGCATTGTGAGGTTTGTTTGTTTGTTTGTTTTTTAATGTTTGTTTAGTTTTGAGACAGACAGACTGACAGAACAGGAGTAGGGGAGGGGGAGAGAGAGAGGGAGACACAGAATCCAAAGCAGGCTCCAGGCTCTGAGCTGTCAGCACAGAGCCCGAATGCGGGGCTCGAACTCATGAACTGTGAGATCATGCCCTGAGCTGAAGTCCGATGCTTAACCAACTGAGCCCCCCAGGTGCCCTGGTTTGTTTGTTTGCTTGTTTTTTTAATGTATACCTCCTGGGGGAGGAAGGAAGGAGGGGGAAGCTTCTGTGATCTGGTAGTATTCTGTTAGTTAATCTCAGCACTGGTCACGTAAGAATATTTACTTTGAGAAAACTCATGGAGCTATAGTTGGTACTTTGCACTTTTCTGTATGTATCTGATACTTCAGTAATATTTGCCAACACCATAAATATTTTGTGTACGTATACATGTATGTCTCCTGTTTTATTCTGAAAACAGTGTTTTAGTTTTACTTCTTAGCTTTTCTTAATTTTCATTTAAAAATAGCATTTACTTATCTTTTTTATGTACTTAGTTAATAAGTCAACTCTCTTAGATGTCTATCTTGTATGTACTTAGCCTCATGCCATTCTCTTTTGTTTCCTGTTTTTCCCCATCTCTGTCTTCTCTGAACTAGTCATAGTAAAGAATGTCATATATGTTAAAGAATAGTCATTTTAAGTTTATATTCCTGTTACTAGTTTTGAAAGTAGGCAAGCTTATTTTTTTTTCATTTTTATTGTTTTTAATTTTAATTCCAGTGGAGTTAACATACACTGTTATATTAGTTTCAGGTGGACAATACAGTGATTCAGCAATTCCATACACTACTCAGTGTTCATTGTGATAAGTGTACTCTTAATCCCCTTCACCTATTCCATCCACACCCCCCTGCCCACCTCCCCTCTGGTAACTATCAGTTTGTTCTCTGAAGTTAAGAGTCTGTTTCTTGGTTTGTCTCTCACTTTCTCTCTCTTTCCCTCCTCTCTGTGTTCATTTCTTTTGTTTCTTAAATTCCACAAGAGTGAATTCATATGGTATTTGTCTTTCTCTGACTGACTTATTTCGCTTAGCATTATACTCTTCAGCTTCATCCATGTTGTTGCAAATGGCACGATTTCATTTTTTATTGCTAACTAATATTCCGTTGTATATATGTACAACATCTTTATCCATTCATCTGTCAGTGGACATTTGGGTTGCTTCCATAATTTGGCTATTGTAAATAATGCTGCAATAAACATAGTGGTGCATGGTGAGCTTATTTTTGATAGACTTTATCATGGTTTGTCCTCCATTCTACTCCCTATTTACAGAGCTATAAATTGTTGTGGCTAGACCTGCACTCATTTTTCCTTCCCTTCTAAGACAGGACCCCTAAAAGAGCAAATTGTTTTCCTTCTCACAGTCTAAAACAATTGTAGGATCTTTTTTTACAGGAGAGTCCACAAGCTTCTATTGTTCTTCTGGTGAGAAAATTACATTCAGTCAGATGACCCGAAAACCTTATTTTACTTCCTGTTTATGTAACTCTATATTCTGTTTGGCAGCATGATTCTGGAACAGAGTGCACTCCAGGAGAATCTAAGAATTTAGGACAAAAAGAAAATGGCAATTACATCATGTATGCAAGAGCAACATCCGGGGACAAACTTAACAACAATAAATTCTCACTCTGTAGTATTAGAAATATAAGCCAAGTTCTTGAGAAGAAGAGAAACAACTGTTTTGTTGGTATGTATATTTTCCCAACATATATTTTCAAACATTCAGAAAATTTGAAACACCCATGCACCTACCATCTGCATTTAATAACTATTACAACTCTGCTGTATTTACTCTGTCACTATTTATTAACTTATCCATCCCCTCCATCCATGTTTTTTGTTGTAAAGTGGATTGTAGACATAAGTGTACTTCACTCCCAAATACTTCAGCCTGTATAATTGACTAAAGTTCAGTATTCTTTGTGGTTCTTCTTTTTTTTTTTTTTAAATTAACATAAGGGAAATGTTGTACCATAAGTCCACCATTTAATGAGCTTTGACAAATGTATTTACCTGTGTAACCTAAGCACCTATCAAAATAGAGAATATTTCTGTCACTCCGGAAAGTTCTTTCATTTCCCTTCCTGGTCATTTTCTTCCTTCCAGGACACTCTCATAGGCAACCATTATTCTGATTTATTTAACTATAGAGAAATTTTGCTTGTTTTACTTCATATAAGTGGAATCATATGGTTTTTATTCTTTTGTGGGAAGAAAAACCTTATGCTGCTTTCATTCAGCATATTTTGAGATTCATCATTAGTGTTTTGTTCTATTTTATTGCTTAGTATTGCATTGTATGAATATGTCACACTTCACTCATCCACTCTTCCGTTGATGAACACCTGGACTCTTCAGGTTTGGACAATATGAATAAAGCTGCCATGAAATTCTTGTTTTCTAATGGTAAAGAAAAAAAGGTATAAAACATGTATGATATAAATAAAATAAATAGCAATAAAAAATACACAAAATGTGTATCTAAACTAATTTTAAGTTATAATTCAGTGGCATTAAGTACATTCACAGTGATGTGCTACCATCATCACTATTCATTTCCAAACTTTTTCATCCCTCCAAATAGAAATTGTGCAATCACTAAGCAGTAATTCCTGCTTCCCTCTCTCCCTAGCTCTTGGTAACTTCTAATCTGTTTTCTGTCTCTGAATTTGCCATTTCTAGGTACCTCATATAGGTGGGATCAGACAATATTTGACCTTCCATATCTGGCTTATGTCACTTAGCATTCATTCAAGTTATAGCATGTATCAGAATGCCATTCTTTTTATGGCTGAATAATATAACATTCCGTTATGTGGATATACCACATTTTGTGTGTCCATTCACCTGCTATGCTTCTCTTGTGGCATTTAATGTGTTCTAAATATTCTACCTTGTATTACGTGTGTTTGGGTTCCTGTCCTGTTTGACAAGATGTAAGTTACCTGAGGGCAAACACACCTCCCTCCGTCCTGCTATTTCATTCTCCATTTCTAAAATTTTGTCACTGCAAAAATGTTATATAAATAGAATCACATAATATGTAAACCTTTTGAGATTGGCTTTTTCTCACTCAGCATAATTCCCTGAAGATGCATTCAAATTGTTATCTGTATCAGGAGTTTGTCTTTATTGCTGAGTAGTGTTCAATGGTATGGATGTTCCACAGTTTGTCTAAACCACTCACCTGTTAAAGGCTGTCTGGGCTGTCTTCAGTTTCTGGCTATTATGCAGAAAGCAGCTATAAACATTTATGTGCAGGTTTTTTATGTGAACATAAAGGTTTAATTTCTCTGGGATAAATGCCCCCAAATCCAGTTAATGGATCAAATAGTAATTGTTTGCTCTTCTTTATACAGAACTCTCAAAGTGTTTTCTAGCGTGGACGTATTAGTTTAGGTTCCTATCAGCAATGTATAAGTGATCTGATCTCTCTGTATCTTTGCCAGCTTTTGGCATTTTTACTGTTTTTATTTTATCCATTCTGATAGGACAGTGATATTGTGTTGTGGTTTTTGTATTTGTATTTTTCTGGTGAGTAAAAATGTTGATCATCTTTTCATGTCCTTATTTGCCATCTGTGTATCTTCTTTGGTGAAATGTCCATGTTTCGTGGCCATTTCTCACTGGGTTTTTTTTCTGTTGAGTTTTAAGAGGTTTTTTTTTTTTTTTAAGTGTGTTTGTTTGTTTATTGTGTGTGTGTGTGTGTGTGTGTGTGTGAGAGAGAGAGAGAGAGAGAGAGAGAGAGAGAGAGAACACCAGCGGGGAATGGGCGAGAGAGAGGGAGACAGAGGACCTGAAGCGGGCTCTGTTCTGACAGCTCAAACTCACGAGCCATGAGATCATGACCTGAACTGAAGTCAGAAGCTTAACCAGCTTAGCCACCTAGGCGTCGAGTTTTAAGACTTCTTTACACAGCCTAGATACTAGTCCTTTGTCAGATATTGATCTGCAAATATTTTTTCCCATTCTGTAGCTTGTCATTTTATCCTCTTCCCAGAATCATTCCCAGAAAAATAAAATTTTGGTCAGGTCCAAATTTCAATTTTTACTTATTTTGATTGGCTTTTTCTTTTAAGGCCTTCTATTTGTTTTAAAAGCGCATATTAAAATTACACTCATGTTACCATTGTTGTTATCACTGGTAGTTTCTCTAAAACTTCTTAATGTAGAAGTGCTGCAGAGATTGTTCATTTGTAAACCGGGTTTTCACAATAAACTTTCTGATTGAAGTGGTCTTTTAAAAATGAGATATTGTTTTATAGGTCTTATGGTAGGAAAATTTCTTAAATTGTAACGAGATATGTATATATTATAATTTTTGCATTTAAATTAGATTAAATTTGCTCCCCTATGTGTTATAGCTTATTTGAGGTAATATTTCTGTGTGAGATAAAAACCAATGTGTAGTAAATATTGCATCAGAGGTTTTCTAACTTGATCATTTTTCTTTTTTTCCTGAATTACATGTCACATGAATTCTGAAATGATTATTACTAGACCTTAGAAAAATCATTTTTATTTACTTGTTATATATGTCCATGTGCATGCTTCTAGTTTTAGAGAACAAAAGAGGTGGTATAAAATGAAAGAGACGGGGGGCGCCTGGGTGGCACAGCCGGTTAGGCGTCCGACTTCAGCCAGGTCACAATCTCGCGGTCCGGGAGTTCGAGCCCTGCGTCGGGCTCTGGGCTGATGGCTCAGAGCCTGGAGCCTGTTTCCCATTCTGTGTCTCCCTCTCTCTCTGCCCCTCCCCCGTTCATGCTCTGTCTCTCTCTGTCCCAAAAATAAATAAAATGTTGAAAAAAAAAATTAAAAAAAAAAATGAAAGAGACGGATAGAACTTCAGTTAGCTCTAAGATTTCCTTTAATATTTGATGGGTTTAAGGATAAGAATGCACTTTCCAAATGCAAAGCTAGTCTTTCTAGAATAGTTTGGATTCAGATATGCCTAGTGTTTAAGATGTGTTCCCTTCTATTTACTCAGTTCTCAATTTGAAGCCTACAACTACAACAGTTGTGCTACAACTGTTTCCCACATTGATTTGATGTAGCAGAAAGAGCAGAGCATCAAATTTTAGATCTCAGAATCCTGGGTCTGGTCTGCTATTTGCCCATACTGGAGCGTGTGGTTACAGCAAGTCACAGGCTCTCTGAAACTTAGTTTTCTTTTCAGTAAAGTGAAGACATTTGATTTTTATCATTTCCCTACAGATGCTAAAGTTCTGTGATTTTATGAACTTAAAAGAGTAACATTCCTCTTTCGATTTTAAGCCCCATTGACAAAATTAAAGAACTTTAAAAGACCCTAAAATTTTTTCTAAAATTATTCACCATGTTTAGACCAGACTGTCTAACTTTAATGAGCCAAGATTTGATCCAATATGGCTAGGCTCTGTGGGAATACAAAAGATATAAATAATATGTGGTTCTTCCCTAAAGGAGCTTGGGTCTAGCTGAGGAGCAAAATTAACATACGTTTAAAAAAAATATTTGTTGGCTAGGATACAGTCAGCCAAACACAATGTGGGAAATTCCATTAGACAAAATGATCCAATTTCTTTAACAAGTAAATAGTGTAAAAATAAAAAAAACAGAGGGAGTTTGTTATATATTAAAAAAACGTATGACACATATCAACCATCCACCAAAAGTAGGTATGGGGCTATTAGATGGCTATTAGATGTTCTTTTTTTTTTTTAATTTATATATGAAATTTATTGTCATATTGGTTTCCATACATCACCCAGTGCTCATCCCAAAAGGTGCCCTCCTCAATACCCATCACCCACCCTCTCCTCCCTCCCACCCCCCATCAACCCTCAGTTTGCTCTCAGTTCTCAACAGTCTCTTATGCTTTGGCTCTCTCCCACTCTAACCTCTTTTTTTTTTTTTTTTCTTCCCCTCCCCCATGGGTTCCTGTTTAGTTTCTCAGGATCCACATAAGAGTGAAAACATATGGTATCTGTCTTTCTCTGTATGGCTTATTTCACTTAGCATCACACTCTCCAGTTCCATCCAAGTTGCTACAAAAGGCCATATTTCATTTTTTCTCATTGCCACGTAGTATTCCATAGTGTATATAAACCACAATTTCTTTATCCATTCATCAGTTGATGGACATTTAGGCTCTTTCCATAATTTGGCTATTGTTGAGAGTGCTGCTATGAACATTGGGGTACAAGTGCCCCTATGCATCAGTACTCCTGTGTCCCTTGGATAAATTCCTAGCAGTGCTATTGCTGGGTCATAGGGTAGGTCTATTTTTAATTTTCTGAGGAACCTCCACACTGCTTTCCAGAGCGGCTGCACCAATTTGCATTCCCACCAACAGTGCAAGAGGGTTCCCGTTTCTCCACATCCTCTCCAGCATCTATAGTCTCCTGATTTGTTCATTTTGGCCGCTCTGACTGGCGTGAGGTGATACCTGAGTGTGGTTTTGATTTGTATTTCCCTGATAAGGAGCGACGTTGAACATCTTTTCATGTGCCTGTTGGCCATCCGGATGTCTTCTTTAGAGAAGTGTCTATTCATGTTTTCTGCCCATTTCTTCACTGGGTTATTTGCTTTTCGGGTGTGGAGTTTGGTGAGCTCTTTATAGATTTTGGATACTAGCCCTTTGTCCGATATGTCATTTGCAAATATCTTTTCCCATTCCGTTGGTTGCCTTTTCGTTTTGTTGGTTGTTTCCTTTGCTGTGCAGAAGCTTTTTATCTTCATAAGGTCCCAGTAATTCACTTTTGCTTTTAATTCCCTTGCCTTTGGGGATGTGTTGAGTAAGAGATTGCTACGGCTGAGGTCAGAGAGGTCTTTTCCTGCTTTCTCCTCTAAGGTTTTGATGGTTTCCTGTCTCACATTCAGGTCCTTGATCCATTTTGAGTTTATTTTTGTGAATGGTGTGAGAAAGTGGTCTAGTTTCAACCTTCTGCATGTTGCTGTCCAGTTCTCCCAGCACCATTTGTTAAAGAGACTGTCTTTTTTCCATTGGATGTTCTTTCCTGCTTTGTCAAAGATGAGTTGGCCATACGTTTGTGGGTCTAGTTCTGGGGTTTCTATTCTATTCCATTGGTCTATGTGTCTGTTTTTGTGCCAGGCTATTAGATGTTATTAAGCATATTGATAATTTTGTTAGATGTGATGATGCTATTATGGTTAGATTAAAAAACAAAAACAAAAAACGCCTAACTCTTAGATTCATCCTGGAGTATTTACAAGAACAAATAAATATGTTAGGTAGAATTGTTTATACCATTTTGTTGATAGTTGTTTAAGCTAAGTGGTACATGGGAGTTCATTGTATTTATTCCTTTACTACTTCTAATGTGAGTTTGAAATTTTTTGTTAATACAAAAGGTTTAATTTTTTCTGGGTGATAAAGCACTAACTTAATTCATATTTGTGTATGAATTACACAATATGTAAATAGTGCAGTCTTTGTTTAGTAAAGTTGAATGTGGCATGGCCTAAATAGAATATTACCATTCCCAGAAGGAACCTTCGAAGGGACCAGGGGGACCATAATGTCAAATCGTTTTACTGTAAGAAACTGAGGCCCCACAAAAAGGAAGTGACTTGCCCAAGGCTACATTGCTAGTTAGTGACTGAGCCACTGTGAGAATTGAATTTACATCTCCTAATTTCTAGATTCCTGGCTTTTTCTACTTTTTGTATTCATCAAGTATCCCTTCTTCCTTTGTAATGAGGCTCTGAAGAGTTTGTGGATTTTTTTTTATTTTAATTTTTTAATTTTTTTTAACGTTTTTATTTATTTTTGAGACAGAGAGAGAGCATGAATGGGGGAGGGGCAGAGAGAGAGGGAGACACAGAACCGGAAGCAGGCTCCAGGCTCTGAGCCATCAGCCCAGAGCCCGACGCGTGGCTCGAACTCACGGACCACAAGATCGTGACCTGAGCTGAAGTCGGACGCTTAACCGACTGAGCCACCCAGGCGCCCCTGTGGATTTTAAATCAAATTAACATGTGCATACAGTGCTTACTTTGTTTTATTTGTTGTCTTCAGAATCTGGCCAGCCTATTTGTGGAAACGGGATGGTAGAGCAAGGTGAAGAATGTGACTGTGGCTACAGTGACCAGTGTAAGGACGAGTGCTGCTATGATGCAAACCAGCCAGAGGGGAAGAAATGCAAGCTGAAGCCTGGGAAGCAGTGCAGGTACCTGGCCGGTTCTGGTAGTGCTCGTGCTCCTGTCAGTCATCTGAAGGCACTTAGGACTGATTTAAAACTGACATTAAGAGATGCATATGGTTTTGAAACTTTGTCTTTATTTGCTTTCGTTTTATTTATTTTTCCAGAGTAGAATTGGTAAGTGCGCTGTGGTTGGCAGATGGAGCGCTTGTAATTGTAACTTGTGTGGTGGGTGTTAAAGACATGCAGGGATGCTCAATAGAGTACACACTGTTTAGTTCCTAACTTAAAAATGTGACTGTCATCTGTATGTTTAGAATCTTAACTTTAAATATTTAGGAAATGAGCATTTCATAGACTCTTGTCATTAGTGTCATATGATTATTTTACTTGTCAAACTGGCTTTGGTAGTGATAGATATAAGCTATAGAATGTTGTTTGTGCAAGACTTTTTAAATGGTTGGTCTGTGTACCTAGTTTGATTTTAGCATATAAATGTGAGAAAAATTGATGAATTGACCAATGTATGATGTGCTGTGAAAAACATTGATCACCCACCTAATATTAAATCCATTTCCTATTGTAGCATTTCACTAGAGACAAGTAGAGTAAGACTGTTGAATATAGTATGCATTGATTGTAAAAATAAGACAATCATTTTTTTATTTACACTTATAAATGTTGAAATTTAGCAGCCTCTTAGTCCAAAATTTGAAGTTTTATACCAGTAACCTACTTAACATTTAAAAGATGAGATTGACGATTTAAAAATTAGGACCATATCTATGTATATAGGAAATATCCTAGTCATTTTCTTTAAACACTTCAATGTTAATTCTAGCCCAAGTCAAGGTCCCTGTTGTACAGCACAGTGTGCATTCAAATCAAAAACTGAGAAGTGTCGGGATGATTCAGACTGTGCAAAAGAAGGAATATGTAATGGCATCACAGCTCTGTGCCCAGCCTCTGATCCTAAACCAAACTTTACAGACTGTAATAGGCATACACAAGTGTGCATTAATGGGGTAAGCATTTGATTTATAAGCTTTTATTTAGTTTTATAAAACCTGCTTTTTCAGAATAATTGTTTGTCATTTAAAGCTGCAGAGTTACAGCCATTAATCCCAGTCCCTGTTTCAATAAGAGCCCTGTCTGTTTCCCCATAAAGCCATGAATGTATCATGTGGCATAAGTGCCTGGTGGCATTCAATTAGTTACTGACTTACCTTTCGTCTTTCCACTGCATATGTTTGATGGTCTCTAGAGAAAAATAGTTGTATGACTAGGTACATGACTTTGTACTGCTTTTGAGCTTTATAAATCAGTTTTTAACAGCCCATATAAAAGAACTCTTCTGGTCATTTTCTCTGTGAAGTGTTTAAAGCTTTCTTGGCTAAATAATCACTTTCCTGTACATGAGGAAAATTTCATTTTTCTCTTCTTACAAAGGAGCAATAATCACTGTAAAATTGATGCTCATCTAATCTCTTCTCTGTTTTTGTTTTGTTTAGATTTTTTTTAAGTTGCCATTTCTTTGAAAGATTTCCTGTATTTTTTGCTCTTACCTCTTTTTCAAATGTGTTTATGTGATCCGTTTCTGATGCTAATCTATGCTTGCCCCCCACTTTTATTTCTATTTAATTATATTAGCATTGGACGTGTATATTTGTCTATTACTATGAATTAATAGGCTTGACTGTATAGGGATTAAATAATTTGTCTTTTATTTTTCTTTCAGCAATGTGCAGGTTCTATCTGTGAGAAGTATGGCTTGGAGGAGTGTACCTGTGCCAGTTCTGATGGCAAAGATGATAAGGAATTATGCCATGTCTGCTGCATGAAGAAGAGTAAGCTTTTAAAATGCAAGAATATAAAATCTGTTTCAAAACCTAATTGTTTCCTAAAAAAAAATTTTTTTTAAGTAAACGCTACTACCCCCAGTGTGGGGCTCAAATTCACGACCCCAAAATCAAGGGTCATTTGTTCTACTGACTGAGCCAGCCAGGCACCCCATTTTTCTCCTAAATTTTAAGGATTAAAGTTTGATATCCAGTTTGGACAGATAATTTCCACCTAAACCAATCCTCCGTGGAAATTTTCAAGTGTAGCGCAGCGTTGTATTTCTAGTATTATCGTCCCTACAGTGTTTTAAAAACGATAAGCTAGACAAAAACCTTCCAGCTTTAGGGCAATAATTAGTATAAAAACTGTTAGAGGGTTTTAAAGCCATTGTAGGTACTAAGTCAAGAGTTGCTGGCTATTTGTTTATATATGTATTTTTTAAAGTTTATTTATTTATTTTGAGCTAGAAAGAGAACCAGCGGGGAAGGGGCAAAGAGGGAGGCGAACAGAGGATGAGAAGTGGGCCCTTTGCTGACAGCAGAGAGCCTGATGCTGGACTCGAACTCACGAACTGTGACATCATAACCTGAGCCAAAGTCGGACGCTCAGCCGACTGAGCCACCCGGGCACCCCTATGTTGTATACTTAAGGCGAATTACCTGTGATGTTATCTAGCCTAACGAATGAAAGTCTATATAACATGTCATGGTAATGATTTTAGGCAGTTTTTTCCTTTCCTCCCTCTCTCCCCAGCTAGCCTGGTAGGAAATCTGACCTTCAACTTATATTTGGCACTTCTTTTCCAGTGGATCCATCAACTTGTGCCAGTACAGGGTCTCTGCAGTGGAGCAAGCACTTCGTTGGTCGAACCATCACCTTGCAACCTGGATCCCCCTGCAATGATTTTAGAGGCTACTGTGATGTTTTCATGCGATGCAGATTAGTAGATGCTGATGGCCCTCTAGCTAGGCTTAAAAAAGCAATTTTTAGTCCAGAGCTCTATGAAAACATTGCTGAATGGATTGTGGTAAGTATAGTTTTTATTTGTAAAGAAACCTTATCTTAAAATGGTTTTATCATCATTTTACTTGGCCAGAGGTCACCAATGTTTTGAGAAAATCACTTCTCTCCTGTTTATACCAGAATCACTTTATCCAAAGAATGATTTTTAAAGTTCAAATATCCCCTTGTATTATTTTCTTTTAAAGTGATTAGAATCTCTACATGTATATTGTTTGTAGATTAATTGGTAGATGATGAGAGTCCTTCTATTTTACTCTGCTCCCTGGTTCTTCTCCTGAATGGGTTACTTCTCTCTTTGGTCTGTATTATTAGGGCATTTTCATGGGATTTTTTTCTCAAGTTGTTTTGGAAAGCCTTGCTTGCTTTTTATATTTCTCCCTTGTCTCAGAATGACGGATAGCCAGCTTTGGCTTCTACTTTGTGGAATGGGAGAAATGAAAGGGAAATTGGTGATTTTCTGAAGGTTTTTTTTTGCTGTTTCAGTATAATTTCTTGGTCTTTATCTTGTCAGTGATCAGAAATGTTGAACAGTTAAGATGTGATACCGAGCCTTTTGCAGATTTGTTAATGAATATAGATGTTCATCTAGCATAAATCCACTGAACTTTATTATTTTTAAGCCCACATTTCTCCAAGCTGTACAGATGTTGAATTACCTGAAATTTTCTTAAAAGACTGCTGAGAATGGCTATCTAAAGTCACTTGAATATTCACATTTCTAAGTGATTACATTAAAATATCAGTAAATTTTGACTCATATATCACTTGTGTATTTTCTACTATATATAAACATATATACATATATACATATATATACATATATGTATGTATGTGTGTGTGTGTATATATATATATATATATATATATATATATATATATACACACACACACACATCTCTGAATTGAAGGAGTTTGCTTTGGAAATTGACTTAGAACTCAGCCTCTTCTCCCTTCCCCCATTCCCAAATTGTTTTCTTACATTTTTTGTGTGCATTCAGCACTGAGGATGCCTTAAAAGCAAACACACACACAAAAGTCATTTTTGGGTTGTGACCCTTTTTGGTACTCTTGTAATAACATTTGTAATAAAAACTTTGGAATTATCTCTACCATTAAAATGGCATTTATTATACACAGGAAGAATAATACTATACTTTGTGTGTTAGAATATACGATTTTTAGACGTATAGGGATTATAAGGTAGGAGAATCACTGAATCTGAATTTAGGAAGTCTAGGTTTTATCTAGTTTTAGAGAATACTTTACTTTTTTTTTTTTTTTTTAATTAAGCCTCATGCCCAACGTGGGGCTTGATTTCACTACCCCAAGATGAAGTGTTGCATGCTCTACTGACTGAGCCAGCCAGGCACTCCTTAGGAGACCTAGGTTTTAAACCAAAAAATGGGTCAATTTATTTAACTTAGGTCTCTTTAAAACATGATATGTTACTCATTTTTGTATTCCTGTGCTTGGTGCATAATAAGTGTTCAAAAAATATCCATTAAGCTAATGTTGCCTTTGGCATTGTGGCAAAATGGAGAGTGCAGGCTTGGGAACTATGCAAGGATTCGTATCATCCTCTGGCATTTGTCAGTTCTGTGACTTCAAGTAGCTTGCCTTTCTTAGCTCTTTACTTCCCTCTTTTCAATTTAGATCCAGTTCTTTTCCCCCCCCCCCCCCCCCCCCCGATTATCTCTAATAAGAACAAGTTGAGATGTGGTATACTTGTCTACTGTAGAGAACAATGTATTTTAAAAAGTTATCGGATAATGGAGATCTCAGAGTTATGTTCTACTGAGTATATGTTGTACCAGGTATTTTAGGTTTTCCAGGTAGTGAATCATATCTAAAAATAATACTTTTTTACTTTCCTCCATTATCTCAATTTTGACTCATTTTATTTAGCATTTCAAAAGCTCATTCATTCCTATTTTAAAAATGTTTGATGGAAGTGATCTCTCAAAAGTATTTTTAAAACCTTTTTTTCATATTTAGGGGCACCTGGGTGGCTCAGTCAGTTGAGTGCCCGTCTGACTCTTGATTTTCGCTCAGGTCATGATCTCATGGTTCGTGAGATTAAGCCCCGTGTTGGGCTCTGTACTGACAACACAGAGCCTGCTTGGGATTCTCTCTCTCTCTTTCTCTCTCTCTCTCTCTCTGTCTCTCTCTGTCTCTCTCTCTGCCCTTCCCCAGGTTGTATGTACATCCTCTCTCTTTCTCTCTCTCAAAATTAAAAACTTAAAAAAAAAAAAAAGCTTTTTTCATATTTAGATTTGAGGATTTAGTTAAATGCTTGTTATGATAAATTGAAGTCTTGTGAAACTGTTTAATCAGGCAATTTTAGGTTGTTTTTTAAAATCGTGAGAGAGAGAGAGAGAGAGAGAGAGAGAGAGAGAGAGAGAGAGAGAATCTTAAGCAGGCTCCTCACTCAGCATGGAGCCTGATGAAAGGCTCGATCTCCCAACCATGAGATCATGACCTGAGCCAAAATCAAGAGTCAGACGCTCAACCAACTGAGCCACCCAGGTGCCCCAGAAGTTCTTCTTTTTTGTTATTTCTGATAAGAATCGGTTGTTATTTCGGGGGCCCCTGGGTGGCTCAGTCACTTTTAAACGTTCAACTTCAGCTCAGGTCATGATCTTACGGTTTGTGGGTTCGAGCCCTGCATTGGGCTCTGTGCTCACAGCTCAGAGCCTGGAGCCTGCTTCTGTTTCTGTTTCTCCCTCTCTCTTTGCTCCTTCCCCGCTCACACTATGTCTGTCTCTCTGTCTCTCAAAAATAAATAAACATTAAAAAAATTAAAAAAAAAAAAGAATCAGTTGTATTTCTCTCTCTTTTTTTAATGTTTTATTTATT
Organism: Herpailurus yagouaroundi; assembly: GCF_014898765.1. Lineage (NCBI taxonomy): Eukaryota > Metazoa > Chordata > Mammalia > Carnivora > Felidae > Herpailurus > Herpailurus yagouaroundi. The sequence goes on along the minus strand of NW_024412415.1, from coordinate 24,093,059 downwards.
TTTGAGAGAGAGACAGAACAGGGGAGGGGCAGAGAGAGAGTGAGACACAGAATCTGAAGCAGGCTTCGGGCTCTGAGCTGTCAGCACAGAGCTCGACGCAGGGCTTAAACTCACAAACCACGAGATCATGACCTGAGCCAAAGTCGGATGCTCAACCAACTGAGCCACCCAGGCGCCCCTGTATTTCTCATTTTTAAATTAATTTCTGCTCTCAGATTTTGCTGTAGCTTTATGAACCTGCAAATTAAGTATCTGTTATTCTTTATGAAAGATTTAGGCCAGTGTTTCCCAAGTGCTTCATAGAATTCTACATCCATGGATTTGATGGAACAATGAATCTGGAAAATATTGCATACTGTAGTATCCTCTTAGATATTTATGATAATATCATGGGAAGTCTTACAGTAAAAAGTCTTTAAATTTCATTTTTCAAGCTTACCTGACCCAAGAAACCTTTATTCATTCATAAGTCTTATTAAACCCTAAATATCAATAGAAATCTCTTGGAAGAATAGTGGTCAAGATCAGTAATTCTTATTCCTGGTTGTTCATTACTTAGGGCTTACACTAATTCAGAATCTCACAGGATGGGGCTTAAGTATCTGCGTCTTTTAAAAACTTCTGAGCTATTTCTGGTGAAGAGCCAGGATTGAGCACCAACCATTGATCTAGAAACCAGGGGTTGGCAAACTATGTTTCATTAGCCAAATCCAGCCCACTGCCTGCTTTTGTATACCTCACAAGCTAAGAATGGTTTCACATTTTTAAGTAGTTGAAAAAATGAAAAGATATTATTGAAATATTCCATTGAAAATGATAAGAAATTCAAATTTCAGTGTCCATAAATAATGATCTATTAGAACACGGCCACACCCATTCACTTATACATTGTCTGTGGCTGCTTTTGCACTTCGAGTAGTTGCAACAGAGACTGGCTTCTCAAATTTAAAATATTTATCTGGCCTTTTAGAGGAAATGTTTGCCAACCCCTAATCTGGAGCAGTGGATCTCAAAATGCTGACCAGCAGCATCAACATCTGGGAACTTGACAGAACTGCAGATTATCAGACCTTACCCCGGATCCACTGAGTCAACAGGTGATGATGGTGCATGCTAAAGTGTGGGAACCATTTTTTTCAGTCTCTGCAGTGTTAGGACTCCTTTTTGAAAGGCTTATAATAGAGATTTTCTACTTTGTCATCCTCATCTGTTGAAATGGAGGGTGGGTCTGGACGTCTAAGGTCTTCATTGCCTAGTGGAATAGGCTACATAGCTATCACTTGTGAAACTTGAACAACAAAGATGCAGTGTTGTCACAGGGCTTAGCATATGGTAAGGATTCAGTATACATTTGTTGGATGCATGAAGCAGATTTCTTAAATGTCAATTTATATGGAAAAGAATAAAAATTGTGCATATTATCTTCACTCCGAAGCTATAATATCTTCAGGTTTCTCTCAGTGGTATTTTATCCTGCTTGCCTAGCTGCACTTAAAGTAACTAAGGGATTAGAAACCAGTTGCTTTCAGCTCGGCAGATTGGTGTGAGGGGTAGCACATGGCTGGAGGGGTGGTGGCTGGCGGGGGGGGGGGGGGGGGGGGGGGGGGGGGGGGGGGCGCCCCGGCAGTTGAAGGATAGAAGAACATTTAGGCAAAGTCTAGACAACAGTATATTCTGAAGGAGAGAAGGGAAGCTTTCTTCCCCTGTAGGATGGCAAAACCAGGATCAGCAGAAGGAGCAGTGGGCCTGACAAGGTTTTGTGATCCCCAGGAAGTCTAGAGTGCATTTGTGAAGAGTGAGTCGTCAAATGCTGAAACATTCGCTGAAATGATTGTATGGTTGACTTTTTCTGGAGATGTTTAAAAACAGTAAAGACTGTCTTATGTCTGAAGAGACTTGAGTGTATGTCTTCCCCCTTCCCCCTTACAGTTTTCTTTTGGGTTGGGGGGAGATACCTGTTTTATCATTTTATAATCTATAGGTCTGTTTTGTTTATTTAGGTTATTAAATAAAAAAAATAGTAAAATTAGTATGTAATCAATTAGACTAGCAAATTTTGACCTTTTATTTTGTAGGTTTTACTTATTTTTTCTACTTTGTGTTCTTTTTGCCATATAAATGACTGTGTTGAATAACATCTGTCTGTGTCCTATGTAGAAGTATTTTCTCAGACTTGATTTAGTGCTTGGTAACTTCAAGGCTGTATTTTAACCTTTTGGTTATCTTCTGTTCTTTAAGTTTCACTTAGCACCCTTGTATCTATGAAAGATGAGCTTGGTGCATAATTTACACTCATTAAATGTTTGTTGAGTAAATGTTGGCTCTCCTTTCTTTCAGATTCTACCAGGTGAACACATTGTGATCTTTCCTTACAGATGAAACACATATTTTGCATTTATTAGCCTGGTTTGGTGTTCTTGGTATTCTTTCCCCCTGATTTTATAATTTTCTTTTTTATATATAAAACTCACAAACTATGAGCTCAACCAACTGAGTCAGTCAGGCTCCCCCATTTTAGGGAGTATTAGGGCTCCCCCTTTTAAAGGGAGTATTAAAAAATACCCTCTACCAAAGGTGGCCGTATTTACTACACTCTCAAATACACCATTGTTTTGTTTAGTTTTTCTTGCTGTCTACTCACCACTGTGATGTTTCATTTCCTCACACACTGAGCTGAAGAGCTGCTGGCATTGTTACTAAAACATCTCAAGCTTTGGGCTTTTGAGATGTGTAGTTACCTAGAAAAACTTGGAGGGAGTCCAAGAACACTGCTAAAAGGACCTGGAAGTTCTTAAGGACCTGGGTGCCATGTTTTAGTAAATGTTTCTTGATCTCAACTGGAACTAGGTCCTCATGACTTTTGTTTTCTACAGTTATAACCATTATTAAATCCAAGCTTTCTTTCTTACCTGCTTCTGTTACTGTCATACTACTTGCATCTGTATTTGAGACTTTTTAGATGCTGAAAAACTAGTACCAGAGGTATCAAAACTACCATTTTTTACATCCAGTCTCCGTTATAAGAGCCTTGTCGCATTATTTGTACGGACAATCTATAAATAATAAATGAGCTGTTTAGAAGTGTTTCAAAAAGTCAGTATTTGGAATAATGACTCACCTGTAATAACTAGTCTAACAGGTACTTTTTTTATGGGATAGGTACTGAGTTTGTAGGATATAAATTCACGGAGCTCGTAGCCAAGTTTGAATTAGAGTGACAAATACATAGAAACATGTTTTCATTTCTGCCTGATGTTTTCACAGAAAATAGGACCCTATTTAGGGAAGACTCTTTATTAAGGAGGTGATGCCAAAACTAAATTCTTAAGGGCTAGAAGTAGAGGATACAGATGGATGTTTTATGGATAGGGAGCACCTAAAAAGTCACATAAGTATGAATTTTTTTTAATAAAAGAGGTTTTTGTTTGTTTTTTACATTTTTTCCTTTTGAAAGTGTGGTTATCCTTTTTTAAAAATTTTTATTTACTTATTTTGAGTAGGCTTCACTCCTCATGTGGGGCTTGAATTCATGACCATGAACTCAAGATCTGAGCCGAGATCTAGAGTCGGACACTTAGCTGACGGAGCCACCCAGCCACCCCAACCTTTTTTTTAATGGACAAAGTAATACATTGAAAAATAAGCCATCTTTTTACCCTGAAGCCCAGTCTTCTGAAGATTACTTTTTGTGTATTCTTCAGAAAGGATCTATACCATTACAAGAATATACATACATATATTTAAAAAGTGGAATCATATAGGTACTTTGCTGTACTTTATTGTGCTCAAGGGCCTTTTTTGTTTTTGTTTTTGTTTTTTTTCTCTTTCCCACTTAATGGTATTGGAGATCCTTGGTAGGAAGCTTTTGAAAAAGGGTTTTACATAGAGGAATGGCATAGTCAATTCCATATTTTAGGTAGTTGTAACACTGATGACCCTGTGGAAGATGTTTTTTTAAGTTTATTTATTTATTTTGAAAGAGAGCATGTGAAAGTGGGGGAGGGGTAGAAAGAGACAGACAGAGAGAGAATCCCAAGCAGGTTCTGCACTGCAGCGCAGAGCGTGATGCAGGGCTCGAATCCACAAACTGTGAGATCATGACCTGAGCCAAAATCAAGAGTCAGATACAACCACCTGAGCCACCCAAGTGTCCCCGGAAAATGGTTTTGAGCAGGGAAGACTGGAAGGAAGGAATGGTGTTAGAGAATATAATGAACATTAGGAATAGATGTGCATCTCCTGTAATTAGCCCATCAGCCTGAAAGTAGTAGGAAACCATTGATCCTTTCTGCTTATGGGCTGGATCACATTAGGGGTGGTACTTCTTCCCCAGAGGGAATTTGAGAATGTACCATATTTGTCAGAGTAACTGAAGGGCTCTACCAGCATTTGATGGATGAGGTTCAGGGATGCTAAACTTCCTGTATTGCTCACAGGGGTTGTGTACCACAATGGCAGCATGTCTAAACTGGGTAAGAAGCACACATCTGCATCCTCATCACTGGTGTACTCATTTAAGATGCAGTTTCCTGGGCCTTTCACCAGAACACCAGAATTGGAATTTGTAGGGTTGTGGCCTGAGAACTTGTGTTTTAATAAGCATATCAGATAATTCTTAGATCTACTCAGTGATAGGAACCATCCCTTTACCATATGTGTGCTGATTATTTGAGCAGCATTTCCCAGTCATAGGACTCTCTCTTTCTGTAGCCAGTCATAGACTCTCAGCTTCTCCCAAAATTCTTAGGCTGGTAGTTGGGCTAGAGATTTAGAACTAAAGAGTTAGTGTTGGATGGTATCCATTTTAGATAAAGGCTCCAAACTAATGTCCTGTATATGGGTGTAGAACAGGGGTTGACAGACCATGGCCTATGGGTCAGATCCAGCCTGCTCCCAGTTTTTGTAAATAATAGCTTACTGGAATATGGCCACACTAATTTGTTTGCATGTTATCTATGGCTGCTTTTGTACTAGAATGAAGAAATGAGTAGTTTGACAGAGACAAGCCTAAAATATTTATTGTTTGGCCCTTTACAGAAAAAGTTTGAGACCAGTGGTTCTCAGTCTTGCCTGCATAATGAAATACCACATAATAAAATTACTGATGTCATAGTCCCACCCCCACGCTATTTGGGTCTGGGATTTGCTCTAGGTATCTTGAGTTTTAAAAGCTTTCCAAATGATTCTAACATGCCAAGCCAAGGTTGAGAACTACTGGTATAGAGCAGGAAGAACACTTGAGTAGTACAAACTGGTCATTTTAGTTCTTTATGTATTTTACTAGGTCAGAGTGCCAGAAATGCAGACAGTGGAGGGAGAAGAAGGTCCTATTTCATTAAGTGGCATATTTAAAAGGGTTCCGGGTGCTAGAAACAGGACAGAAGCTGTGCATATAGATTATGGAAAATTCATGCAGCAAGACAAAGGAAATACTATCCTAAAAACTCACAAGTAGAGCAAGGCTCTGGAAGTTATTTTCTATAGAAACCAAAAGAAAATTTTAAAAGATTCTCTAGCAGTCTTGGTAGGATACAAAAAGTGAACTCTGAAAAGTAGATTGTAAACTTGTGGTTTCCAACCGAGATTCTGTAAACATGTCTTGTAAGGTCTGTATTGTTTTTAGAAATTTTGAGTGAGTTGACAGCACTTAAAAATAGATTCCACATAAAAATTGAGATTTGTAGCTTCTGTTGAAAAAATCAGATCTTTCAGCAGTGAGGCTGAATTGCATTACCTCTGTCTTTTTGAACAGTATATTCCTAAAGCCATTAGGTGAGGACAAGTAAGGTGGGCATCCATGCCAAGTGGGGGGAGCTGTAGTGGCACACAACAGGGTGTTAGAGCCTGAGCAAAGTAAGGAGGGTGCGGAATGGGGAAGAAGACCAATATGAGGTGTTAAAGCCCAAGCAGGTGAGAAGGGCACCTTGTGGAGGGGCAGCTGGCTTGGGCTTTCTGAGTACAAGTGTTGTGTGAGAAGGGTGTCTACATAGGAGGGGCAATTCTGCCAGGGCTCCTTGGAGAAACGGCTGATTCGAGGGCTGGGGCAGGGAAAGAATAAGATAAACCTAGAATTAATTGTGCCAGAAAGTAAAGTTGCTCAAAGACTGGTAGGGACATGTTCAAAAGACACACTGTGATAGTAATGGATTATAAACCCATTGAATACAATAGGAAACCATGAGGCAATACTGAGTGAAATGAGCAAGTTGAAAGTTTGATGAAGAAGGGGATATTTATGTAGCTCCAAGTTATGTGCCTACAGAAGACTCACTGACTACAAAAAAAAAGAGTGTCTCTATGGTGAAGTTTGGCAGGTATCACCTTTTAGTCTAGTGATCAGGTTAACATACCAGTCACAGGATCAAAAACCTGTGTCACTGATGGAATGCGATGTGAACAACACAGCATCACTTCTGTGATATTCTTACTAAAGATGTATGACCTGAATCTAATCATAGGGACACATCTAAGAAACCAAAACTGAGGGACATATAATACAAAGTAACTGGCCTGTAATCTTCAAAAGTGTCAAGGTTATATAAACCAAGGAAAGACTGTACAACTTTTCCAGATTTTAGGAAACTAAAGAAATACAGCAGCTAAAAGCAACACGTAATTCTGAATTGGATAGTATTAGGACAAATGGCAAAACTTGAGGGGGTCTGAGGATTAAATGGTAGTAATGTATCAGTGCTAATTTACTGATCTTGATGATTGTGTTGTGGTTATCTAGAAAACCCCTTATGGTGTAAAATTACATGCTAAGATGTTTAGGTATAACAGAGCATCATGCTAGCAATTTACTCTCAGATGGTTCCAGATTTTAAAAAGTTTGTTGTACTAGCAACTTTTCTATAAGTTTGAGATTCTTTCAAAATAAAACCAACTTAAAAATAAATTTGTATGTGAAAGCCTTTATGCACACATGAAAAAAGTGGCTTGGGTCATTTCCCACAACATGTATTTTTATTTCAGTTTTTATTACTTTAATTATGTTGTCACTGCTGGATAAAAAAAACAGTATAGAAGTAGTAGGCTGTTATAAGACTTCATATCATAGAAAATCTTAAATGGGGGTTTCTTGGGCTATAATTAGCAATAACTATATATGTAATACATCAGTCTATGTTAAACCAATGTGAAGGTTATAAAGTTGTAACTGTTTTGTATGATGCTTATTATTACTTACTGTCTTAAAACCAAATCTGAGTATTTTGAATTGCAAAATAGACTTAGAATTTATTAAGAATAGAAACAGTAATTTTTCTGTAAATAAGATTATACTAGTAATTTTTGAAGTTTTTTGGTTGGCTAATTGATTATATGATTTAAGCTAGAAGTGAAAGTTTTACTTCCTTCTTAGACTGGGTAAACTTTGCTTGTAGAATGTGTATATCCTTCCATTTTTCATATTAAAAAAGACAATTAACCTTTAAATAAATTATTATAAATAATAGATGTTATGACTCAAATATAATATTTATATATTATATATAAAATACAGTGAAAGCTAAGATTTATGATAAAATAATTTCATAGCAGTAGTCTGGGGCTTAAATTTCAAATAATTGAATAACAGGAAAAGGGAGGAGGCTCAAAAGAGAGATAATTTAGTATTTGACGATTAGAAAAAAGCATAGGTTCAAGATTATTTTAAAAATTTATCTAGAAGTAGAATTTAAAGTAATTAATATACCCTCTAAGCCCCTGGAGAATCTAAAGGCAAACAGATATAGTTTATGAGAGAGAGAGCGAGAGAGAGAGAGAAATAAATAAATACATAAATAAAATATTCAAACCATAAAATACTTAATAACATGGGAAAATACAGTGTAAACTATATGCAGGATGGACCTTAGTTTTGCATGTGAGTTTATCTGTGTGTGTGCCCACCATAGCTATATCTAGAAAAGAAACTGAAAGAAAAATAAGATTGAGTGGTTTCATCTAGGATGTGAAATTATGGGCGTTTTTTGTCTTTTTCCTTAATACTTCTGTGACATTAAAAAAAATCTGTATGTGCTTATATATGGTATCTGTACAACTCCCAATGAGCAAGTGTTCTGAACAAATGTTCTTCAAAAATTAAAATGTAATATATATATTTTATGTAATATAAAATATCCTAAAATATTTTATAGCTTTTTCAGTAGAGAAATCTGTTTCTTTCTAGGTTTATTGGTGGGCTGTATTACTTATGGGAATTGCCCTGATCATGCTAATGGCTGGATTTATTAAGATATGCAGTGTTCATACTCCAAGTAGTAATCCAAAGCTGCCTCCTCCTAAACCTCTTCCAGGTGAGACAGTCTGAGCAAGACTGTGTTTTTTTAACTCAGAACTGTTCAGCGGGCAGAATTGAATTCTAAATGAGTCTTTAGTAACTAATTTTATAGTACTTTCTCCTTGAAAATGAGATCACTGGATGAATTATTTAGTTGAGTTTTGAGTGTGTTCTTTGTGAATCCATTCTAACTTATGGCTGCCAATTTAATGCTAATCTGTCTTGAGTCACTAAAAATATTTAGACCTAGAAAAATTTATTTTTTGCCTGATACTTGTTTTCTTACTTTTCATATTCTAAAATCTTCCCTTTTTTTTTTGTCTTTATTATGATCAACCACTTTTAAATGATTGGTTTTTCTATTCTAATAGCTGTACTTCTGCTATTGTTTCTAATGTTTATGCTCTTGAAATATTTCCTGGCACATAAACTCATTTTCCCTAGGGGTGATGCTTATGGGGAAATACAGATGACAGTCTGTGGGAGGGTCTTACGGTAGAGGCTTCAGTCACCAAGTAACCATAGTTACTCTCCATCTCTGAAAATAACTCCTGAGGTTTGGTCTCTACCCTTTACCTCTCATGGAGACACAGCTTCGGAGAGGAGGCTTTCTTTAGATTAGCTCCAGGGATTTGGAGAAGAAGAGTACGAGGCAACTGCTCCAGGTTATTTAGTCCCCATCTGTTTCTCCCTCACCTTCCCCAAGGTATTTGTGGCTTCTGTGCTGCCCTCAGAACGCCTGGACCAGAACTCTTCACTCTAGGAGTAGGGCATACATCATCCCATGACAGTGGCAGAGGAGAACAAGAGCTAACTGGCAGCTGTCCCTCTCCTGCCTGGCACAGACTTCTCATGAAGCCTCTTGCCTCAGGCCACATCTACTCCCCTACATAAAGTAGTTTAAAACTAGGGGTTCCTTACAGTTTTCTCTATTTTCCCTCAGTTGCTCCCCTGAGTTTACCTATCGTGGGGCAAGAGAGCTCAGTAGTCTCAGTACTGCTTGTGACAGTATCTTGGTGGCATTTTTGATGTTACTGCTTTTTGTAAATTGACAGTGTCAGAGCTCTAAAACTTATATTAATTTCTTAGGGATTCCTAAGGGCCACATGACCCTCTTTAGATATGTTACCAATTATGGTCTCATGCAATGTAGCACTTCTTTTATTTGATTTCACCTTAAGCAAATTTCACCTTTAAAAACTTAAACCAACAACCCTATCATTTATTGAACCCTCACAAAAAAACACCTTTACTGAATTGTCATATAATCTTCACAGATTATATATATAGACTATATGAGTTCATTATTATCCCTGTTTTACAGACAAGGCATCTGAGTTTCAGAGAGGTTAAGTCATTTGCTCAAAGGCACTCAGTAATTTATTCCTCATGGATTCTGTCCTCAGAGTTCATGTTCATCTAACAGTTGTGTCTGTTGAACACTTGAAATGTGGCTAGTTTAAATTGAGATGTGTTACAAATATAAAATACATACCAGACTTGGAAGGCTTCGCATATAAAAAAGAATGACATAGTTCATTAATACTTTTTTGTATTGATACACCTTGAAATGATAATATTTTGGCTATATTGAATTAAGTGATATAAAAAAAATTATGAACATTATTTTGCTGTCTTTTTGCCTTTTTTCATTACGGCTACCAGAAATTTTTAAATTACACATACAATGCTGATCTAGAACCTTTCTTATTGAAGTGTTATCTTTGTTTTTTAAGATTAAAAAGCACACAGCAAATCCGTTTTACTTTTGTGATTCACAGGCACTTTAAAGAGGAGGAGACCTCCACAGCCCATTCAGCAGCCCCAGCGTCAGAGGCCCCGGGAGAGTTATCAAATGGGACACATGAGACGTTAACTGCAGCTTTTGCCTTGGTTCTTCCTAGTGCCTACAATGGGAAAACTTCACTCCAAAGAGACACCTATTAAATCGTCATCCCCAAACTAAACCCTCACAAATACAGTCGAAGAAAAAATGGCAAGAGATCATGTCCTCAGACCAGGTGGAATTACATAAGTTTTAAAGCCTGAAAATTCCAATTTGGGGGTGGGGGGATGGAAAAGGAACCCAATTTTCTTATGGACAGCTATTTTTAACGTAATGGCACAAAGTCTTAGAATATTATTATGTGCCCCGTGTTCCCTGTTCTTCGTTGCTGCATTTTCTTCACTTGCAGGCAAACTTGGCTCTCGATAAACTTTTATCACAAATTGAAATATATATATATTTTTTTCAACTGCCAATCAAGGCTAAGGAGGCTCGACCACCTCAACATTGGAGACATCACTTGCCAATGTACATACCTTGTTATATGCAGACATGTATTTCTTACGTACACTGTACTTCTGTGTGCAATTGTAAACAGAAATTGCAATATGGATGTTTCTTTGTATTATAAAATTTTTCCGCTCTTAATGAAAAATTACTGTTTAATTGACATACTCAGGATAACAGAGAATGGTGGTATTCAGTGGTCCAGGATTCTGTAATGCTTTACACAGGCAGTTTTGAAGTGAGAATCCATTTACCTTTTTATAATGATGGAGTTGGTTCTGATATTCATCTTGTCTTCATCAAATGGCTGCTAAGAGCACATGAGTGGCTATGCTGAGGAACACAGTTACGTGTGCAAACTGGACATACGCAGCATACTACTTCAGAGTTAGTTCTTAAGCAAATGTCTGATTTCTGCTTACTTATTTTAAACTTTCTAATTCAATTCCAGTTTTGAATCGATAGGTGAAATTTTATTCATGCTTTGGTAGAGATTACGTCAATGAAATGACTTCTTTTTGTTTGTAGCCTGTTATTTGTGCTTTCCATATATCTAAAGTATGCTAATTATGTTTTTGGTTTTCTCCGACCTGGAAAAGAAAAGCTGGGTCTTTTATTTTATCAAAATACCGGAACAATTTTTTCAGCATATTATCACTGATCATTGGTAACCACTAAAGAAGGGTGATTTGCTCAACTAGTAGTTAAAATTGTAGATAGGCCTTCTGACTTTTTTTTTCCCTAAAATATTTTAACAATGAAGGTGAAACAGCACAATGTCCCGTTCCAAATTTATTTTTTAAACAGATGTAAATAATTGGCTTTTTAAAGAAAGCAAAAGCATTTAATGTATTAACAGGCGTATTGCTATGCAGAAATGGAAGGGGGCATTACAAAAAAATTTTAAGCTTGTGACATATTTATTGCTTCTGTTTTCCAACTACATCACTTAAATTAGAAGTAAACAGCTACGATTTTTCTGGCTTCACATAGGAGGCAAATTTAGGGAACAGTGAAAAGATTTGTGTTTTGGCTTTTTTTTTTTTCCTTTTTGTTTCTTAAGAGTATAAGGTTTACACAATCATTCTCATAATGTGACGCAAGCCAGCAAGGCCAAAAATGCTAGAGAAAATAATGGGATCTCTTCCTTGTAAACTTGTACAGTATGTGGTGACTTTTTTCAAAATACAGCTTTTTGTACATGATTTAGAGACAAATTTTGTACATGAAACCCCAGATAGACTATAAATAATTCTAAACAAACAAGTAGGTAGATATGTATGTAATTGCTTTTAAATCATTTAAATGCCTTTGTTTTTGGACTGTGCAAAGGTTGGAAGTGGGTTTGCATTTCTAAAATGGTGACTTTTATTCTGCAAGAGTTCTTAGTAACTTCTTGAGTGTGGTAGACTTTGGAACATGTACATTTTTTGCCTGTAATGTTATCCTGTGGTAGGGTTTTGGCAGGTACACACTGCCCTATTTTATTTTGAGTCTAAGTTAAATGTTTTCTGACAAGAGATACGTGCACTGAACTCTTTCCACTGCAAATCAAGATGTGGTAAAACAAAAGGATCAAGACAAATGAGATCTAATACTACTGTCAGTTTAATGTCCACTGTGTTTTATACAGTATCTTTTTGTTCACTTTGGAAATTTTTACTAAAAATTGCAAAAAATAAAGTATTGTGCAAAGATGTAAGGTTTTTTGAAACTTGAAATGCATTAATAAATAGACTTGATGAAATCAACTCAAAGGTTCCATACTCTTTGAACTCTGAGAACTATCCAAAGAAGCTTCCCACAAAGCAGCTTTTCCTTACTAACTGAAAGCGATTATTAAGCAGAAAGACGATTGTCTCTTTTCCTGCACATACAGATATTATTATTCCTAGTTAGGAGTCCATAATCTAATTTATGATTAGATCTCTCTGTATCTACACACAATGATCATTTTAAAAAAACACTTAACTGCTTTACGTTATTTCTAAATAATATTCAAAATGTTTAAAAGTCTTTGTCTTGATAGAAAAACAGAGTCATTTTGGAAACCATGGTCTTACATGTATTTCGCAAAGGTTTGAATACTAAGTACCTCATTTATTTTCAAAGTCTATTTTAGTAAAAACTATGTTTTAAATTTTGGAGCCACATTTTCCTGTTTTGTCAAATTCATAGCAAATAAGGAGAGAACTGACACTTCAGTCTTAATCTAGGAAAAGAATTATAAGACCAGAATGGTGTCCTGCACAGAATAATCTGCCCCCCAATTTTTAAAAAAAAAATCAAGACCAGCTACAACTAAGTAGTATTTGTTAAATGGGTAAGTATGCAATACTTTTAGTTACTGTGATTTACAAACATCAAAGTATATCATACTTAATTTTGCTTCTGAAGGCATTAATATTGATTAATTCAGATGATTGCAAATTTGTTGTTTTTACTTAGAATTGAATGCCTAAATTTTGTTGAGAATGTTTTTGCCCCTAAGTTTTCTAAATTCAGACAACAACTCACAAGCAAAATCAATAAAGTAAATGATTACAGTTTTTAAAGTTAGTGTTCCCCATAGCTTCAGGCAAGATCTAAGTTTGGGGAAGGACTTTTTAAAGGGAAAGAAACTTGATATGATCAACCTTGTTTTCTGAGGTGTCTTCAGCCCTCTGTGTTTGGGTACTTCATTTTTGTCATATTCACAGGCTAGTGAAAACCGAAGATTTCTCCAAATTGAGCAAACTCCCTTCCAGTTCTTTCTCTGTCCGTGCGGATGGTACGTGTTAAGATTAATAATAATTATTATTTCTCCAAAGATGGGATTAGTGTCCTTGGCTGTGCAGTTGTGGGGGCTTGTGCTTCAGGAGGCTTTTAACTTCTTGTTAGTAAGTGTTTCTAATGAAAAGTATAAGAGAGTGTAGTAAACACATTGCAAAACTGGACAGCCCGTATTTGGGGTTAAGAGAGGAGATGTTCCTTATCTAGATTGAAAGGGTCAGTGTCTCCCCAAACTGGAGAGATGTTAGATACAGCTTGAAAGCAGCTGCCAGGGACAGTTTATCTATCTTTAAAGTAGTCTAAATTTGCAATAAATTATAAGTTTCCTGAAAACCTTTAAAAAAATTTTTTTTAAAGTTTATTATTTATTTTTAAGACACAGCACGAGGGGCGCCTGGGTGGCTTGGTCGGTTAAGCGTCCGACTTCGGCTCAGGTCATGATCTCACAGTCCGTGAGTTTGAGCCCCGCGTCAGGCTCTGTGCTGACAGCTCATAGCCTGGAGCCTGTTTCAGATTCCGTGTCTCCCTCTCTCTCTGCCCCTCCCCTGTTCATGCTCTGTCTCTCTCTGTCTTAAAAATAAATAAATGTAAAAAAAAAAAAAAAAAAGACACAGCACGAGCAGGGGAGGGGCAGAGAGAGGGAGAGGGAGACACAGAATTTGAAGCAGGCTCCAGGCTCTGAGCAGTCAGTAGAGCCCGATGTGGGGCCTGAACTCCTGAATCTCGAGATTGTGACCTGAACTGAAGTCAGACCCTTAAGCGACTGAGCTACCTACCCAGGGGCCCCCTTGAAAACATTTTTTGACTTCTAAGTAATAAATATGGTCACTTTGCCCCACAACTCAGTTTCAGTTTCAGCGTTTCTGGTTTTAAGTTCTTGATTAAAAACAACTTTCGTTTAAATCTCTTTTTCCATCTATTACCACCTTGGTTTTTCCACTATTGTGTCTGTATGCAATCCTTTATATTACTAGCATACAAAGTGAGCCCTTATGTGCTGCTATATCACATTTGTTTGTGTGTCTTAGATACATACATGGGTGCACTATTTTCAGTAGAGATTCATGTATTGTATAATTGATAAGCCCTTCAGAGTGTGTGCTCTCTCCCATAAAAAACAATGGGATGCTAGGTAAAATGGAGGGTTGAACAAAATATTTATTAGCCTCTGCTCTTTCCTAAAATCTCCACTAAAGTCATAGTGACTGGGGAAAGAAGAGAGCATAATCCAACAAGGACAACGAATATTGAAGAGAAGACAACAAAAACAAAATTTTAGAAACTGGAAAGCAGGAAGAGTAGTGTCTGATTTGGCAGATCCAGGGAAACCAAGTCCTAAACCAGCGGTGGAAGCAGGAGAATAGCCCAGTTTGCCCTGGTAAGATTTTGGGATATAGCCTTCAAGACTTCCTTTCTAGGCATGTGGCTAAAGGCATAATATGAACACTTCTGTACCCACCTTTCTTATTTAACAATATATTGATACAGTATCTACATCATTTTAATGACTGTGAAGACTTCATTCTATGGATGTACTGTACATTCTTAAAATTAACCAATTCCCTGTTGTTTGTACTTAGAGATTTTTATACTGTTTATTATTTTAAACAGTCCTACAAGGAAAATCCTGAACCTTAATAAATTCCTAAAGGTGGAATTAATTGGGTTAAAGGTTTTTTGAAGGTCATGGATAAAAATTATGATATTGTCTTTCAGATAGATGGTACCAAGTTATACTCCCACTATTAACATAGAAGAATAGTTCCACCATTAGCATATTACATATTATATAATTTTTTTTTTATTTTTATTTTTTTTAATTTTTTTTCAATGTTTATTTTTGGGACAGAGAGAGACAGAGCATGAACGGGGGAGGGGCAGAGAGAGAGGGAGACACAGAATCGGAAACAGGCTCCAGGCTCTGAGCCATCAGCCCAGAGCCCGACGCGGGGCTCGAACTCACGGACCGCGAGATCGTGACCTGGCTGAAGTCGGACGCTTAACCGACTGCGCCACCCAGGCGCCCCCATATTATATAATTTTTTAAAACTAATCTCCACACCCAACGTGAGGCTTGAACCTATGACCTTGAGATCAAGAGTCCCACACTCTACTGACAGCCAGCCAGGTGCCCCAGCGTATTATGTAACTATTTTAAAATCTGAGAGCCCCAGGCTTAAAATTTCACATGTATGCAGCTACATGAATTTGTGAGAAATAGTAGAAGACTGCTTCTTAATTGACTTCAGTAGCTTTGAACATAATTCAAATGGAAGTCAAATGTAGTGCCCCAGTTGTGGTCTCTAAACGCCATTTTCTTCAAAGAAACAGGACATCCTTGATAAATGGCTAATTCCAGATCTAGAGGAAGAAATGTACAAGAAGAGCCTCAAAACCACTGTATCCTACCTGAGAGCAAAGTAAGGCATTAAAGGTCTGTCAAAAAAGATTCAGGAGGCAGTTTGAAGAAGTTCCCACCGGCCACAGCTAATTTTAGCAACAGGATAGTATCTGCAAGAGATTGAAGCTCATGTTATGTTTTACTCTAGGAGTTTACAAAATCATAGTTACCTGTGGAACATACTTTTTTTTGTCTTTGTTTGTTTGTTTTGAGAGAAAGAGGGAGAGAATACACGAGCCAGGGAGGGACAGAGAGAGAGAATCCCAAGCATGCTCTGTGAAGCACAGAACGTGACGCAGGGCTCAGTCTCACAAACCATGAGATCATGAGCTGAAACCAAGAGTTAGATGCTTAACCTACTGAGCCACCCAGGCGCCCCTGGAATATAGTCTTAAAGAAATATACCAGCTAAGAAGTTAAAGAGGAATGATAAGATATCACCATTTTATCCCACAAAGATTAACGGGTCTAGACAGTGATCACCCGTGACTTCACAAAGAGCACACATTTGGTGCTTCCTAATGGAAATACACGTACCACTTAGGAAGCAGTCCTTCCAAAAGTTGAATCTGATCCTGATTGAGCCTCCGTAGCCAACCACCTCTTTACTAGACATACAGGAAAGAAAGGAGCATGTTAAATGATACCAGGAGAGATTCAATCGGCAAAATCCAGACTCTGGAAAAACTATAGCACAAGTAACCCTGTTTCTTTAACAACTGAATTGCAAGGGGGGAAGAAAAAGATGGATTGAAAGTGACGTAAGATATATCTACCAAGACAATTTATGGGCTTATTAGGATCCTGATTTGAATAAACTTAATAAAAAAAAATGAGACCATGGGGAAAGTTTGAAAACTAATTGAATATTTGATGACTTCAAGGATTTTAATGATTATTTTTAGGTATGATAATGGCATTGTGGTTACGTTTTTACAAGGAACCCTATTAGAGATGTGAATTGAAATACATTAAAAAATGAAATAATAGGGTATTTAGGATTTGCTTAAAAATAATTGAGTTAGAGTTGGGTAGTTGTCAGAATATACATGAAACAAGATTGACCATGAGTTGACCATTATTGAAACTGGGTGATGAATACTTGGGAATTCATTATACAGGTACTATTTTCTCTACCTGTGTTTATATTAGAAATTTCACATGAAAGGTGTTTTTTTTTTTTTTTAATGTGAATCAAATTCATACAGAAAGTCATTATTGTTTTTGTTTTAATAATTCATGATAATGGCCTGTACTTACAGTGATTTTGTATAGTGATTTTTTTCCACTGGAATTAAACTTGAATCAGTCAAGCTAATGTAATTAATTATATTCTGCTCCAGTTACAATGAATGATTAATTGATTTCCACTGCTAGGGTAAATGCTTGAAGCTGTCAGTCATTTCAGCAGTCATAGTAAGCAGGCCACTACATACCTCCTTGCTCACTAGTTTGTCTTGCTAACTATTTAAGGGGAATATTTAGTTTTTGTTAAACCATGTCAGGGTCTGTGATTAGGTTTTTTCACATTTAACCTGTGTGTCCCATATTAGAATAAATGTTAAGTAACTCAGTACAGTAAACTAGGTTCTACTCTTTCTTGTTGAAATGATAATGATCCCCAGAGGTGGAAATGTGTCTTTAAGAAGATATCCTGGAGGGATACATGGCTGGATCAGTCGGTTAGGTGGTTAGGTGTCCGACTTCGGCTCAGGTCGCGATCTCATGGTTCAGGAGTTCGAGCCCCGTATCAGGCTCTGTGCTGACAACTCAGAGCCTGGATCCTGCTTCGGATTCTGTTTCTCCCTCTCTGTCCCTTACCTGCTCGTGCTCTGTCTCTCTCTCTCTCTCTCTCTCAAAAGTAAATAAATATTAATTAAAAATAAAATTAATTAAAAAATATCCTGGAGTTGTTTGTTCTTGGTATGAAGAAATGAGAATAATTTGATATGGTGTAGGCTGTCTTCCATAAAAAGTAATTCCATTACATGAGTTTTCAAAATAATTTTGGGAAGGTGAATGCTGAACAAATTAAGCAATTCTTCATTCTAAATGTGTATTTTATTTATCCCCCCTCTGCCTTTGGGCATGGGAGTTTTACTTTGTATTTCTAAACAAAAAAGTCTGCCTTTTATAAATTGAGGTGTCGATATGTTGTGATTAATTTTCATTATTTAGTTTTGTGATTGTAGTTAGTTTTCATTTTCCATCAGTCCCTTTTAGTAGCACCTCTGATGTAATGAAATGACCTTTCCACCATTTTCCCCCTGCTTCCTTGAAATCTTACCAGAGGATGTTTGGAATTCTTTGGCTCCTATGGTGTGCATATGCTGGTTTGCATGCGTTGGTTACCTCAGTTATTCATTGGGCAGATAGTTCTTTTTTGTTTTTTTAATGTTTTTTATTTTTGAGAGTGAGAGAAAGAGAGAGAGACAGGGGCGCCTGGGTGGCACAGTCGGTTAAGCGTCCGACTTCAGCCAGGTCACGATCTCGCGGTCCGTGAGTTCGAGCCCCGCGTCGGGCTCTGGGCTGATGGCTCAGAGCCTGGAGCCTGTTTCCGATTCTGTGTCTCCCTCTCTCTCTGCCCCTCGCCCCTTCATGCTCTGTCTCTCTCTGTCCCAAAAATAAATAAAAACGGTGAAAAAAAAATTAAAAAAAAAAGAGAGAGAGACAGAGTGCAAGTGGGGGAGTGACAGAGAGAGGGAGACACAGAATCTGAAGCAGGCTCCAGACTCTGAGCTCTCAGCACAGAGCCCCAAATGGGAGTTAAACCCATGAACCTCAAGATCATGACCTGGGCTGAAGTTGGATGCTCAGCTGACTGAGCCACCCAGGCGCCCCTGGGCAGATAATTGGTTGTGCCCGCACCTCTGCTGAATAATAGGAATGTAGTGGTGTGCGTAACAATTTCCCCCACCCCCGTGAAGCTTACTATCTGGTAGGTAAGACGCATGGATTTTAATCAAATAATCATGTGGGTACATGTACAATTCCAGCCCTGATAAGTGCTACGAAGGGAACACCTCTGGTGATCCAAGAGCTGATCATGTAGGGATGGGACTGAGGGAGAAGGTGAGACCCAGTCAGGAAGTTCAGGTAAGGCTTCCCCAAGAAGGTGATGCATGAGCCCAAATCTGAGTTGAGGAAAGGCTCAGTGGCGCAAACAGAGTTCTTAAGAAATGGTGAATGGTTATGTACTGGGTACTGATAGCTAATTTTTCTTTGGGGAAAGATAATGTTTTTTCGCTCTTGGTTTTATTATATGGAAACCTAGCCATTCACATTCCCTGGTGTAGTTTTTAAAGGTGATTTTTCATTTTTGCTCAGCATTGTATTCATTTACTGAAAGCTGGCTTCTTCTTTGGCAGATGTGTCATACTTGGTGGTGGTTCTTAAGGATGTTGGCCTCCCAGTTATGGAGGGTGTGAAAGGCCCCTGGCTTTTCAGACCTTTTCTTCTGAAATCAGGACTACCATAAACTCGGCATCAGGACATCTAACTTCATATCATGCTTCGTGAGGTGACGCTCACATCTGCTCTCTGGCATTCTTTACATGCTTCTGTCACAGCACATACCACACCGTGGGGTAACCCTGCTTCATCTAAGCCAAGCTGTGGAATCATCTATATGCAGTGGCTACCTCAATTCCCATTCACTTATCCAACTCCCAGAGGCGGCAGTCCATGCTTTGAGGGAGCTCATGGTCTAGTAGAAAAAAAGAACCCAACAATCATAATGCTGAGGGATTTGTGCTGTAAAATAAACAGATACAGGGTGGCTAGAAACTCAGAGGAGATGCACGTGTGAACCAACATGACTTCTGAAAGGAGATCTACTTGAGCTGAGTTTTAGGGTTCTAGTTTGCTCTGACTTACCCAAATTTGTCACAAGCTTTGAGCCATGATGTAATTGCAGGGCGGTTCCTTGACTGTTCCATGCTCTGTCATACTTTCTTACCCATGGTTATGTTTTTCTCTCCGCCTGGATTGCCCCTTCGCTCTTGGTTCCTCCACGTTACTAGTCTCTGTGGCCTTGAACTTGGCTGTCATAAGTGTCCCAGAAATATTTGTATTTTAATAAAGGGTGTGTTCTTTGTAAATAGGCAACGAAGCTACTTTCACGAGATAAGCACAAAAGTTGGTCCCATTATAACACATTACTGACGCCCTTACTTATAACTTTTAACATCTCTGATTCTAAATCCCCTGGCTGCGTGACCTCCTCTCTTTGCCCCCGAGGGAGAAACTCTCTTTCAAAATCTAATAAGCACTTGTGTTTGTAGAAAATAAAATATACCCACCATCGTTTGCACAAATGGGAAAGGCACAGCTTAGCTTTGGACTGCAGAAGCAACAAATTGTAGCTCCTGGCAGAAGGAGAAGTGGATTCAGAGAGCTCGAATTAGAAATTAAATGAGGAGTCCCTAACTATTTCATGTGTGTGAACAAGTGTTTTCTTTAGCTAAATCACCTTTGGCAATTTTTATTTGACTATTTCATAATGAAAAGTAGAAGTGAAACTTTTTATGGATAGTATTTTCCTGCCACAAACCCCCTGATCAACATTTTTCTATAAAGTTTTCCTACAAAATTCTAGTTCTGTGGCATTTTAGACAAATATCCAGGAAAAAAAAGAAAAAAAAAAGGTTGGGAGGGGGTATGGATCCTAGGGTCAAATGGAAATGCTGGGTTAAAATCAAACAAGTTTTGGGGCGCCTGGGTGGCGCAGTCGGTTACGCGTCCGACTTCAGCCAGGTCACGATCTCGCGGTCCGTGAGTTCGAGCCCCGCGTCAGGCTCTGGGTTGATGGCTCGGAGCCTGGAGCCTGTTTCCGATTCTGTGTCTCTCTCTCTCTCTGCCCCTCCCCCGTTCATGCTCTGTCTCTCTCTGTCCCAAAAATAAAATTAAAAACGTTGAAAAAAAAAATTTAAATCAAACAAGTTTTTATTTATTTGTATTTTCATTTATTGATTTCATTTAAATGAAGTACCTTTTAGAGCCTCTACTATGATCTCTAAAAGGGCTTGGGAGTATGCAGTGCTTCTAATTAGCTCTTGTCCTTTTTGTCCCCTTAAAGAGTCTGGGCTCTGCAGAAGCATTTTGGGGACTGCTGCTTAGATGGCGGGTACCTTTGTCGGGTCCCTGACCAGGGACTGGTTCTCCTTACCTAGGAGTTCCAGGAGAGGAGTTCCTAGGAGAACCCTGACTGGTTCTCCTTACCTAAGGAGTTCTCACTGAGCTGGAGTTCCAAGAATGCTACATGTCTTGGTGTGGAGGGACAACTGGTCGCAGAGACTCAAGGGGACAGGTGATCCAGCCCCTGCTTGGCCTCTTAGAAGCAGCTCTGCCGTCTATGGTATTCATAAAACAAGCTGCCTCGGACAGTGGTCTTCATCTTTGTACTTTGTATCCCCTACTTAAAGATTTTGAGTATATGGAAATATTTATAAATTATACAAATGTGTTATTGCACTATTATGTACATTTGAAAAGATGCAAAACTGTTAAGGAACAAAATTAAAAAAGTCAATGGAAGTTATACTATTTCTTCCCACATTCCAGTGAGTCATTTTTCACATACCTGGGTGTGTAAACATCCCACTTTGTAAACCTCTGGCTTTAGAGACAGAATCTACGTATCTTTCAAATCACTAGCTGTCACCCTTCCTGAATTCCTGCGTTAAGTATGCTTTCCAGTGGAACATTGTAGCTGTTGAAGAATGCAGGCCACCTTTACATATTTACATCTAAAGATGTTGAAGACAGAGTAAGTGGAAAAAGCAAGTATTAATAAATATGCATGGTTTGATTTCTTGTATGTAAAATTAAAAAAAAATTTTTTTTAATGTTTTTATTCATTTTTGAGACAGAGACAGAGCATGAGCAGGGGAGGAGCAGAGAGAGAGGGAGACACAGAATCCGAAGCAGGCTCCAGGCTCTGAGCTGTCAGCACGGAGCCTGACGCGGGGCTCGAACACACGGAGTGTGAGATCATGACCTGAGCTGAAGTAGGACGCTTAACCGACGGAGCCACCCAGGTGCCCCACTTGTATGTAAAATTTTTTAAGTTTGTAAAAATGTATAATTTATATATAGAAAATGTCTAGATTGATACATTAAAAATGGTTGTTTCTGAGCACTGAAATTAAGGGTCTTGGGAAAGGAAAAGGATTATATTTTTCCATATTGTTTGCATTTTTTATGAACTTGGATTCTTTTTATAATAAATAATTTTCAAAATCACTAAATCCATTGTGATGTCAAATATGTTACAACACATCGTTTTTTTCCTAAGTTTTATTTAAGTAATCTCTACCCCCAACATGGGGCTCAAACTCATGACCCCAAGATGGAGCTGCATGCTCTACTGACTGAGGCAGCATGGTGCCCCCAGTACATTGTTAATGTTGACTGTTGAAGTTGAGTGATGGTAACATTGGGCTTCATTATTCTATTTTTACTTTTATGTATGTTTAATATTTCCATAGCAAAAAATTAAACATAAATGAAAATAAATGCATTGCAAAAAAAAGTCTATAGAAATAAAGCACAGAGGTTTTTATTTTATTTTATTATTTTAGGGAGGAGAGTGAGTGGGGGAGAGGGGCAGAGGAGAGAGAGAGAGAGAGAGAGAGAGAGAAAGAAATTTTTTTTTTTTTTTTTTTTTTACTTTTGAGACAGAGAATCCCAAGCAGGTTGTGCACCTTCAGCACAGGGCCCCACATGGGTTCAAACTCACAAACCAGGAGATCAGGATCTAAGCCAAAATCAAGAGTCAGATGCTTAATGGACTGAGCCACCCAGGAACTGAGAGAGAGAAAGAGAGACAGAGAGGGAGAGAGAGAGCGAAAGAGACAGAGAGAGAGAGAGAGAGAATCTCAAGCAGGCTCCATACTCAGCAAAGAGCCCAATGTGGGGCTTGATCCCCCAACCCTGGGATCATGACCTGAGCTGAAATCAAGAATCAGACACCCAACCAACTGAGCCACCCAGGTTCCTCTAAGCCACATCATTAACAGTGTTTATCTTGTTGTTGGGAGAAAAAGAGTTGGGGAGTGGAGCTTCAGGTACCTTTCCTGGGATATGTTCTATGAGCATGTATTGTTTTTATAGTGGGAAAACACATAATTAAACAGAAACACACACACACTGCACAGCCCCCAGTGCAAAGAGCTTCGTGTGTAGACAGGAGTCTAAAATACTTATTTGACTTCCCCGATGCTTGTTAGTTTCTAAGGGAAAAGACAAAATGAACGTGCCAGCCAAGAGTGTTTAATGTACAGGGCTCACCTGTTCCATGTTAAGATCTTGAGGCTTGCTTTATAATATAAGGATTCTTGAGCTTGTTACATAATAAAACAAAGGTGAAACTCCAGGCATAAACAAAGCCCCTTGCATAGTTCCAGCAGCATCAGGGAGAGCACAGCTAGCGGTCTGCCATAAATGAATTGCACTGTTAGCTAGTTACCAGGTTCCAGAATATGAAAGACCGTATCTTTAAGTAGAGTATCTAATTATAGCGCTCACATGGGGCTCAGGGGAATTAATATGTACAGGACGTTCTCTGTTGCTTACTGCATGGTAGACTGCATTCATAGACATATAGAATCTAGAAGGAGGGAAATGATGGCTCATTAACTGTGTGACCTTGTAAAAGTCAGTTAAGCTCTAAGTACCTCATCTGTGAAGCAAGGATCATACCTCTAGGCACCTCAGGGCACTGAGATGAGGATTACGTGAGGATGTTTGGAAGGCACCTTGGATATGGTGAGTCCTCAAATGCTAACCATTCTTGTTTCCATGTGAAAAACTGCTCCTTGAGCTGAGAACATTTAGCTTGCAAGCAGGTGTTCCCTGATTTTTAGTCTCTTCTCCTCAAACAGCCTTGTGATTAGGGATGATTGGTCTTTGGTTAATCCCATTATCCTAGCCAAGTTTAGGAATGGGTTTGTAACTCAATCTGGCCCGTGAGATAGGAGGGGGTTTCTACTTTTGTTTCTCTGGATGCTGTCTTAAGTGTGCTGCCTGGAACCGCAGTAGCCAACTTTCTCTCAGCAAGCCAACATTAAGGATGGTAGAGAAGAGAAAAGAGAAAAAAAAAAAAACAAAAAAAACAACCCTCCTTCATCTTAATGACATTACTGAGCTGCTAAATCAACCATCCCTGAAGTCCACCCTACCTTAGAACTTACTTTTTTGTAAGACTAAAAAAAAAAAAAAATTTGTTTTTAATGGAAGCCTATTTCATTCAGTTTCCCAAAGCATCATGATTAGTAGAAGCTGCACCGGAGGAGATTTGAGGTAGGAGTGATGGTATTTATGCAGTCATATTTATTGGGCACCTTGGAATGCAAAAATAAACAAGAGAAGCAGCTTCAAGCACTAGGAATGGGGGTTCTGGAAAGAAAGCAACTTGAACACATCCTGCCTCTTTCCTACTTGCAATTTAACCCATCTGCCTCTCCTGAGAAAAGCAGCTGCTGGGGCCTCCAGGAGGCAGACAAGGTCCGGAATGTGAGTGAGGCTCCAGGCTCTGGCAGAATCCTGACAGAGGACCCGAACAGGGGCCACAAGGAGGGGAGCAGGGGGAAGGTCCTTGTGAGTGTGCCTGGGCTCCCTGGTTTCTGAAGAGCTGAACAGATGGGCTGAGTTGCCTCCACCCCTGAGCTGCAGAGGTGAGAAGAGGAGGAAGGCTTCCTCCTAGTGCCTTCACCACATGACTGGAGGCCCATCTGCTGCTAAGCTTGGGCCAGGGGAGGCCGACACTACTGTTCCTTCTACTGCTTTGGGAATGCTGCCATTTAAGATATCCCAGGACATGGGACAGAGTCCCCAGGGAGCAAATAAAGAAAAAGATTCCTCATGTGGCCCAGCAGCCTAATGGAGAAGAATTACAAGGAGGACCCTCAGGACAGAAATAGCTGCTGGCATAGATAACTTGAACCAAAAGACTAAGAGAAGTTAAGGAGATTTAAGTGCCCCCCTACCACACACACACCCCACACTGGTTTTTCTGAGACCAAAACTGATTTTGATGTCAAAATTTCAGGAGACGAATTGAAGGAGAA
The DNA here is from genome assembly GCF_014898765.1 of Herpailurus yagouaroundi. Classification (NCBI taxonomy): domain Eukaryota; kingdom Metazoa; phylum Chordata; class Mammalia; order Carnivora; family Felidae; genus Herpailurus; species Herpailurus yagouaroundi. The sequence goes on along the minus strand of NW_024412415.1, from coordinate 24,068,241 downwards.
AGAGGTCACAATGGATGTCTGAATTAGTGTTCTGGAAGATAAGAGAAAGATACACCTAAAGGCACAGAGCAAAAATACACAGATATAAATCAAAAGATGGATAGAAATCCAAAAGGAGAGTGGGGGTGTGATAGAAGAGGTGATCGATAATACAAGAAAAGTTTCTTAGCTGAAGACAGACTTGCATCTCCCCAAGTTCCAGAAAGGGTTGATGATGAAAAGGCTCCTAAGCGTGTTATATCTTTGAGCTACAAGAAAGAGAAAAATCTTGTAAGTTTCCACAGAGAAGAACAAGTCTCCCCTCAAGGGGAGAGGACCATGCTACCATTGGACTGCTTATCCACAACACTGGAAGCTACAGTGTGAAAAACTGACCAGAGAAGAGGATGGTGTGGAAATTCACCAAAGCAAACCTCCTGTACCTTCAGTTCACTCAGTCCTGCAGATTAACCCACAAATAGGTTACCACTTGCTTCTACCTAGCAAATAAATTCAGAGTCAAAGTTTCCAGAAGGCTGGGGAAAGGCCAGGGTAATATAAAATCTTAGGAGGATGGTAAAAGGGCTCATCACCCAATTCTGAGTGTATCTTCAGCACCTGGATACTCAAAGTGGAGAAGCCCGTTTCTCAGGCTGTTGAGTGAGGCTGGGCTCTCCACTCTGTAAGAGTATATTCTTTCTCCGAATTGATCACATCACCATCTGCCTTGACAACTTTTCTAAAAACAGTCTGGAACTAAAAATAATAAGCGAATCTCAGCAAATCTGGGCATCGGGGGTGGGTAGAAAGGAGGGAAGTGTTCCAAAGGTCTCATCTGGGGAGTGACTGTGGAACTGGTGGAGGAAGTGAAAGTATTCTAAAGTTTGGAGTGGAAGTGGGAGGGGGGGTACAGTATTTTGGTGGGAGAAATATACGTCTGGTTTTCATATGATGGTAAAGAAATATGTATCTGATTATGAGCAACGGGAAAGGGAGAGTAGCTGGAATAGACAGTGGAAATTCACAAGAGAAGTCCTAGTGACAAGCTGGAAAGGGAAAATGATATCAATTTGATCAACCTGCAAGAATAAATACGGTAAAAGGAGGAAATAATAAGTAAAACAAGTCACTAATAAGATGGTAGGAGTCATCTAATCGTTGCCCTAAATGTGAATGGACTGGATTTTCCCATTAAAAGTGAGGGACAGATTGAGCTAAAAATATAAATAAGCCCACTATGCACTATCTAGAAGAAAAACATCTGAAACAAAATTTTAAAGAAACAAAATATAAACAAAGTTGAAAGTAAAGGGATAGACAAAGATACTAGGCAAATACAATGAAAAAGAAAATAGGTATAGCAAAATTAATAGCAGACAAGGAAGAATTTAAGGTTAAAGGGACTCTAAGAGGAATATTACATAACAATATAAAGCACATATGCAATATTAACATTAATAAACCTATTGTCTGGTATCAGACGATGTAGATACAAAGACAACTTAATAAAAATATTGTAGATTTCAAAACATTTTTTCAGAATCAGAATATACAAAAAATAAGGATATAGAAGAACGAAATAATACAATCAGCATATTCAATTTAACAGATAAACATATAACGTTATGTCCCTTAGGTAAAAAAACAGAATTTTTTTATCTATCCAAAAGAACGTTATAAAAATTTGTTTGATTATGTGCCTGATCATGAAGAAAACCTTACCAAATTTAGAAGTGAGAGATTTTTGTGGCCACATTTAATAAAATTAGAAATAAATAATTTAAGTGTCCAGAATAGCCTATTTATAAATTAAGGAATACTTTCCAGATAACTTCTGGAGCAAAGAGGAACATAGAACTAAAACTGCAAACTAGAAAAGCAATTGGAAAGGGGAATGCTTTGTATCAAGATCTGTACTCAGAGGAAAATTATTGAACTTACATACCATTATAATTAAAGAAGAGTAACTAAAAATAAAAGTCCTTGTTTTTCTATATAACAAGTTCTATGGAAAGAACAAAATTAGGCAAAAGAAAGTTTGAACAAGGAAGGACTATAAACAGAGTTGGGAGTGTGGATCTGTAAGCGAGGTTCCTAGGGCACAAAATTCGAGAAGACAAGGCTGTGCAACCGCCTGCACCTGAGGCACCTCACTTTTTTTTTTTTTCTTTAAGTTCATTTATTTATTTTGAGAGCGGGAGGGGCAGAGAGAGAGGGAGACAAAGAGAATCCCAAGCAGGCTCCACACTGCCAGTTCAGAGCCCAACGCAGGAGGGACCCCCTCTCACAAACCATGAGATCATTAGATCATGACCTGAGCCGAAACCAAGAGTCAAAAGCTCCAGCTCCACCAACTGAGCCCCTCAGGCGCCCCTCAGGCACTTCTCTGTTAAAGAAGCACTCACGCAGGCACCTGAACAATCTTGCGTTTTTGGATTTTGTAACAAAGATGCCTTGCTTGCCTCACTCTAGTCCTGGCCCTGACTGTGAAAGTAACAGCTTCCTTTTTAGGGAGAAAAGAAAGCATTGGCCTGTATTTCTATTCCTTTCTTTTTTAAATTAACTAAACTCGTAATAACTTGGATGTAATTTATGCTTGTTCTTGTGACCTTTTAATTTTACTAATTTTATTCCAGCCTAGAAGAGAGTAGAGTCAGAAGAGATCTTATGTAGTCCATTAGGTGTTTTTTTTTTTTTTTCTAAAAACTATTTTTTGTTTTTTAAAGTACATTAGGTCTCTTATCTTACTTTGTGTTCCTAAATTGATGGGCCTAGTTTACGGGCCTACCCACATCAGTGTGTGTCATTGTTAAAAAAAATAATAATAAGACTCATTGTACCTCTTATTCCATTAGGATTTCAGGATATAAGGTAGGACACAAACAAGTGGTGGGTGATGTTCAGAGAGCATCAGCCATGCAGTGGATGAACCTACCAGTCACCCAGCAATTGCAAGAACTTAGAATTACTCCAAATGTATGTTCTAAAAAGATAGTCCAGATATTTAAACACAGTAAAACCTTGCAGTGCAAGTAATCTGTTCTGTGAGTGTTCTACAAGATAAGTAACATTTCTGATAAATTTTAACTTGAAGGGGCGCCTGGGTGGCTCAGCTGGTTGAAAATCCAACTTCGGCTCAGGTCATGATCTCACAGCTCATGAGTTCGTGCCCCATGTCGGGCTCTGTGCTGACAGCTCAGAGCCTGGAGCCTGCTTCATTTTCTGTCTCCATCTCTCTCTCTGCCCCTCCCCCACTCTCTCTCTCTCTCTCTCTCTCTCTCTCTCTCTCTCTTTCTCAAAAATAAATAAACATTAAAAAAACATGAATTTTAACTTGATAAATGAGCAATGTCTTGCCATACGAGTAGTAGGCCACGCTGAATGTCACATGATCACATCTGAGCAAATGTTTCTTGAAATTTGCTTTGGCATACAAGTGCTTTGGATTACTAGCATGATTCTGGAATGAATTATGCTTGCAAACCAAGGTTTTACTGATATTTGTAAGGAGTATCTGTAGATCTTGGGAGGAATATTATCATTCTCTAACATAGTTTCTCTTTACAATTAACTAACTTCACTTTATAGTCTATTGGTTCCCCCCTCCCATTTTTTTCCTTTGGTGGATTATATCTAAGTTTAATGCTGGACAGAGCACTACATAGCATTCCTGTGACTTACTCTTATTTTCTGTGAAAAATGTGTGCATTTGCTCAGTTACCTCAGGCAGAATTATTTGAATTTCAGAGTTTAGTTTGGGATTTTTTCCTGTGCTTTAGTGTTATGCCTTCATTTACTCATTATTGTGATCATATATAACTTTGTACTTCTCTTGCTTGAAGGTATTTTGCAAAAATAATTTTAATAAATGTTACATGCAATAAACAAGTAAAAGCTGAAAACCTAAGAATTTTACATGCAAAAGCACAAGGACCAGATGGTTTCACAGCTGAGTTTTTCTCTAATTAAAAAAATAAAAAGATCATCACAATCTTATCTAAACTATTCAAGACCATATATTAAAGCTGTAAAGTATCACAGCATGAAAATAATAGTACCAAAAAAAAAAAAATGTAGATCAGTTTCACTTATGAAAACAAAGGCAAAATTCTAAGTAAAATTTTAGCAAGTCAAGTCCAGCAATGCTATGAAAAAATGCACTGTACCCAAGGAGGGTTTAATCCAAGAACGGAAGTAGGAGCCAGTGTCAAGAAGTCTATGAGCATAATTTATTTTCTGAATAAACTAAAGAACACAGTCTTTATATCACTAAGGCATTTCCTAAATTTCAACAGCCATTTATAATAAAAATAGAAGAAAACCACCTAAATACAATAAAGTTTACTTTCCGAAATAAAAAAAAAAAGATGTATTATAAAGGCAAAACATTAAAACTGTTAATATCGATAACGAAACAGTGGGTGCCCATTATTAGCATTTTTAGTTAGGATTGTCTTGGAAGTCCTGAAAAAAATCAGTAAAGTGAGAAAAATAAAACATTGAACATATATTGTCTTTTTGGTGTTGAAGTGATTGTATATTATGAGATGGGGGTAAGAAAAAAACCAAATAGACTTAGTAAGATAGTTTGGTAAAGTAGACATATGTGGAATAAATAAACAAAATCCAAAGCTGTTCCATACACTAATAACCACCATTAAGTAGAAAAGGAATGAATAATTCTGTTCTAAATAATGATAAAAAATTAAAATACTTAGGAATAAATGAAAACTAAAAAACTATAAAATCTTATTGAAGGACGTGAAACAAGATTTGAGCAAATGGAAAACATACTACACTCATGAATGAGAAGGCCTCATATAACAAAATTCTCCCTGTGCTAATTTCTATATTTCATATGATTCCCAGTTAGAACATTAACAGAGGTTTGGAGAGAACTGGATAAAATTACCAGGAAATCAATGTTATAAAAGTAACGTTAGACGTTCTAACCTAAAAAAAATTTCACCAACTGTATGGCCAAGGACACTGTCATTAAAACCAATAGAGGAACAGCTTTGGAAAAACATTTGCAAAGAAGCTGAAAGATAAAGGGTTAACATATTTCCTAAGACACAGTTTTTACCAACCGATAAGAAAAAGACAAGTACTCTAATGGCAAATGAGGTTTGAACTTTTAATTCACGGAAGAGCAAATCCAGTAAGCATCTGGGAAGATTCTCAAACACAGTAGTGGGTAGGACAGTGTAGAATAACGTAACAATGAGGTCACCACTTAACGCTCATCAGACGAGCAAAAACTAAAATAAGCCATAAATAGTTCTGCCTGGAAGAAGGTGGGGAAAGGATAGGTGCTCACACATTGACGGTGGAGCTGCACAACGTGGCAGTGTTTGGGGAAAACAACATGGCAACATCTATAAAATTAAAAAACGTCGTTTGATTGGCAATCCCACTGCTAGAAATATTTCCCTTAAATAGGTATGTTTAGGGTATGATGCTAAACACAGCATTTTTCAGAGGGGCAAAAAAACTGGAAGCAAAGTGAAGGCACTTGGGTACAAGACCAATCGAACACATTAAGATGCCACTACAAAGTGGAATATTATGCAGTCGTCAAAAATAACGAAAGGTGTACCCATTGAATACCTAGACAGATTTCAGGAGGTACTGTTGAGTAAGAAAATCGATTTGTTGAAAAGAATATATAATATCATTTCATTTTTGTAAAATAGTGACATCTCCCTTCTACATGAGAATGTGGATGTGTGTTGGGGCCTATGACTGTAGACCAATTTCACTGACACCTCTAGTTACTAATGTGGACCGGGAGACAAGGCACTGGCCCAAGCAAGAAGAGGAGGAAAATACTGTAGTAACTTCTCTAGCATGTGTAATTCTACCTGTATAGTAATGAGGAAAAGATCTGTATCTCCTGCCTTATAGGGATACTAATAATATATCATTAGCTAAAAAATAAAAAATAAAAGTAACTTGCAGAGTAATCTATAATCTGATTTTCTTTTGGTGAAAATCACAGACAATCAAAACCCTGGGCAAGTATAAATGCTTGCAGATGTTCAAAGGAATAAGGTGAGAGGCTGTTCCTAGCTCACTGGGGCCAGGGGGTAAGGGGATGCAAGGAGATGATTAGTTTTTCTTCTGTGCATCTCCGCATTGTTTCATTTGTTGCTTTCATGCTTTTGTAAAACATCTTAAAGATGAAATTTAAAACAACCACATAAGCAAAACCCAAGGACACCTTATAGCTTCTGCCCTTTCGTGCTCACAGTCTCATACAGACTGTCATCAGCTATTTGGGGCATTAGTTTTGTCTCTATGGCTTCCAGGGAAGAAACTGAGGAGAGGAAGTTATGGGCAATCAGATTTCCTCTCTGCAAGGGTAGAGACCTCTGCTCAGGGCAGGTGCTCAGCCACAGGTGTGATGTTCCCCCAAAAGGAAGGTTTTGGATGAGGTCAGTGTTGTCCCAAATGTTCTGATGAGAAGAATTACCCAGAGAACTTATAAAAATAAAAATCTCTGGGATCTGCGCTCGCCCTGCTGAATTAGAATCTCCACGGGAGGGGGTCTGGGAAGCGGTGTTTTCATCTGCGCCCAGGTGATGCGTAACACCAGACGAGGGTGGGGAACGCTGGTCTGCGTTCCTACGTTTGTGCTGACAGTGGGACCTGGAGACCAGCAATGGCATCACCTGGGAGCTTGCTGGAAACGCAGGATCTCGGGCTCCATGGCAGACTTACTGAGTCAGAAATGGCACTTGACAAGGTCCCCATGCACAGTACGGTCTGAGAAGCACTGCTCCAGATGATCTTTAGGGTCACTCACAACTCTAACTTATTTGGCATGAAGAGAGTTCTCGGTCTCTAGAAAACCCTTTTTGTGACAGACACAGATGAAAAGTAAAAATGTAGTCAAGGAACACAAGGGCTTTTAATGAACTGACAGGCAGAGGCTGAGCCAGGCTGAGAGGGGGCTAGTAGGTGGGAAGCGATGGGGGTGTCCTTGAGGTGGGCCGGGAAGCCAAGCCCGACACCAACCTGGCTGTGTGCTTGATTGTAACGAGGAAGCTATGAACTCTATTGTGAATGGATGCACTAGTTGGAGTTTACAGTTTACTCGGAAAGATAAGACTTACCTCTAAAAAGATGACCATCACTTGTGGGTTCAACACGTATTTGCAAGATGGCAACTCTGTGCCACAGTGGGCTGGGCACTTCAAATAAAGCAGCCGACAGCTAGAAACTCTCCCTGACTTCATAGAGCTTCACTTCCTGTGGGGGAGGAGAGACATTGAATAATCGGTCCCACAAATTGCCGGATCAAGGGTGAGGTGGTGGCCCTGGGTACACAGTTTAAGAGGGGCTCCAGAACCTGTTATGAAAATAAATAATATTTTAATGCAATATATATATATTATATGTATAATGCAATATATATATAATGCAATATATATAATGCATATATATATTATATATATGTGTATATATATATATATAAGGTTTATCTTTAAGAGAGAGAGAGAGAGCAAGTATGAGCAAGGGAGGGGCAGAGAGAGGGGCAGAGAGAGGATTTGAAGTGGGCTTTGCAATGACAGCAGCGAGCCCAATGCGGGGCTCGAACTCACAAACCGTGAGATCATGACCTGAGCCGAAGTCAGATGCTCAACCAACCGAGCCACCCAGCTGCCCCTAATACAATATATTTAAAAGATCGAAATCAATGGAAAAAGAAATACCTATGATGAATAAAATATCAAAGTTTTATATAAAAACAGGATCAGTATTACCGATTTCTCGTTTTGTTCATGGCTCCAAGGATTTACCAGAATAAAAAGACGTTAAGAGTATGTAGAGCAGGGTAAGCTGGTAGAGGCTGGTGGAGGGTGGGGTCATCCTTGTTAAATTGTCCCTGATGCAGTGCACATGAGAGCCTGGAAGAGGAGGGGGTGTGGGCAGTAGAATAAGTGAAGGCCCTGAGGCAGGAGGGAGCTTTTGCATTTTTGAGGGAACTGAAAAATGGCCCGAGTGTCTAGACTGACAGTTCTCAAACGTTGTGCATGTTAGAAACACCTGGAAAGGTTTTAAGTCTTGATGCGGGGTGTTGCCCAGACCAAGTGAATGAAAATCTCGAGGGCAGATAGATGGGTGCTTCTGGGGCAGTTCCAATGTGTGGGCTGGGTTGGGACTTGGTGGATGACAATGGAGTGAACTTGGGCGAGGAGACTGATGGGAGGGAAGAGCGGGGCTTGGCAAGAGGCCTTGGAGCTCAGGGTAATGATTTGGGACTTTTTCCTTTGAAGGGCTTTATGCAGGGCAATAGGATCTGACCTTTTTTTCCCTCTTTTTTAAGGCTCGCCCTAGTTGCTGCGATGAGAATGGATTGAAAGAGAAGAGTGGATGCAGCAGGAAGAGGTGGGAAGTTGTTGAAAACGTCCAGGATGGGGAGTGGTGGCGGAGGCTGGAATGATGGCAGCCATGGTGCAGAGATGAGGACACATTGCTGAAGGCTTTGGTGACTGTTCAATAGCATGGGGGCCCAGAGAAGAGGAAGCATTGTAGATGACATGTCCCCCTTTCCCCCATGTGGGACATCGGCAGTTGAGGCATGGTGTGGACATTCAGAGCAGGGAGCCTGGAGACCTGAATATTTGGGAGGGAAGAGAGGTTCAGTTTGGAACATTCTGGGCTTGTGAGACGTGGGGCCCTGCTATGTGGGCAACTGCATCTCAGGGGAGAGCCCCACCCTGGAGCCGCAAGGTGGGAATGGTTGGCCGACGACATGGTCAACGACAAAGCCAGCAGAGTGGCCGAGGATGCCCAAGGAGAGAGCACTGAGGGAGCAGAGGACGCTCAGCCCCTGGGAGAGCCAACCTGGAGAGGTTGAGCAGAGGGCAAGGAGACCGAGGAGGAGCCACAGAGGCTGAACGGGATGGAATGACGGAGGAGGACCAAGGCAGCCGCAGCGGGCACTCAGAGACAAGAAAGATCCCTGAGGGCTGGGCTGACCTAGCAAGTAACTGGTGAGAATAACCGGGTCTGGATAAGATGCCTTTTGGCAGGGAGGAGGGAACTGGGGAAAGAGGAGAAGAGTGGGGAGGAGGTATAAGAAAAGACAGAGATGGGAAAAGGTTGGGGTGTTTGGCGGCTGGGACTCCAGGAGAAATATGTAGCATCCTGTAAGGTTAGCAGGTAGACGGCGACTCTTGGGACTGCCTTCTTTTTTCTTGCCCTTGCTTGTCTCTGTCTCCCATCCATCTGACTCTCCTCTCACCCGGCTCCGTGGGGGAGCAGGCAGTGCCCGGGGCTGCTCGCCTTCTTGCTTTGCCGCCCAGGGATGTGCAACTACAGTCAAAGCTTTCACAATATTTGCAGCAGCGTTATGAAGGTGAACGCTGAGGACGGTCGGCTTTGCTCTGGAGGAGAGAGCATTCATTTCGAGTTGAATGGAGCGCTTGTTTCTTCCTCTCTGACTTCATGCACCTCCGAGAGCCCAGCTGCAGTGTAATTGACGCCCCTCCGTTTCTTTCCTTGTGCTCTCTTAGAAGGAAAAGCACAAACAGGCTTTTGCCTGAAAGGCAGGATGCCAGCGTTATCTTTCCTGAGTGGGCTCATAAATACAGATTCTTTGGAGAGAGGTGCGTATAATCAGTGCACGAGCCAGCATTTTGCATGTGCGATGAACAGATGTGGCTGCATTATTCAGTCTCCCTATTTGACTTCCCTACCAAGACGTACTTCAGAAAATGGGATGTCGACGAACACATCTTCCCAAGTGAAAATAACCCGTGCCAAGAGGAGTTTCGAATGTTCCAGTTAACCATTTGTCATGCTGGTTCCTTATTGACTTCTCTGCCTCAAATGTTATGACGTGCCGTGTCACTTCAAGTTTTCCTTCTAAAGATGAAATAATTTCTAATTGTATTTTGTGTGAAACGACATTCACACCGAAATGCATCAATCACTGTAGTAGACAAATGTTGGTTTTGACTCTGCGTTTTCTCTTCTTGTTTTTTTTTTCCCCTATCGCACAACGTGACATCCATACTAAAAGTGAGTGTATAACATACATAGGTACAGTTTAAAAAATGGTTTTAAAAATGAACACCTGGCATTACCACCCGAGTGACAAGTACCATCTTGGTGGCCCCTGGAACGCTGGTGGTCACTTCCTGCTTCCTTAGAGGTATCACGGTGGTGGTGTTGTGGCAGTGGTGTTACTGCTTTTAACTTAGGATTTTATCACTTATGTATTCATCTCTAACAATATAGTTTAGTCTTGCTTGTATTATACCATATATATATATATATATATATATGTATGTATATGTGTGTGTGTGTGTGTGTGTATATATATATATATATATATATATATATATTATGCCTTTGTGTGAATATACAAACCCATGAGTGCTCCCTTAAATTTTGCACCCTGGGTGCCTCACTGAGTATCATCCCCCTAGGTCAGCCCTGTTCCTGTTGTGTATGTAGCTTTGGTTCATCTTTGTCACTCCTGGTTAGCATTCCATTAGTAAGAATATACCATAGCTCTTTTACGTGTCACCCTGGCAGACATTCGGGCTGTTTCTGGTCGTCAAGACTTCAGGCTGATATGAGTTTTCTTTTCCGTGCTTCCTGGCATGCATGTGCATAGGCTCAGTAGGGTTTATAGCCGAGAGTGTTTTTGTGTTGTTTTTAAAAAGTGATATTTTAAATTCCTTCTGGTTCAGTAAATGATAATACATGCCAATTCAATGCAAATGTAAATCTTGGTATTTTATTGTAAATCTTGGTATTTAAAAAATTTTTTTAACGTTTACTTATTTTTGAGAGACAGAGTGTGAACGGGGGAGGGGCAGAAAGAGAGGGAGACACCGAACCCAAAGCAGGCTCCAGGCTCCGAGCTGTCCACACAGAGCCTGATGTGGGGCTCAAACTCACGAGCCGAGAGATCATGACCTTAGCCGAAGTCAGACGTTTAACTGACTGAGCCACCCAGGCACCCCAAATCTTGGTATTTTAGACATGATGGGACATACTGTTCATTTGACTATCATTTCTAGACACACACACAACACACTTTACTGAAAAGTGTGGTCAGGTGCTTTTGCAGGCAAGATTAGCATTCAGGACAGAAGGTGACATTGACCAAGCTGTTCTTCCCGCCCCCCTCCCCATCACCACACTCCTATCCTTTAGTCTTGTGGGTCTTTCCAAAGGAAATTAAAGTGAATCATACAAGACAATCTTAAAATTGATTGCATCAGAGGCAGATGTCTTTTAGGGATTTGTGTTTCACCAGGTCTGCTGTATCGTGCTCTGAGAAGAGCAGGCGAGTTATGAGCTGTGCAGAGCTGAGACTGTGTGAATGTCAGGGAAGGTTGTTTAGTGTGCACAGTGTTCTCTGAGTTGCTTGAAGCACATACATATCCAAGTCCTGACATGTCTCATATTTCCTTCCCATGCTTTGTGATGGAATTTGCTGGTTAAAGCATCATTCTTTCATTTACTGGACAGTTTGAAATTTGGTATCTAACTCTTTGAGGTAAGTTTTCCCTTAGCTTTTGTTGCAAGCATTAGTGAAAGAGAAAAATTGGACTTATTGCCATAGTGATTTAATTGTTAGAGTGACCAACTGTCCAGCTTTCATGCTATCATTATAGTTTTAGGAGAATTCTACTTTTACTGGTTTGAGTCAGTGAAATAATTGTATAATTTGTATGATGGCAGCTATTAGTTTAATTAGAATTTTTCTTTTAGTGAGCTGAATTGTCTTAAAGGATGTGTACTTTGGGACATACGACTAGCGATTAATTGGAATTTCACTTTATTGAAGCATTAGTTTTGTAATGAAAAAGTACCTTTCCAGCATGGTTCAAAAAACGGATCAGAATAAACTAGGAAGGAAATATGGAAAATTTGACTTAACTGTAAAAGACATTGTAAATTAGGACAAAGAATCTAAAATGGCTCTTATTTGTACTTATATTTGCATATATTACTGTGTAATCAGAGATCTAATCAGGAAATTTTTAGTTACAAATATTTGAATACAGTTACATAATATAATTTTATTCATTTACTTATCTTAATTTTTTTTAAATTTTTTTAAAAATTTTTTTTTCAACGTTTTTACTTATTTTTGGGACAGAGAGAGACAGAGCATGAATGGCGGAAGGGCAGAGAGAGAGGGAGACGCAGAATCGGAAACAGGCTCCAGGCTCTGAGCCATCAGCCCAGAGCCCGACGCGGGGCTCGAACTCACGGACCGCGAGATCGTGACCTGGCTGAAGTCGGACGCTTAACCGACTGCGCCACCCAGGTGCCCCCTTATCTTAATTTTTTAAAATGTTTGTTTTTGAGAAAGAGAGAGAGAGAAAGAAAATGAGAGAGTATGGGGGAGGGGCAGAGAGAGAGGGAGACAAAATCCCAAGCAGGCTCTGTGCTATCAGTTCAGAGCCCAATGTGGGGCTTGAACTCACGACCCGTGAGATCATGACTGGAGCGGAAAGAATCAGATGATTAACCAACTGGGTCACCCAGGTTCCCCCATAATTAAGTTTTTAAAAGCTCAGTTTAGAATCGTGAAACTGTACACCTCCTTTAAATCTAAACTTTATTTCAACTTTATGCAACATTGTTTATATAACTTGGGTTTCCAGATAAAGTAACCATTCCAGAGGAGGAATAAGATCATTTGTTTTTCACATTGGGTCTTCATTAAAGCTCATCTGATGTTTCCCTTCAGTTTTTTAGAGTTTCTGTTACATCTCACAAAGGTTTTCTCCTGGGTTGGTTGGAGTTGTAGGCCATCCGTGTTTTCGGAGCAAAATGTCATTCTGAACAGAAAACATAAAGCAAACAGCATCAGCTTTTAGATGGAGCTTATTGAAGTGTTTCATCCTTTGTAAATAAATACTCAATTTATGTAATGCATGCTATTTTTAAAAAATTAGATTCTTATGTTCACAAATATTTTCATAACTTCAGAGAAAAACCAAACCCAAGTCTGTAAGAGCAATCAGTGTAAGGCTGCTTCCTAGAGCTCTGCACTGGGGTGATTTCAGCTCTGTGAGAACAGAAAGTCCTTGGGGCTGTTCTCCTTTTTTCTCCCCAACCACAGCACGTCAAAGATTTGAGGGTAACTATTGTTCCTTTCACTGCACTGCCCTGACTCCAGGGCAAACATTTGCAGTTCCTTCAACTGTTCCTCACAAGGCAGGCTTCTCTCCCCAGCCTTCTTTCTTTGGGCAGGCTCCAGTTTGCCAGTGCTGTTCTTAAAGGTCCCCGGGCATGAGGCCACTGTCACCAGCCTCTGCAGGGCTCAGCCCTGTAAGCCCAGCCCCTTCCTCTTATTGGTGCAGACACTGTCCAGCTCGAGAAGACATTGCTCTGTGTTTGTGGTCTCTCTTGGAGACCAACCGCTAGACTGCTCTGACTGTTCATTAGCTTGGCCTGAGATGCTGTTTGCTAACTTGTATCCATTAGGACAAAAGTGTCAGTAGTCACAAAGAATTCTAGTTTATGGTTTTTCTTCTTCCTTCCTTCCTTCTTTCTTTCTTTCTTTCTTTCTTTCTTTCTTTCTTTCTTTCTTTCTTTCTTTTTCTTTCTTCTTTCTTTCTTTCTTTCTTTTCTTTCTCTTTCTTTCCCTTCCTGCCTGCCTGCCTTCCTCACTTTTTTTGAATTATATCTAAGGTCAAGTCTTCATTAAATCAGACTTTTATAATTAAAATAGTGTATAAGGCAGACAGAGAAGGACAAATACTGCATGGTATCACTTATATGTGGAATCCAAAAAAAAAAAAAAAAAAGTAAAAGTCATAGAAACAGTAGAAAAGTGATTCCCAGGGCTTGGAGGGAGGGGAGATAGGGAGAGGTTGGTGAAAGGGTACAAACTTTCAGCTGTAAGATGAATAAGGTCTGAGGATCTAATGTAAAACACAGTGACTATAGTTGGTAACACTGTACTATGTATGAGTTAGGTGATGAATGTGTTAGTTAACTGGATGGGGAGGATCCTTTCACATGTATACATATATCAAATCACACTGATGTACACTTTAAGTATCTTAATTTTGTCAATTATATCTCAAGAAAGCTAAAATAAAGAGTATTATGAGTAATTTGTGAATGCAATTTTGAAAAATTCAAATGGTAAAGATATAAGTGAAGTCAAATATTAAAAGGTCCTCTTTGCCATCACCCTTCATCAATATCACTCTCCTCCACTTTCTTGGTTTGGCTTATGTATTTCCAGACCTGTTTCTATGCATTTATACATATATCAATGTTCATATGCAAACATAAATAATTCTTTTTTTTTTAATGTTTATTTATTTTTGACAGAGAGAGAGAGCGAGCGAGCGTGCAACCATGAGCAGGGGAGGGGCAGAGAGAGAGGGAGACAGAGAATCTCAAGCAGGCTCCAGGCTCTGAGCTCTCAGCACAGAGCCCGACATGGGGCTCGAACTCACGGACCGTGAGATCATGACCTGAGCCAAAGTCGGACGCTCAACCAACTGAGCCACCCAGGTGCCCCAAACAGAAGAATTCTTAATAGAAGTGGGATTATAATGTATGTATTTTTGTATGTAATGTATGTATAATGTATGCATTTTTCTGAAATTTTTCATTGTCATCAAGTAATGTACTTGGAGACCTGTTCATAACAATCCATATGAATCTATTTCATTCTTTTTCACCTCCTGCACGATATCCCATTGTATGGATATACCACCGCACATTATAGCCACTTTCCTATTGATGGATATTGAGATTTTCCCAATGGTTTACCATTTACAGATAGTACTGCAATAGACATTTTTGTATCTATATATGTTTTGTGGATGTTTGGAGTATTTATCCAGGAGAGATACCTAGAGTTAAAATTCTGGGTCTTAGGTGTATTTAAAATTTTGATAATGTAAGCTCCATGAGACCAAAGGCTTTGTCTATTCTGTTCACTGCTGTATACCTAGCATAAAGTAGGTGCTCACTAAATGTTAGTCATTGAATGAAATACTCCTGCAGAAGCTCCATAATTTACATTCCCACGAATAGTGTATGAGAATGCCCGTTTCTCCACTCCTTTACCAACTCTGGATATTGTCTGTTTTTTAATTCCCGCCAAACTAATGGGTGACCAGTGCTAATTTCATTGATCTTTGGTTTGCATTTACATGATTACTGTGGAAATTGAACATTTTCTCATTATGTTCAGCCGATCACTTTTTATGTCCTGCTGTAGAATCAATGTTATCTGTCCTGTCTCTTCAACCACAACGGGCCCTTTCATCCCTGACTCTGTGTCTTTGGAAGAGAAAATCACCTCTCACTGAATTCCTCCCATGGAGGCACAGAACGAGTTACTTAACCATTTTTCCCCCTTGTAGTTAGCAGAGAGATTAAGAGTTATGAGGTTGAATATTTACACCCTGGCTCTGGGATTACGGATTGTGGAGGTGCTCAAAAATTGGTAGTTGTTATTAGTCTCACGAGACATATATTGTGAATTCCATTTATCACGGAAGAACTGAGAGCGGTGCAGTCGGTGTCCGAGGCTACACAGGTGGCGACCAGCAAGTGGAATTTGAGCTTAGGACTGGCAGACATGGGTCTGTGGATTCTGCCTACATTACTGCTTTGCTCGCTGCCTGTCTCTCCAGGAACGCCTCCTGGCCTCCCCAAAGCCTGCTGTAGCACAGCATCCCTGATCCGATGTCTTTCTTCTAGGCTTCCTAGACCATGCAATACTAGACCTTCACTTACACAAAGTGTGGTCCGTGTGCCAGCAACATCAGCAGCACCTGGGAGCTTGTTACAGATGCAGAATTTCAGGCCCCGCCCAACCTGCATTTTAATTGCATTTCAACACGATTCCCAGATGATTCCTGTGCACATTAAGGCTTGAGAAGCACTGGGATGGAGCGTGTTATTAGTAAAATTAATGCGTCTTGTTTTCCTAATTAGAACCTGGAATTTCTTTATACAGAGTCACAGCTCAGATTTTTTTGCTTTCCCCTAATGGCACCTCATAGTGTGAAGATGCACAGGGAGGCACTGAGTACTTGCAACTTAAAAAACAATGGGTCCCACAACCCCTTCTCTTTGTCCAGCATGTACCTCTTACAGCTCCAAGGAAGGGTTTGATACGCATGTATATTAATGTCCAGCCCTGCAACTCTGCTGGCTTAGACTAAGGAAAGTCAAATTCATGGGGCCAAGATTAATAGAGGAAGGGACTGTTGGAAACAGTGCATGGGCAGTAAATAGGCAATGAATCAGACAAACCCTGAATCAGATCTGGGCCCAGACAATTATCAGCCCAAGCTGTGTAATGTCTATCTATGAGCCTCAGCTTCCTGATCTGCACAGCCAGTCCTACCCATTTCAGAGGGTCATTGGGAAGGTTACATGAGACTAACACTCTAGACTTAATTCTGTGCCCACCACGCGGTGGGAGCTCTGTAAGCACCATTCCCTTCCCTCTGCCCTTTCCTTCTTCAGAACCGTGTGGGTAAGCACCAGTGAGAAGGTTGTGTTGTGTTTTATACAGCTTTTCAGGTCAAGTCACAGAGAATCGTCATGGTGAACAGCCTCTAGAACTGAGGAATTACCATCTAGCTGAGAGAATGCGGGGAAGGGTGGTTTTCAGAAGTAGAGCTCTTCTAAAGGGCCAGAAAGTCATGCAAGAATAGCTAAGTGTATACGAGGAGAGAAACAGTTTAATTTTCTCAAATTGATCATGTGGAGAAATCTGTTGGCAGGCTGCAGAGTATGCTCTTAGTAATTGCCAGGATTTTGTATCCCAGGGAGATAAAATCTCAGAGCGCAGTTGTGTAAAGGACTCCGGGGCATAAATCTGCCATGGGACCGCTCCTGGCCATGAAGCCTGTCGGGGGAGGGAGGAATGTAGTTCAGAGGTGAGAGGCCTGCTGTTTTCCATCTCTACTGAGGACAAGCCAAAGAGAGAAATGGGCTTTCCAACAAAGGAAGGTGGGAGAGGAGAGACAAGTTTCCTGAATACAATGGGGAGGAGGAGGAATGGTCTGGGGAAGGACAGAATTCTCCTTTCATGGGCATGGTTGCCATGACAAAATATGTTGGGCGTCCCTCTGCTCTGCTGATAGGACTGAAGGCACAGCTGGACCACCCTTTCTTTCTTTTATGTCCTACTCTGTCCCCAACCCCTTATTGTCCCTGGGGACCTTGGGGCCAAGGGAGATGTTAAATCACACAGAGTAGCATTTCTTAAGGCTTACTCCATTGGTCCACATCAGAATTTCTTAGGGCTTTTATTAGCAAATGTGTGTCCTGGGTCCCTTCACAAACCACCATAAATCAGGAGCTCTGGAGGTGGCTTCAGGAATTCTGCATATTTAATAAGCTTCCCACTGACTCTTTGGCACTCTAAGATTTGAAAGGCACCATCACAGAATGAGATTTTGAGATTGTGATCTGTTACAAGCATTTCTCTGGGTGAACAATAAAAAGGAAATGTCACAACTTGGTCCTTGCCAAAGTACAGTCCTTGGACATCTCCTGGTGATTCACCTGCATGCTGAAGTTTGAAAAGCACTGCGCCACTGAGGTGGTTTCTCAAACTCCAGAGGCAGGTAGCTGTTAACCACAGGCAGTGGGAAGAGACTGGACTGGGAGTCAGAAGACCTTGGTCCTTCCACCTATGGCTGTGTGAACTCAGGATGGTCATTTCACATTTCTGAGCATCTATAAGCCATCATGAGGACATGATAATGCACACTTTATGATATAAATGTAAGTATTAATTACGGAAGTGCTGGTACATGCAGGTGCATGACAGGTGTCAGGGAAGGCTGTGTTTGCACTCACCGTTGCTGGGTTTCTCCCGCCTTGACTCTGATGGTCTTTGCAACAAGACCCGAGTAGAGGGGCCTTCTGCTCCATGGGATGATGGTTTGGACCGTGTTCCAGACATTGGTCCATACTGCGCCATTTTCCCACTTGAACTTGATCATGACCAGCTCACCGATATCCAAATCCAACGTGATAAGGAAGGAATAGGTTTTATTACTAGTAATTTCTTGATCCCTTGAAGATACAAAGGAAATCAGACCCAGTTTATCTGTAACAACAAAGTCATGTTTGGGCACATGCAGGATATGTTAGGCTTGCCTGAGTGACTTAGGGAGGTCTTTTCTGTTGCTTTTCCCAAACTGGTGTTGGACAGACTGTTTTTAGAAAAAGCAATGGTATGCCAGACTATTAATATTGGGAAAACCATGCTACATCCTATGTTAGGATATTTTTATTTATTTATTTATTTATTTATTTATTTATTTATTTAGAATATCCCAAGCAGTCTCCACTCTGTCAGCAAAAAACCTTATGTGGGGCTTGAACTCACAAACTGTGAGATCATGACCTGAGCCCAAATCAAGAGTCAGATACTTAACTGACTGAGCCACCCAGGGGCCACTGTGTTAACATATTTAACATTTATTTATTTTTGGGACAGAGAGAGACAGAGCATGAATGGGGGAGGGGCAGAGAGAGAGGGAGACACAGAATCTGAAACAGGCTCCAGGCTCTGAGCCATCAGCACAGAGCCTGACGCGGGGCTTGAACTCACGGACCGCGAGATCGTGACCTGGCTGAAGTCGGACGCTTAACCGACTGCGCCACCCAGGCGCCCCTGTGTTAACATATTTAAAAGGCTCTGAGAGTTCTGCCATAGTGAATCTGGTAACCTTCTTTAGCTCAGGTTTCCTAGCTTCAACACTAACACATCAGGAAAGAGAAGACAATGGGGCTTTGGCAATGACCTCGTGGCAGTTCAGCTCTCTGTGGGTTTAAGTAAAGCCACACCACACTCTTATTTTCCCACTAGTCCTTTTTTTTCTCCCCATATAAATAGAAACAACAAAGTATAACAGTAACAGAAAACCACATGTTTAGGTGATGGACCAATTTGGAGCAAGATTTAAATGCAGGCCCTTAGATATCATTAGCAGCTTTACTCACTAATCTCCAAGACATTAACATGTCCCAACATTGACTGAGAAGCATGGAAAGCCACAGTGACTTCCCACTATGGAGCTATTTCCCAGGAGAGATCTAGGACAGTGCAGAGGTAACCCTGGATTTAGGGCGAGACAGGTGGATGGAGGGTTCCCCTGCACAGCTCGCCATTGCTCCTCCTGCAGAATGTTGTCAAGAATTGTTCAGGAATCCATCTACCCTGCTCGGCTGTGAGCATACTAGGGCTAGGGTCCTCTACCTCTGGGGCATAGCACAAACACTTGCTGAATGATGGAATCAATGTGATTGATGATCAGAGATCCAAAGCTGGGGGCCATTTTCCAGACCTGAGGACTGTCCCTGGAGCAGGTGGAGTGTCGCTTCCCAGAAAGACCCCATGCTGAAGGTGGAGATGCTGAGAGAAAGCAGCCTTTTTCTGGCCAGTGAAGCTGGCGAGCCTCTGAGGGAGGCATGAGGCCACTGTTTGCCTTGTGAGCAGGTGTGTAACAGGGCAAAGGACAGATGGGCAGGCTGGCAGTGCAGGCTGACCGAGATGGGAAATGTGTGCGAAGTTGAAACCAGTTTTATTTCTGTGTTACGGTTCTCAGAACTCACTGGAAAGGGACTCCGGGCCGTCCTGTGGACACCTGCTCCAGCCCTCCCTGCTCCTCCCTGCCCGGCTCTTCTTCCTGCACTGTGGATGGCTCTCGCCACCTCCGGCTTCCCTCTCCACTCAGCTCACAGGGCAATGAATCGTTGCAAACCCGGGTAGTTCCATCATAAAGCAATCTGCGGGGCTGGGCTCGGGGGTACGTCCCGTCTGAAAGATGTTTGGAACAGTTATATGGGCTGAGAAGAATAAGCTGTGTCCGGCCTGACCCTTGAAGAGCACAGGGTCCATCTAGACCCTGCGAGAAAAAGCAGCACGTCGTCACCAGAGACGGGGCTGCAACTTGTACTCACAGAGTGATGGTAATTTTCTGGTTTTCCTCTTTTGTTCCCAGGAGTGTCATAGTAAACGTTGGTTCTACTGGTTTCTCAAGTTGGTTGATGAACTGGATCTTGAACTGGTAATGATACACTGAAGTGAAAAGGTGGAGGGGGAAAGGGAGAGACCCAGAGAATTTGAGTGGATGTTTTAAATTAAAAATCTTATACTTTTAAAATTTAAAAATGCAGAGGGTAAAGTCTAGATGGGTTGACACCAACGTTTTTTCCCCCTGGGTGGTGGGATTATGAATGCTTTATATATTTTTCTTTTTCTTTCTCTGTATTTGCTAAATGTCTACAGGGGACGTCTGGTGTATTTGTAATACAATAATCACTATCCAACAGAAGAAGGCAGAATAGGAATCTGGTATACCTAGCATTCTCACCCATTTCTAGATACAATCCTGTTGGACTAGTCCCCTTTTATAAATTGGTAGTTAGTATTTGTTAAGAGTCCCCTTTCATAAACTGGTAGTTAGTATTTGTTAAAAGTCCCCTTTCATAAATTGAAGGATATTATCACCTTTCAGGCATCTGACAAAAGCGAGAGAACACACTGCCATTTTTTAGCTTTGCCTCTGTTTGATGGGGTCACTTTTGGGGTGGACAGAGCTCTAATTAAGAAGCATATGCCCTAATGACCACATCTCTATATTCTGGAACAGTTCCTGGGCACTAGCTCTGTGGGGGTCAAGGAGAACATTTTCTGATGGAAATAAGATAACTAGTGCTGGCACTTGGGCCTAAAATTTTTCCATCTTGTCAAATGCTCAGAAAGTCCTTCTACTGGGCTGTTTAGAGAGGGGAACTTATTTTACTCTTCTTTACCTAAATGCAGTCTATGTATAATTACTACAAGTACACTCCTTGCTATTAGACAGGTTCGTTAAACACTTCACAGGGCATCATCTCATTTACTCGTCATAACAACCCTGTAAAGTAGGTATTATCATCGTCTCCTTTTATAAATAAGAAACCTGGGGCCCAAGAGGTGAAGGGACATGTTCAAGATCACATAGGAGAGTCTGACTCTTCGCTTGGACCTACTGCTAAGGCTCCTAAGACGGCCTTGACTTCCCCTGCGTTGTCACGACCGTCTATTGGGCTGTTTCTGAAATTACCCCACCTCATTCCAAAATGGCTGGTTGCTGCTTGGACTCCTCTCTTTTGCTGTCCACATATTCTCTAAATACCTGTAGGGTTTTAGCTCCAACGTGGCAAACAGGTTTCACAGGGTATGCCAAGTCCACTTGATTGATAGGACTGCCCAGAGCCCTGTGTTGAGATGGGTTCTGAGGCTACACCCAGGTTCTTGGGAAGACTCGTGTCCGCCTTGGGCAAAGGAGAGGGATTTATGGCATGCTTGCTGTGTATTTGCCCTTCCTGTTCTAGGTAATAATTAATCCAGTAATCCTGATACAGTGCCTTCCACATAGCAGGTGTCTAATAAATTTTGTGGGATGAACACACTGACAGTTTGCTCTGGAGTAAAAAGAAGGGTATTCCTATTAAGCAGGATGGAAGTCACCTCTGAGAATCCAACACCCGAGTTTCAAGCTGTGTTGTAGGAGAATTCCCACTGGAAAGCATAGATCGTGGCACTAGCCCCTTGTTCATCCATCCCATACATCCAGTGTGTGGAAATTCACCCTCTTTGTGAATCAACCTACTACCTGCCAAATGGTGCATTTCTACGGGAGGTTGGTAGCTATGTGCAAACCTGGCGGCAGCTCATGGTGTGTTTGCCAACACCCCAGCTGCGGTGTCCTGGTTTGCCTGTATTGCTGGGATTCTGGGTTATTTACCCCACCCACCCCTTTGACATAAATCAACCTTCTCATTTGGTCTTACGGTGGATTAGCTTATGTTCCTGGGGTTATCTCTAGGGTTTGCTCTGAAGCACCAAAGTTTATTCATGTATTTTTATGTTTCCAGCAAGAACCAAACACTAACAGTTGATTTATAGGCCATGAAGTTTTCTGCTTTAGGTAGGAGCCAGCTTGGGCATCATCTGGCCTCTTGGACAGTGCCCCGTGCATAATAGGTGCTCAGGTCCTTAAGCTCAGATCCTTAAGCATGGGATAAAGTAGTTTGATGCTCTCAGGACTAGGAGGCTGGGGGTGAGAAATAGGAGAAAGGCTCTGGGCCCAGGTTCCAGAAAGGGTTCTTCAACCTTAGGTCGCAGTGATGGAGACAGGGACTCTGGCCTATCATCTCAGAAGCCTCCGAGGCCTTATGCTATTTGGGGTCTGTCAAGAGAAGCCTGTAACAGGCAGACAGTGTTGTAAGTTGAACAGAGGCAAAAGGAAAGGTCCTTCCAAAGACACAGGCTGTGGGTGTGGGTGGGGCTGGATGAGGACAGGACGGGGCAGGAGGGCTGGCCTGAGGGTTAACCTCCTAACGAGGAGGCGGGGCATCTTCCCGAGTACTCAAGGAACACTCCTACCAACCAATTTTAATCCAATTTAATGTGTATTAATTGAAGTCTACTGGTGCTCAGCCCAGTGCTAAAAGCCGTTGGGGATAAAGGATAAAGGAGTACAATTGGGAGTATGCACGGTAACAACACTGGCTAATATGTATTTTGTTTACCTGTGCCAGGCACTTTGCATCTCTTATCTCATGTAACCCTCACAACAGCTGACACTATCATCACCTCCTTTTAGAGAAGAGGCAACTGAAGCACAGAGAGGTTACGTGACCTTTCCAGTATCACACAGCCAGATGTAAGCCCTGACCACCCGGCTCCAGGACTTGAACTTTTAAGTGTTTGTACCTGGGACCATAACTTTATATACCCTAAGGAAAAAGTTGAAGTATGGAAAGAGATTTAAGTTCGAGAGTGTCATAGCAGGATTACTTCACTAAAAATAAATCAGAAGCACCTTGGATAGTCACCAACAGAGGAGAGACTATGGACTAATAATGACCATTATGATAACTACCATTCAGCTGTTTACCATGTCTCAGACGCAGAGCTAATCGGTTCACGTAATTATCTCATTTCTCATTCACGATGACTTTGTGAGACGCCCACTCTATCCTCCCTCCGCAGTGGTTAACACACGCAGAAGCTGACGGTGGGGGAAGCCAAGTAACTTGTCCATTGTCACGCAGCTAAGGGCTGGTGAAGCTGCAATTAGAGGTGAGTCTGCTGATTCTGGGTTCATGTTCCCAACCATGTGATTTATGGAGTCATTAAAAGACATTTTTGGAGCAATTTCAATCCTTATAAAAGAAGTGGAAAGCGAAAACAAAAACAACCCCAAACAACAACCAGGATACAAAACTGCATATCTAACATGAGACCAACTTTATAAAACAGAACACACAGGAGGGAGATTCATAAAAATATAACAGTGCTTGTCTTTGGAGAGGAAAGAGGGGTAATTTTTATTCTTCTTTACGCTTTTCTGCAAGTTTTGTGTTTTCTACAATATGCAGGGATTCTAGTTAGAATTTTATTGGAAGAAGAAAAAGCTTTTAAACAGAGTAGAATGGAAAACAAGAGAACCAGAAGCCACGGCCCGGACTTAGAGGACCTTGCAGCTGGGAAGCCGAGTCACATTCGTGACCCTGGTCACCTCCTGTTTTCCTGTCTCATGGGCGTCAATGTCCATGTCTTCTCTCCCCGAGGGCAGGCTTGGTGTCATAGTAAGGCTTCTATCTCCCCGAGTCTCAGCATGCACCAGGTGTCTAAGGGGTATTGGGGGGCTATTTGTGTGAAAATAAGGCAGGACATCTGCTGCCTGAAAGACCCTAACTGTGAATTGGCATAATGAGATATAATGTTCATTTGCTGAGACCCTGCTATACATCAGGCTACATACTAAGCGTTTACATACATCATTTTTGGTCCTCATAACAAGACTAAATAAGGATAACATGCTGGTCAGGTTCCATCTTCTCCACCTACCCCTGCTATCCCCATCCACTCTCTGCCCGCCCCATGGCCTACGTCTCCCGGGTTCCCTTGCCAGATGGTTTCTGGTTGGGAGGCATGAGCAGGTGATGAGGGCAGAGCAGAGAAAGGTCAGGGTGTTTTTCCCTCTGCTCCCGCCTGCTTTGGAGCCGGACCATGAAATAACTGTGCCCCACAGGTAGCTGCTGTGTGATTTCTGTAATACCACCCGCCCTCTGTAAGGAGTCCCGCCCACTCCCTGGAGCTGACCTCGGCCGGCGGAGGCCTGTTTTCTCCTGAAACCTAGAGAGGTAGGGTGTCAGTTATTCTGGTGGATTACAGACAAGGAAGCAGAGATTTGGACACATGTCCAAGGCCACCCAGAGTGTCACAAGTGGAGCAGAATTTGAACTCAGGTGTCTGTCTCGTTCTAAAATCCCCTTCCCACTGTCTCCTGGGGTTCTGGTTCTGGAAGCTGCATCTGCCCTTTGACAGCAAATGCAAACACTCAGCCCCTGAAGCAAAGCTGCTGTCAAAACCTGCCTGGAATGAGGCCATCAAGACGAAGTGCCTGCTGGGCCTCACCCACCCACATCCGTCCTGGGCTATCACTGCTGCAGATTCCTCCTGCCTGTCCCCTGAATGCCTAGCCCCTGAGTGGGGATAAATGTTTCATGTCCCTCCACTGGAGGTGGGTTTTTGTCTTCCTTTGTTCTTAAAACTGTGAGTAGGAGGAGATTGAATCCTACATCTGAAATGCTGTGGTTCCACGGTTCTGGGGAAAGGTGTAAAATCCAGGGGTCGGCCTGCCAGGACCCCTTTAGCATCCTTTGAATGAGAATCTCCTGTCCTCCCTCATTGTCTCCCTGGGGTGGGGCCTGTGCAGGAAGTCAGAACCCCAAAGGTGCAGAAGTGGCCTGAGTCCACCGGCTTCCCAAGAGCTCCTGAAAGATGTATGGGCTGTGGAGGGGCACAGGAGTGAGTGGACGAGGGCACCCTTGTGTCTGCAAGAGCCCAGCTGCAGAATTCAGCAGGTTGACAGCACAGAGTCCTGAATTACCTGCACTAGAAAAGTCACTTTTTTGGTGAAATCTTGAAATGACATAATTTTTGTAAATATGAAAGAGCCTTTCATACTGAGAACTAATTAGATGTTCTTATTTTGGATTTTTGTGTTTTCCTTTACAAGAAAAAAAAAAAAAAAAAAAAGACAATTTGCCTATCATCCCCTCTCCCTGCAACTCCGGGACAATGATGCTGTTACGAAGATTAAGGAAAAAAGGGTGAGTAATTTTGCTCACTTTCACTTCTGACATATTTAATAAGGATTTTAAAAAATGATTTAGGAGAAATGCTTTTGATCTTGTGACTGCAAAGGGGCCAGCCCAATGCATTCCTCAGTTCAGGCAGAAGAAATTATTTTAGGTCTTAAAGATAAAGAGGATGAAACAGTCCATTAACCCTGAATGAGATCGGGCAAATGCCATCTAGAGCAGACGTGTGAGGCCTCTGGAGATTCTCCGCCTATAGAGAGTCATTCTGAGATTCAAATACCCCAAGCACCCTGGATTCTGATCTCACGTGAGCCCCACTGGTGCCACGTAAAAAACAACTTAAGGGTCGCCTGGGTGGCTCAGTCGGTCAAGGGGCCGACTTCGGCTCAGGTCATGATCTCGCAGTCCGTGAGTTCGAGCCCCGCGTCGGGCTCTGGGCTGATGGCTCAGAGCCTGGAGCCTGTTTCAGATTCTGTGTCTCCCTCTCTCTCTGACCCTCCCCCGTTCATGCTCTGTCTCTCTCTGTCTCAAAAATAAATAAACGTTAAAAAAAACACAAAAAACAAAAAACTTAAGTTTCTTTGCATAAGCCAGCTGCTGTCGGCATTGGATTGTGGAATTTACAGAAAGAGAATAGTTTGTTTCTTCTTTTTTTTCTTTTTTGTCTCACGGAAAAAAAAAAAAATGATTGCGGATCATTAGATATTGGCTCTGGGACACATTACGACTCTCTTTGCACACATCAAAGAGGTCTTTTCTTTCAGTGTATTGATTTTCTTTCATGAAGATCGGAGGGATGGGATCTCTTGTGTTGTCTTGCAGCACCAAGGGCTTGTCCTTAGACACGAACGGCCTCTGAGGCGAGAGGGGCAGCTTCAGACGGTGGGACCGCTGAGGCCAGAGGAGGCTGCTGGGCAGGGGTGAGGGCGGGGGCAGCCGTGCTCAGAGCAGGCTGGAGGACAGGCAGGCACACGTGGTTTTGTGACCACGTGTCTCTTGCAGCTGTGTGCTTATGTTGGTGCCCACATTTGGGCTTAATAGTACCGCACCGCAAGTGTGATACCCCCGAAGCACTCCCGAACGAGCCTCTCCCAAATGTGCTACTTTGGCATGTGGGTGATTTTGAGCCGAAGACAAGCAAGGCCCAAAAGACTCGGGAAGAGCTTCTTGCTTCCCCCTTATTTGCCCCAAAGAATTTGGAGAGGGGAGCTGGTGCAGGAAGAGAGCTCCCACAGCAGAGAGGTGCAGAGTCCGGGTGAGGTGTGGTAAGCCAGAGCTCAGACGGGCCTGTTGGTTGATTCCTCTCTGTGTCCCATTGCCTCTGCTTGGTGTGACAAGCATTTGTTTCGCAAACATCTTCCCATCTTCCTGTAAATTAATTTCCTTTTCTTTGAAACCCCTCAGGCCTGCTCCCTTCTCCTTATAAAAGGCCTCAGGTGTTTGACTTCTTTAAATCTCTCGTGTCTATGTGAGGTTCTAGTCCCTATAAAATTACAGTCTTCTCCTGCAAATCTGTTTGATGTGAACTTAATTAAGAGACCAGCCAAAAGAACCTAAAAAGTGTTGAGGCACCTGGGTGGCTCAGTCGGTAAGCGTCTGACTTTGGCTCAGGTCTCGATCTCACATTTTGTGTGCTTGAGCCCTGCATAAGGCTCTGCACCGACAGCTCAGAGCCTGGAGCCTGCTTCAGACTCTGTCTCCCTCTCTCGCTACCCCTCCCCTGCTTAAGTGCACTTTTGCACGTGCTCTTTCTCTCAAAAATAAATAAACATTACAAAAATTTTTTCAAAAGAACCTCAAAAGGGTCGAGGAAAAATTTTCCTCCCTGACACCCTGTTGTCATGAGCCTGGACACTTCCCCTTTCTGTGGGCAGTTGCCTCTTCTGCTGGGGTTGGAGATGAGGGAGTGTGTGTGTGGTAAGGAGTGGCACCCTGCTTCCTGCTGTTTGTGCCCTAAGTGCTTCACATGAGAGGGCAATAAGAGCCCTCAACTGAGGGGCTGGAATCCTCTCTCTCGCACCTACTGCCACATGGCCATGAGCCCCCGTACCCTCTCTGAAGCTCAGTTTCCTCATGTGTAAAATGGGCATGTAGGGGCGCCTGGGTGGCGCAGTCGGTTGAGCGTCCGACTTCAGCCAGGTCACGATCTCGCGGTCCATGAGTTCGGGCCCCGCGTCGGGCTCTGGGCTGATGGCTCAGAGCCTGGAGCCTGTTTCCGATTCTGTGTCTCCCTCTCTCTCTGCCCCTCCCCCGTTCATGCTCTGTCTCTCTCTGTCCCAAAAATAAATAAATGTTGAAAAAAAAAAAATGGGCATGTAGAGCACTGTCACAGAGTTGTTGTGAGGATGTGATGAGACGGCAGGTATAAAAGCGCCCGACTTGTAGAACGTGTTAACCCAGTGACACCTACTCCCTTCCTATACACAGACCTTACCAGGCACGGTTCCGAGCTGCACCCAGAGGTGCCAGTGTTAGTGGTTCACCCCTGTGCTCAGTCACATACGATCACTTTGTGGCTGAAGAAACAGGCCCACATAGGTTTTGTCACTAGGTCAAGGTCACATATAAGGTTGGCAACAAAGCCAAATTCTGGACATTCCTTATTCCCAATCTCAAGCCTGTGCTGTGTCTACTCACCCATGAGTTTTTCTAGACCTCTCCGTGGAAATCAGCAAAAACCTTCCAAAGAAGTCATCCAGAGAAGCCAAAGACAAACAGACCACCACCCCCCCGCCTCCCCCAACCCCACCACCCAAAGTCAGAGTTTGTCTGGTCAGCCAGGAGGAAAGAGTACTCAAGGAAGTTCGCATAGGTGGGATGAGGCTCAGAGTGTAGGGAGAGAGGGAGAGGAACAGGGATAGGGAGAGCAGAAGGGGGAGGGGGAGGGAGGGAGAGGGGGAGAGAGAGAGAGAGGGAGAGAGAGGGGAAGAACCTGCCTTGGGCTATGCTCAGGAGGCCATGTGAAGGGGAAGAGCAAGGGCCATGGAATCAGTGCGACCTGGGGTCACACGCTGCATTTGCTACTCACAAACTGTGTGACTATGGGAAGCCTTAATCTCTCTGAATCTCAATTTTTATTTATTGGGAAATTCACCATAATTCGTTCCCAGCGCCACCCGTCTCAATCTCTGTCTCCCTGTCTCCCTGTTTGGGTTGTCGCAAGGATTAAATGATAAAGGAGTACGACATACCCTTCATGGAGCCTGGACAGAATAGGCCCCCTTAAACATCGCCTTCCTCACCTCCTAGTGGCCTCGTCTTACCCCAGGAGATTAATTAGATGTGGCCTTTGCTAAGCAGAACTTCCTCAGGATGGATATGTTCCCCTCTCTTCTCTCTTGGAACCCAGGCTTCTAGGGGCCTCTGGGTGGCTCAGTTGGTTGAACATCTGACTCTTGATTTTGACTCAGGTCATGATCCCAGGGTTGTGGAATTGAGCCCCACATTGGGCTCTGTGCTTGGGATTCTCTCTTCTCTCTCTCTCTCTCTCTCTTTCTCTCTCTCTCTGTTCACCTCCCCCCGACCGTGTCTCTCCCCTGCTGGAGTGTGCTCCTGTGCTTTTTTTTCTCTCAAATAAAAACGAACAAACAAACAAACAAACAAAGCAAAACACAAGCTCCCGGACTGGTGAGGGTTCTTCCTGCGAGACTGAAAATGGAAGTGGACAATAAACTGCCTTGCGTCACTCTCCCCATTCTCTTCCGCTGCTGTGTGTTCTCCCAGTGGGCACTGGGTTCTGGCAAGCCAGCAGTTGTAGGAAACAGATCCTTTGATGGTTTTGTTGAAATATCTTGGGAGGCAGAGGTGGGAGGGTTAAGTTAGTCACCCTTTGTGAAGCTACAATCAGGAGGTGATGTTTATCTTGCCCAGCCAGATCCTGCACTAAAATATATCGTACAATTAGATGTTCTTGAAAAATATGAATTACGGGTTCTCTGTAACAAGGGTTGGGCAAGTCTCTTCTTTTAAGAATCTATAAGTATTCATCAAATGCCAGAGAAATAGGTTTGGGGGGCCCAAGTCAGAGATGATCATGACCATGATGGGTGGAGAGAGGTGCAGTTATGGGGACCTAGATTAAAGGCCTCGTGCCAGTACCATCGATAGAACTTTCTACGATGATGGAAGTGATCCATTTTTGGTGGTCTCTGATCTTGCGGCCACTTATTTGAGCACTTGGAAGGCAGTGTGATTGGGGAATCGAATTTTTGATCGTATTTAATTCTAAGTAATTTAAATCACCACATATGATGAGCGGCTACCATACTGGATGATGCAGCATTATATGGACCGCAGTGTCCCATGAGCAGCTGCTCCTGACCAGGCAGTCTCCGCTGGGGATGATTTCTGGCCATACCTAGGACAGCTTGATGTGACTCCAGGGATGCTGCTCCCCAACAACGAACAGAATAGGATTTTGCTCACTGGAAGGACTGAAGCAGAACCAGGGAGGATTTGGAGGCCCCAAAGAAGGGAGGGTGGAGTGCAGGTTACAGCTTGTCACAGGAGTCTCGGTTAGAGGCCAACGTGAGTTCTGACCAGTTTCAGACAGTCCTGCCTCATAGCCTCCGTATCACTGGCCTCGTGGGTCCCGTGAACATCAGAAGTGTCTGGAGCAAGATCAGTGGTTGGCAATAAAGACACCTGATTTTTGTCTCCAAGTGACTCATGGCCCATCTTCCTGGGATAGCGCTGAGCATCGACATGTGGGAGGTGGCTGGTCTCCACTGAGCCCTGTGAAGTAGGGACTCTGCCTACTCTGGCTCAACTTATGCTTGAAAAATGAATGAATGGATGAACACATTGGCTTTTGGGAGCTGCTGGGGTGAGGTGGTGCTGCCCTAATGCAACTCTGGTCCTCCTTCATAGGAAAGAGAGCCCTGTGAGCTCACACCAGTGGTGTGTGGTGGTCGGGCGCGTGGGTCGTTGGTAAAAAGAAGGAACTCAGCCTGGCTGTGTCTACTGGTCTTCCCCTCCCCTCTTCCTTCTCTGTGTGCTTGCCTGCCCCTGCCCCCCATGGCGCCCCCAGTTCTAAGCCCCCCATAGATGTCCTCTGACTAGACCAAACTCTTCACTTCAGACACACACCTCAGCTCTGGAAGGTGAAAAATGGCCTCCTTTCTTCTCAGCTGATGTCAAGGAGAAAACAAAGTCTTCCCCCTCTTCTCTCCTCCCTGCTTCACCCACACGAACAGACCAGGGGCAGATTACTGAGGTAAAAAATCACTCAGCCAGTTGTTTGGAGGTCCAGATCTAAATGCTGACTACCAGAAATTTACTTTGTGTCCCTGGGCAAATATTTCCCCCATCTGGGCCTGGGTGTCTGCGTCCATGAAATGGCAGGGTAGAATAGTCTCTAGAAATGCTAACATTCCACAATTTAAAGTAGATCCAGAGAAATGTGATTATCGGAGGGGCTTAATCACTCCAGGCAGCTTTGCCATTTAAAAGAGGAGCTGGTTAACCCAAATGAGTGTCTAATTGGCAGCCTGCGGTGGGAAAGCTCCCTTAAGCAGGAGGCCTTCCAAGTTCACTCGCCTGATCCGGGGTGGTACCTTTCCCTCCTCCACCCCCAAAGGGTCAGACAGCAGAGGGGACCCTCTGGCCCCTCAGGCAGGAAAGGTCCACCTTCACTATAATGCTCTCAGAAGCTATCAGCTGCCCACAGCGGATTTCTGTCATTCCTGGGCTTCACGGAAGGGAAATCTGGCTAGAGAGCAGAAGTTCAGATAAACAGGAATCCTGTGCCTAAAAAATAAATCGCCTGGGAACTTGAACTTGCTAGTGTGATAATAAAAGGAATAGAGGCTGGGGGTCGGATGCACCTGGCTCTTGGCCTCCTTCCAGGCTGTATGGCCGTGGGAGGGTCACTCCACCCAAGCTGTGCTTCCCTCCTCTTTAAAATGAGATCATAACCGGCCCTGCCGACCTCGCTTGGCTGCTGTGGGGACCACAAAGAGGTGATGGCTGCATCTGATGTTTTGTATAAAACGCGGTGCACATAAATGCAAAGTGGTGGTGATGGCATGTTCACCTTCTGCAGCTACAAATATTCTGCACAGTAATAATCAAACAGTGCAGGGCCGAGCTTCTCCCGGCACCGGTGAGCATGTGCAGTGAAACAGTAAGATGCTAAATCACTCACGAGCTGTTTAAAGGATTAGACAGAAATGTTAATAGCAACAGATGTCAGCTTGTTCACTCATGGAGGACACGACTCTGGCTTCACTGGAGCATTTCTCTGCTGGCTCCAGCCCCAAACGAGGCCACGGCTCTGACCTCTGGTTCAACCCAGAGTGGTCGGGGCTTGGTTTCTGCCCTGAGGTTAAGGATCTGATTGGGAAAGTTGGAAGAAGCCAAACTTCATCTTGGGAGGGTCTCAGTAGAGCAGTAATGCCCTGTAAGATCGGCTGATCCAAACTCTAGAGGAAATGAGAAGCTATAAACATAGCCTGGAGCCTTGCTCTTTTTTTTTTTTTCCCCCCGACGGAGGCTGTGAGCAGAGCTGAGAGCACTTGGTTCTAGTTGGGGTTTGAAGACACCTTCAGGTCCCTGCACAGTGAGACCTGGGTGGTCAGAGTAACTGCTCAGGGCCTTCCGGATCTAACATTCTAGGGCACCATGAACACGGATGGATGAAGAGAGGCTGACCCAAGGATTCTTCCAGAAAGTATCAAGTTTTCTCCTCCTAGCACTTGGCAGCAAGGTGGACACGAGAGAGAGGCCGTGTCCACATCACCGTCTGGAATCTTTGGTTTCAGAAGCACTGAAAGAGCAGAGCCTGAAGTAGCCACAGGAAAAGACTTGGGGGAATTTCTGACCCTTCCGATGAGTGGCTGCCTCATGGGCCACCCACACTCACCTTTGAAGGGGGACTGGGCCCGCGTCGCGAGGAAGAGCTTCTTGCTCTTCTTGCCCTGCCACTCCTGGCGGATGTGGTAGCCCAGCGTGTTGCAGTGGCCCTTCTTGCAGCTCAGGCACAGGCCCTGGCTGAAGGTGCCCATGTCGCTGCACTGGTATGCCGTGCTCTGCATGCTGGCGTGCAGCAGGGAGTCGATGAAGAGGTGTACTGAGCGCTCGTGGGAGCATTTTATGGTCTGAGTGATGGCTGCAACACAGGGCAGGAAGGACGTTATCACCCCTTGATCCAAAGTACTCCCAACCCAAAGGATGATTGTTTTCAGCACAGATCAGTGGCATGTTGGGAAGGAGGGGGGCGGTTGCTGAGGCTGACCCACTCATCGACTGAAAACTACAGGAGTGGACCCCTCCCAGTCGCGTTCAGGCACTTCAGGGGTGGGGGGCTCCAAAGGGCACCCTGGTGTTTGAATAGGAAGCCTAAGTCACTAAGAAAATACTGAATTATTTAAGAAAACAGGGTAGAGTAATTTATTAAAAAAAATATTTATGGAAGTGGCTCAGTCGGTTAAGAATTCTACTCTTGGTTTCGGCTCAGGTCATGATCTCACGGTTCATGAGATTGAGCCCAGCGTCAGGCTCCTTGCTAACAGTGTGGAACCTACTTGGGATTCTCTCTCTCCCTCTCTCTCTCTGCCTGCCTGCTCCCCGCTCCCCCTGCTCACACTCGCTTTCTCGCAAAATAAATAAATAACCTTAAAAAATATATGTTTATGTCTTAAATGGTTAAAAATGTGCACGGGCTGATGCCTTGGGTTGAATTAGCTGGAACAGGCTTGTGTGGAATGTCTCTTAACAAAGCTAGGAAAATGACTGCCAGGTTACTCTTGGGGCTCAGCTAATGGTCTGGTGAAAACTGAGGTCTCTCCCACAATGTCTACTCTCTGCCCTGAAGCAGCCATTGCCTCCATTGGGTAACCAGCCTATAAAACCAGCAAGGGGATTGGCCTCTAGAAGGATACATCCTAGCAACCAGGTTTGCATGGGCCTAAACCAAAACAGCGAGTTTAGGAAGTTTATCTAGCATGGATTTTTGACCTTTTTTTGTTTTTAACTCTCCAAATCTTAACCTAGTCTTTAATAAATTATTCCTAAGGAATGTTGAAGAACCACCATAAGGTATGTAAAGTACCTGATGTGGAGGTACAGCACAGGTCACTCTGCCTAAAGGTATTGAAGGCTAAATGCCAAGATTGGACACCTTAATTCTTGGACTAATGGTGCATTTGTTGTGCACCTACTATGAGGCAGGTACCATGCTGAGGGCTTTCACTCATCCACTTTCTGAATCTTCCCCACCGCTCCTTGAGGCTGCTGTTATAGATGAGAAAATGGAGCTTCAAAGGCATTCACTAACTCATTCAAGCTCACCTAGCCAGGAGGTGTTGAGGTGCTAAAGCAGTTACCAAACTACCTTCTGTTCAGGTGTGTCGGGAGAACCACCCCAGAACGGGATGGCTTAAAAAAAAATTTTTTTTTAACATTTATTTATCATTGAGAGACACAGAGCGTGAGCAGGGGAGTGGCAGAGAGAGGGGGAGACACAGGATCTCAAGTAGGCTCCAGGCTCTGAGCTGTCAGCATAGAGCCTGACACGGGGCTTGAACCCACAAACCCCAAGAACATGACCCGAGCCGAAGTCGGTAGCTTAACCAACTGAGCCACCCAGAGAATGAGATCGCTTTTAAACTTAAAGGTGAAGAAAACTGAGAAAAACCAACTCAAAACTGGGCAAGCAAAATAAACATACTTGGTTCCATCACTTTGAAGGTTTGTACAAGAGAGCAAATGGCACTAAGTGGTCAGAGAGGTACTTAAAACTACTACTTAACTAGGCAACTAGTTACTAATCCTACAGGCTTGTGTTGAGCATTGGGAGGGAGTAGATCTGGGAAGAGGGCTGGTTGGTCAGCTGGTGATGGAACAGGACCCGTGAATGACTGGAGGGACACTAATGGGAGGGGTATGTAAGGAATGGTGAGGGGGAGTTCCCAGAAGGTTCTGTAAAGCGTGGGCGGGTGGAAGGCTGAGATGCTGGCCAAAATGAGATAATGTTGAGTGTGAAGGTCATTCTGATGTTGGAGAGGTGAAGGTGGTGATATAATCACAAGAGAGCATGTTCTCAGCCTGGTTTGGGATGATGGAGGTGAGAAGAAGGTATGCGGGGGTGGAGGTCTCCAGCTGGCTTAGTGTGAGCTGGCATGTTTTCATCAGGATGATATTTTATAATAATGAGAAATTTGGAATGCTTATGGAATGTATGAGTTTTGCTGACAGTTTGGTTCGTTAATCCTGTGCATGTTGTCAATGTGCATGCTATTGGTTCAGTCTCAGATCTGAGAGAGAAGTGGGATCACAGCCCAGATCATGCCACAATCCAGTTCCTGCCCCAGTGTAAAGGAAGTGACAAATTAGAGCTGAACTTTGAATCCGAAGAATCCCAGTAAGGTCCTATGGGACCAGCTGGGACCAGTGGAAGAGGTACTGCCACTCCAGTCAGACCAAGAATCAAGAAGCTATGCTCGATTAAGTGCGTCCTCATGTGCCCCAGAATAGAGAAAGTCCCCCGGGATGAGGAAGCTTCTAGAGAAGGAGAAATAACCACAGGCATCAGGACTCCACTTTCAGAAGGGGTAGTACCCCTGGAAAGACTTTGTTGCATACACTGGGTGGGGCTAAGAGGCAGGGATTCCTTCTTGGGGCTCCCCAGCTCACCGTTGGTACTTA
Organism: Herpailurus yagouaroundi; assembly: GCF_014898765.1. Taxonomy (NCBI): domain Eukaryota; kingdom Metazoa; phylum Chordata; class Mammalia; order Carnivora; family Felidae; genus Herpailurus; species Herpailurus yagouaroundi. The sequence continues at coordinate 24,033,474 of NW_024412415.1, read as the reverse complement.
GCCTCCAGTAACCACTGCCAGTTAAAAGGAGGGCCTCCTGGGGGGACACCAGCCCTTACCCACTCCCACAAGCCCTCTCTCCTAGTGGGTTTGGTGACCATATACTCTGGGCACCGACCCTTGCTCAACGGTTCCCAGAGTCCCACAGAGCTGGAGATTCACTGGGTCTGGGGGCGGCATACAGGTGTGGGAGGTAGAAGCCAATGCAGGCTAGTGCTCTCGGCCTGGCCCTCCTTCTCACCATTTAAGCCGTGCTTGCTAATGTGTTTGTAGAGCTGTAGGAAGTGGCAGCCAGGTTGGAAGTAGCCCCCATTGGGGTAGAAGTCATAGTGTGCTATGGGCTGTTTGATGCCCACGCTCAGGCCCATGTGCTCCCGGGTAAAGGTGTGAATGGCGTCCACAAAATTGGCATCATCTGGTGAAAGACGGTCACTGGGCGAAGATCCCTCAAACAGAGGGCCCGCGGCATCCAGCCCTAACAGGAAAGCAACGGTAAGGGTTAGGTGGAAGCAAGGGGACACAAGGAGAATGCCCTTTTTAGTTTTTTGATGTTATTATACATTCATGAGCTAGCAGGAAGAAGAAAATCGTAGGGGATAAGCTTCCTCTAGAAAATCTTGCTATAACCTTTCGCAGTAAAACCACAGTAATTCATGGCGCCGAAAATTAGACACAGGCTGTGCGTTATCTAATGGGGAGAGAGGTCTGCTGGAACTATCCAGTGGTAGAAATAAGGTTATGAGGGAATGCTTGATTTATTTAAGCGAATCAATTTTAAGTACCTCTCAAGCTACTTTCAAGAGCATCTGTTTGCATACAAAGAAAAGCCCGCTGTGCTTATTGTAAGTAGGTCTACCCATCAAAGAAGGAGTTTATTTGCCTGTATGTTGTCAACAATTTCCCTAAATGAGCTGGCTTTTCTCCTACACCAGTGTCATTTCCTTGGAATGTCCAGAACAGCCTTGGGACATCACTGTTCCCTGGTGAAAATGTCATGAGCAAATAGGACGGCTCAAAGCTCTGGTCAAGTGACAGATGTGTGTGCATGAGACTAAGCGCAGCTCCTGGCTGACTGTAGTTGGGGAGTATTTATGCACTCAGAGTTTATCCTCTGTCTTTTTTCCTTCACCTTCACTGCAAGGCCCTTTGATGTCCCACATCAGCCCTAGCTTCCATCCCTGTTGGGGGTGAAGGAATTGATAGGGGGCGGTGAGAGCGCCTGTCTCCAGCTCTCACCCATGGTTACAAATGAAAGACATCTTGGTGTGATTTTATTCTGTTCTTCATGGGTATGAGTATGAGATGACAGCAGTGATTAGCTGTCCTGCGGCCTCTGACATGAGTGAGCCTGGCTAATAATGCCTGATGTGGCCCATGATGCCAGCCAGAGTGGAGAGGGTGCTGGGGCCTGGGGTCACCTCCCTGCGGTTCTGACTTAGCCTTCGAGGCCTGGTTGCTTGGCAATGGGTCTCATTGGCCTTCTGTGGAAGGTCTGCTCACCCCCAGCCTATGGAGGGTTAAATCACAGAGGTGGGGCCATGAACAGTGGCCTGTGAAGCAGGGCTCCCCAGTCACCAGCAAGATAAAAATAAATAAATAAATAAAATAAGGGTGAGGAAGTGAGTTCTCACAATGACAAATTTCTTTCTTTTAAATGTCTGCCATTATCTTTTAACCTCTTCTTTGGTGAAGTAATGGGAATCATAGATGTCAGCTGCCAAAAATGTTCTGACTTGATAAAATTAAAGGCCACAACAACGCTAGTCATCTCAAATTTCCTTTGAATTGTTTTAGCCTGTGAAGTATTATAGCTTTGACCTGCTAGGTCTTGAAGGATGAGTAGGAGTTTGGTAGCTAGACCAGGGCTGGGTGGGTAAGTGGTAGTAAAAAGTTCCAGGCAAAAAGAAAAGGACATGCAAAGGCCCAGAAGCATAGGAGGCAATGGCATGTTTGTGAAGTGGAGAAAGACCTAGTGTCATGGACGCCTGGGACTACAGGGAGGGAACGGCTGGAGGGGAGGTCGGAGAAGTCTGGGGCCTTGTTTGGGCTTTCTGAGTTTCGTCCTGTGGGTATCTGGGGGCCTTGGGGACTTGGTTAGGGAAATACCTGGTGATATGTGTTCTTCAAAAACAGAACTGTGGGGCAGCATGGGGGATGAGGTTGGTGTCTATGATGCCTGGGGGGAAAGACCTTCTCACACAACCCCAGTTCTTCCTGGGTATCTGGGGCCGTTCCCAAGTGAGTGTAGAGCTCCCTGCCTCAGTCCAAATAGGTCCCAGAGTAAGACCCGTATGTTTCACAAACGTGGAAACTGAGGCACAAACGTGGCCGATGTTACTGCACATTTCAGCCTGTGATTTTTTAACTTGCTCATATTGGGCTTTTTAAACTACAGGTTGAAAAACTCTTTGCTGGTAAAACAGTGTATAGAAAGCCTACTTTTTAGGTCCTATTTGGCATGACTACGAGAGGCACCTGTTGGAGGAGAGGCACTAGAAGTTGAGGCTGTAATTTATTCTGAATGCTCGAGGAACAGCAGTCTGTGACAGTGGTCATGTTTGACGCCCTGTAACCAGTCTTCCCGTGAACACCGGCGCCGCGTGAAGGAAGCTGGGGACCTGGTAATTATGGGACTGCTGTAGAAGCGGGTCCTGCACACAACCACCCCCGCCCCTCCCCCTGCCCCCCTCTCCCCGCCCCCTGTGGTTGTTAGTTATCAGGCACGGTTACCTGTAATTCTCCCGATCTTGTGCTTTCCGCCGATGTAACTGCCAGCGAATCCTGCGACATGTGCACCCAGGCTGTACCCAATTAGGTGTACATTGCTTCGAGAAAATTGAACAGATTCCTGGAAGACAGAGGCAAGATGGTTACAGGGGAGAGCTGCTGGACGGTAACCTCCTGTAGGTCCAGCTTGTTCTTGGCTCCCACCCTGTTCTTTACGCTGGGTGGCAAATGAGGTGCTTAATTCATCCTCCAGACCCAAACTGGTTTCTCACCCTTTTTTTTTTTTTTAAGTTTATTCATTTTGAGAGAGAGAGAGCGCACAAGCAGGTGACGGGGAGAGAGAAGGAGACACAGAATCCAAAACAAGCTCTGTGCCGTGAGCTCAGAGCCCCACATGGGGCCTGAACTCACGAACCGTGAGATCATGACCTGAGCTGACATCAGATGCTTAACCGACTGAGCCACCTCGGCGCCCCTGGTTTCTCACTTTTGCTGGCTCCCACCTTTCAGTCTCAGCTACCTGGGACCCTGCCTGGTGATGCTGCCCCTCTGCCTGCCTTTATTAGCACCTTAATGCCTTGCACAGTGATCCTGTTCATTTGCGCAGGGTTTGATGATGTTACAGGTATGTTTAGATCCCTCAGCACATCCTAGGGAGTGAGCATAAAAGAAACAGTGGATGGGAGAGGGGAAGACAGTTCTGCAAAATAGGGGTTTATTTATTTATTTTTTTAAGTTTTTTTTTTCAACGTTTTTATTTATTTTTGAGACAGAGAGAGACAGAGCATGAACGGGAGAGGGTCAGAGAGAGAGGGAGACTCAGAATCGGAAACAGGCTCCAGGCTCTGAACCATCAGCCCAGAGCCTGACGCGGGGCTTGAACTCACGGACCGCGAGATCGTGACCTGGCTGAAGTCGGATGCTTAACCGACTGCGCCACCCAGGCGCCCCAAAATAGGGGTTTAAGCAAGGCATCTGAGGGAGTCCTGATGTCCCATCTCCACCCCTGCCCTCCCATTTCTACAGGGTTAGCAGAGCGGTCCTCCCTCCTGGGCTGCTTGGAGACCAGCTTAATTCACTGACGCTTCCGGGAAGGGAGAGGAAGGGAGGGAAGGGGAGGCCGGGGCAGGGCTCACCTCCAGCCACCGGATGAGAGCGGCCACCTCGCGGCCCACGAGGCGGGTGTTGTGGACAGCCATGGTGTAGTGGTGGTAGGCCAGGGTGAGCCAGTCTGCCAGCCCCACGTTCACTGGCTGGGCCATTCCAGACTTCAGTGCGGCAACCATCTGCCAGATCCAGTCTTCCAGAAAGCCATCCACCTGCACGTGGGCCCACAGAGTAGTCAGTGTAACCAGGAGGGGCCAGAGGGGCCCCTTCTTTCTCTCGCTTCACTTTTTAAATTCTCCAAGTCTTGGCTAACTAATGCTGGATCCTTCTTTCCAGGAAAAAAGGCTTCGGGGTGGGGGGAGGGAGGGGTCTCTCGACCTTGGCACTACTGACATTTTGGGCCAGATCCTTCTTCTTGTGGGGGCTGTCCCGTGTGTTGTAGGATATCTAGCAGCATCTCTGGTCTCTGCCACATAGGTGCCTGCAGTACCCTTCCCGCCAAGCTGTGAAAACCAAAAATGTCTCCAGGCTTTGCCAAATGTCCCCTGGGGGCTACCCCTGGCCTCCAACTGAGAGCTGTTCTCTTAATGTGTCCCTATTTTAAGAGTTTCTGAGCCTTAAAATCATGGAAAAGTCTGTGTAACCAGGTGCTAAAGCTGACCTATCCTTTGAGCATCAGCCCTGGTACCTTCGGCTCCAGGAGGGAGGCCTGCTGGGCCATGGCCACAGCCACGGCTCTGAATCCCCGCTCCTTTGCTCTCCTCTGGCCCACTCATCTGCTCGCTTTCGAGGGAATAAAGCACCATGGGCTGGAGCATGGCAGGAGCTCAATACCCGTTTATGGAGAAACTTTCTGTGTATGTGCCTTGTTTGAGAACCAGCCTGCAGGGCACTCCTGACAGGCTCACAGAACAAAGACATTTGTGTTGCGCCTGCAAGGACAAATAGGAGTTCACTGATAAGAATAAGGGTGGGCTGGTGAGCGTGGGGCACGGCTGTCTAGGGTGGTCCAGGCAGAAGGAAGAGCACACAGAGTTAGGAAAGGGCCCCACGGTATGTTGAGGGGAAGAGTCTGGTGTGGCTCAAGACTAGACAGTGGGAGGCGAGGCTGGAGAACAATACTGATGACGCGGCAGGTCATTCCGAGGTCAGGTGCGTCCACTTACTCATGTTCACCCAGTGCTTTTCGTGTGCGTAGGGCACCTTGGGTTCAAATCCAGACTCTGTCAGTTACTAGCTGCGTGACCTTAGGCAAGTTAGTTAACTTTTCCATGCCTCAGTTTCCCCATCTGGAAATGGGGAAAATAATAGCGCTTTTTCCAGGATTGTCGTGAAGATGAAATCAGTTAATAGATGGAAAGCACTTAGAACGGTGCCTGGAATGTAGTAAGCACTCAGGAGATGTTAGTTACGTAGAGTTATTTAGTTATGCAGTTATGTTAATAGTTATTTACATAGCGACGTAGTTGTTGTTGTTATTACTAGTAGTAATAGATATATTCCCATCTAGGTTTTAAGAATGAAGAGTGCATTCTGGTAAAAGACCCTGGTAAGAAAACCCTGCTATCTTCATGTAGCATTTTGTAAACAAGATACTTATTTAGTCATTAATTCAGTTAACAAATATTTTTGGAGCACCTTACATATAATGGATACTGTTCCGAAGGAGAAGAGGGAGAACGCTGTAGGCAGAAAGCACAGCCTGAGCCAAGGCCAAGAGGAGAGAAATCACAGGAGAGCGGAAGGAGCTCCAAGCAGTTGAGTGTTGCTGGAGTCTAAGTGGGGCGCAGGGAAGGTGAGGGGAGGCAGGGAGGGTGATGGGGGCAGGAGGAGTGAGGGGGGAAGGGAAGGTGAGGGGGGCAGGGAGGGTGATGGGGGCAGGGAGGGTGAGGGGGGCAGGGAGGGTGTAGTGGGCAGGATCAGAGGGAGAGCACCTGGAAGAAGCCCCAGCTGTGCTGCGTGCAGCCTTTGTGACTTGGTGGCTCTCAGCTCCAGCTTCTCCTCCACCCCTTCGCACATCTCTCCTCTGGACGCATTCCTTCCTTCCCACTTTCTCTCTGTTTTCTTGTAAGGAAAGTCTGTTTGGCTAAAGCAGCTAAAGAAATAGGATACTCTTCTCTACAGTGACTTGCCTCCTTCTAATCCATATCTTCCCGCAGGGTTCCCATTGGAGAGAGTCTGCTCTTTGGTTCCCTTTAAAAACATGTTTCATCTTAGCATTCTGCCCTCTGTTTTTCTTAAAGAAGCATGGATTGAGCTCCTACCCCAGCTGGAGAAAGCCACAGCTAGGAGTTTGCAGTGTGAAGCCTGCTGCAGAATTGGGGGGCCCATTCAAACCCCTCTGACAAAGGCCCAATGAACTGGGAGTCTTTGAGAGTGTGAACTTGGAGTGTGAGTGTTCTGGGTGAATTTGTGTCCACTGTTGGCTGTGTGACTATGGTAGCTGCTTGACCTCTCTGAGTGCATTTTCCTGATTTGAGATACTAACCCACCTCATAGGGAGGTGTGGTGATTAAATGGGTTGATGTATAATGTAAAGGGTCTCACTTACGGTAAGGCCTCAATCTATGTGACGTCTCTTCTTGAGCAGCAGGAAAACCCATCACCATCCTCACTGCGGACCCTGGGGTGTTAGGAAACTCCACTTCCTTAGGGTGGGAGCTCTTTGAATCCTACGGGGAAGCTGCCAGCAGGCTATAGTCACCACTGCTTTCCCCTGTAGCGATGGCAGCACCCCACCTCGTGGCTATACCCATGTGGCATCACCACGTGGCCTACCACGTGAGACCAGGAACAGGGTCTGCAGGCTCTCCTTGAATACATGTGGAAAGAGTGGCTGGTGGGTTGACGGGCTCATTTTGTTCTCTACAGTAGGAGAGATGAGGGTTTCAAGAGTCTTTCTTTCTTTCTCTCTTTCTTCTTTCCTTCCTTTTTCTTTCTTTCTTTCTTTCTTTCTTTCTTTCTTTCTTTCTTTCTTTCTTCCTCTTTCTTTCTTCCTTCCTTCCTTCTGTCCTTTCTCTTCCTTCCTTCCTTCCTCTTTCTTTCTTTCTTTCTTTCTTTCTTTCTTTCTTCCTTCCTTCCTTCCTTCCTTCCTTCCTTCCTTCCTTCCTTCTTTCCTTCCTTCCTCTTTCTTTCTTCCTCTTTCTTTCTTTCTTTCTTTCTTTCTTTCTTTCTTTCTTTCTTTCCTTCTTTCTTTCTTTCTTTTTCTTTCTTCTATTTCATGCTGAGCAAGGAGCCCAATGCAGGGCTCACGACTGTGAGATCATGACCTGAGCCAGGGTTAGACACTTAACTGAGCCACCCAGGAGTCCCAAGAGTATTTTTCAACTAGAAGTCAGGGAAAGATTTCCAAGTCATGAAATAGACCCCCCATATCTCTGGAGGTTTCAAGCTGTCAACTGAGCTTCAAATCGTGGGTTGTTGGGGAGCCAGGGAGGTACAATTTTGTCTTGGAGACAAGTCCTTGCTTAGTTTGAGTTCAGTCATTGCCTACAATATTCTTTCTCCCCTTTGTCCAGGATTTTCAGCATCCGAGAAGGGCTACATTTTCCTTAAGAGGCTGCATGTCTCAGTCACATTTCTACTTAGCTATGGCCAATGTCTGTAACTGGAAGCATTTCACAGATGCTTCTGGGTTGCTAACCAAAAAAGTACCACTCTTTTATAGCAAAAGCCATTGGATTGTATACTTTAAATGGATGAGTTACATGGTATGTGAATTATATCTCAATAAAGCTGTTTAAAAAAAAACCCCACTCCTTGACTCCTTTGTGTACACCCTTTACTAATTGTGCTACCTGGAATAAAGATGTGACGACTGGTGCTCTGGCTGCCATCTTGGATTATAAGGACAAATGTTACAGTCTAAGGATGGCAGACTACTAAGCTGGAAATGAGCTAGGTCCCTGAGGACTTGGATTGCATACCTCCAGACTAGTGTGTGAAATAGGAACAAACTTCTGGTTTATTTGAACTATTGCCAGTTGAGTTTCTGTTACTTGCACCTGTATTTAAACCTTAACAGTTGCAACATTTCACTGGGAGACTATGTCTTCTGTGGCTTCCTTCCTCCTCTTGTGAAACATGCAGATTCACTTGCATGGACTGCAATCACTTATGGGCCTTCATGTGCTGTGTGATTTTTTTGAGCCGTATTTTATTATCTGAAATGTGGAGATAATTCTATTTTCCCTATCCTGCTCATTCATGGCATTGAGATAATCAATGAGATGCTGTGTGGGGAAGCACTTGGAAAATTAGAATGTGCTTTACATTTTAATATTATGCATGAAGTTTTTATCACTGGTTTCCTATCTTTTTATTAAAATTGGACACACGAGGGAGAAAAAAACAGAAAATGTAAAAGCAGAGGGAAAAAAGGCATGTCAGCATTTCCTACCGACCACCCGTGGATTATCATCACCAGAGGCAGAGAGGAGTTGAAGCCACACTGCTGTAACGTGTCTGGGTGATTGAGCCGAATCTGACAGCCCTTATCCGTTTCTTCTTGAAAAAGCAGGAATCTGATCTCTGTCTCCTGCAATGCTTCCTTTGTTTCAGCGGCTCTCGGTCTTCTTCCAAATGGCCCTGGAATATAAGATTGGAGACAGTATTTACCCTGGCATCTGTTCTGCTTCGGCCAGCTCTGGGACAGCCCAGAAGTTTCTAAAAGCACCAGCCAGCGGGGTTGCTGTGAGGTGCTAGAGGTAGGCACGAACTGCAGCTTCAGGGAACCCAAAAGAGCGTGTCCAGCAGAATGGCCATTTCTCCCCTGGGAGATGATGAAGGCTGACCGAGGAGAATCGAACACAGAGGTGGAGGGACCACATCCTCCGTCCTGCCATCCTGGGGACTATGGGATCAGCCAGTCAGACAGTGGAGTAACTCAGAGACGCTAGGGATATGGAAGAGGCAGTTGTGGAAGATGAGTATTTCACCCCAAATCACACTGCTGGTAAGTGGTGGAGTCAGGATTTGAACCCACTCCCTCTGATTCCAATTGCCTACATCCCTATGCTGCCAAAACCATGAATAGAGCACCTTAGTTAGATGACACTATGCATTTGCTCATGTAGCTCAGCCTGTTGTCACTTGTAGTCAAACTATACTGTGCAGCCTTGCACAGACCAGGTAGGGTTGGGGCAGAGAGGATCTCAAAGGAGTGGCTGATTCTGCTTGATGGAGGGAGTAACATTCAGAGAAGACTTTTCAGGGAAAGTGATGCTGATCCTGCCTGGAAGGATGGACAAGGGCTTTTGGGGGGTGGGTGCATCGGTGGCGGGAGAGAGCAGGGCTTTCTGAGCTGGGGGAACAGAAGAGTTAGGGCTCAGAGGGTGGTACCTTGTGGGCATGAGGAAGAGAAAGACAAGGCTGGGCAGTTGGAGTTTCCTGGGCTCTGGGATGCTGGGGAGTCTGGACTTGATGCCCTAGATGATAAGGCTGCTGCTAAGGAGTTTTTCAGTAGAAAAGGATAAATGTGTATCCATTTGGAATCTTTCAAAGACTGTGGAAGAATGAGATAGGCAGCGAAAGATTGTTTTCAAGATTTTACCTTCTGTTGTTTTTTCAAAATGCCTTCTAGTCTCTCTTTTAGGGGAGCCTGACCTTGATCTTGAGCCTTTTTGGAGTGGTAGTGAGCAGTCACACAACTCTGTCAGGCAGCCCAACAGCTGTCAAGGCCGTGGTGTTGGCCAAAGACTGACGCCTCTGCTCAGGAGCTGGGAGAAGCCCGGGGAGGTGTTAGGTTCTCAGGTTGTGACAACAAGATGGGTGACATCTTTTCTGCCATGATTAGGGATCGGGCTGGGAGCTGGGGAAGATTGCCCTCATCCTCCCTTCCAGCTCAGGGTGGGCTCTCCAGGACTCAGGGGCAGCCATAAGGCCACACCAGCATTTTTGGTCAGTGAATTCAATTCAGTCCAATTACTAAGGATCCCGACCATTCATTCTGAGCATAAAGTCATTCAGGCTTCTCAGACATTAAGTCTTGGGCTTTTGGTTTCAGGGGACAGCAGGATAGAGAGATGATGAACCTAACAAAGTGCAAGGGGAGGTATTAATGAAACCAATTTTCCTACCCAAAGGTTATTAATTTGAAAGGTTATTAATTTCCTGCAAAGGGCAATGATTTTTCACTATGATGACAGAGTGAAATGCATCATATTTTATTAAAGGGAGATGTGAGTGAGACTGCAGTACTGCTCGGTGATAATTAAGAAAATGTCTGCCACCCGTTTGGCTTTCCCAAGCTTGGAGGCTGCTTGAACTTGTCCTCATCCTTGCCAGGGGGGTTCCCAGCTCATGCTCCCCATTTCACTGGCTGCACCGCCCTCCCGGTCTTCTAAGTAGAAGCTGAAGTGTCACCTTGATCCCCTACACCAGCCTTCCAGTCAATCTGAAGCTTTGGGTTCCCAAATATGCCTAGAATCCAGTTCTCTAGGTCAGGAGCACACTGTTTCTTGCTTGGTTGATTGCAACAGCCTCCCAACACCTCTCTCTCTCTCTCTCTGTTTGATCATGACATCCTGTCTCACACTGCTTCTCAAAGAATCTTCCTAGAACAGGAATGACTATCATATCCATTAGTGACTTTGAGCTTCGTAGTATTGTAGCCAAGGCCACCACCCAGTGATAATCCCTCGCTCCCCAGCTCCTCCCCTCCTGCTCCCCACTGCCAGTGGTTCCCTGCACCTCTGTACTCTCGCAAACTCCCCCCTCCCCCATCTCTGCTGCTCCGTGGTAAGCCCCAGACCACCCATTAAAATGGAACTCAGCCATCATACCCTCCAGGAAGCCTTCTCATCTAGTCAGAGATCATTACTTCCTCTTGCCGCCAGCACTGTATTGCATCTATGGTTCTAATGTGCTTGTCATGGGACCTGGTAATTTATTTGTTTAGGTGTGTGCTGTTTCCTCCACCAGGCTGTGAGCTCCCGGAGGGCAGTGCTGGTAGGTGCTCAATAAATGCTTACTGAATGATGCGGTATTCCATGCATCCAGGTCTCAGGTCAAAGGCTAAGGTTTGATTTGTCTGCCATGTATGCACTGGTCCTAAATGCAACCAATTTTCTTGTACTTAGTGATGGAATAGTTATATCTTCCTTCGTTTCAGGATAGCTGACTCAAATGCTAAGAAAACTATAAATGAAAATAAAACGGGGATAGAAATAGTACCTATCTCATGAAGTTGTTACAAAGATTAAATAAGATATTTGTAAAGAGCTCAGAACAATGCCTGGCACATAATTAGCACCTATGTGAGGCTGTGTTGTTAAAATAAATACCAACTGGAGCATCCAGCATCTTGCATTTTTGATCTGTGAGATCCTTTCTTTCTGTGAAAACTTAGCCCAGTTGCCCTCTCAGGACCAATTCTGTCTTAGGTGCATTGACTCCGGATTTGGCTGGAGAATAAGCTTGGCCGGGTGTCTAGGGCCTCAAGGCTCTTCGGGAGAGTCCTATGGAGAAACAGCTGTCAGAAGGAGAAGCCCTCAAACAACTGAACTGAACTGGCTTCTCCCTTTTCTTCCTGGCTTGACTTTCTTTTGGCGCGCATAGGAGTGAGGAAGTTAGGTTGTATGTATGTGTATATTCAATCATTTATTTCCTTAACAAAAACTTATTAAGCATATTTTATTATATTATGCCTTGCGCCCTGGCTAGGTACTCTTTGAAGGCACACAGGGCACCGCCTCTGTTTTTCAGGAGTCCCCAGTCTGGTGGGAGAGGCAAGTGTGAGAACCAGTCATTGCATGTGGTTGCTGTAGGTGCTGCAGGGGAGGGGTGCTCTGAATAGGGGCTAGAGAAGATGTCCAGAGAAGATGAGGCATCATTTGAGTCTAGAAGGATGAAAGATGCTTTAGGAGCTCACATCTAGGACAAACTGCTGAAGAAAGTGAGACTCTGGTATCTAAAAAAAAAAAAAAAAAAAAGATTTCGTGGAGGACATGAGTGTTGAAGGGCTGTTATGGAGAAGAGAGCCTAGAATTCTTTTGTGCAACTCTAGGAGATAGAAATGGCATCAGTGAGTGGGTGTGACATGGCAGAAAATTTTAGACTTTAAGTAGTTTACAAAAATTTATAGTTGAAGAAATTGGGACAACGAGAAAATAAGGGCAGTAAAACAACAAAGACAGAAATGCTAATAGATTAGTACTCTAAAAGGCACACTGTGTGATCATGTAATGTTGCTGGAGATAGGCCACCGATTTTATTATGAGCTTCTTATTGGCCAAATCGGAGAGGGAAACGAGCAATTATAGGATTCATGGCGTCCAGTGGCTCACACATTTCTGGTCCTTGAGCCTGAGATGGTTTCCTTCTATGTTATTGTGAAAGGAGTCCACCGGGTGAGGCAATGGCCACTGTCTTGAACACCATTCCTGCAAAATATGCACTAGTAAGTTTTATGTGGTTGACTCTGAGAGTCACAGTGCCAAACAGCATTTGAGTCACAGCGAATCTCTGTGAGGCTCTTCGCTATATTGCAGCAGTCGTCTCTGGGACCGAGCGAGGCAGGGGCCACTTCAGGTCACATTTTGGGTAGCAGGAAGGGGTAGAGCTCCAGAGCTCGAGTGTCTGAGTTTCCATGGGGGCAGAGTCTGATTGTCCCCTTCACAGAACACAGAGAATGCTGGTGCATTCTGGGCCGAGCCATGGCGTCAAGGATGCACTGCTGTCACCCATACCCACATGTATACCAAAATGTTTCCCAGGCTCTAGCCACTCGTTGTAGCCAGCTCTTGACTGGGCACCTCTCCCAGCGGATCCTTTCGGTACTGAGAACCCAGTGTAGCCCAACTGAATTTATTTTCTTTCCTCCCAATCCATTTTTCTTCCTTTCTCTCTACATTTCCTGCTATGATTCAAAACACCATTATCTGTCCATGCTATTGCTCAAGCTAGAAAACGGAGAGCTGTTCTAGAATGCTCTCAGGTCATCCAATACTGAGGACCCATCCTCAGGATTATCTTCTCTGTCCCTTGCCACTGGCCTAGTCTAGACCTTCATGCAATTTTTTTTTTAATTGTGAAATTGTAAGAGTCTTAACTTTTATTTGTAGAATTAATACAAACTCATTGTATATGTATAAATAACTTGAAAAATGCTGAAATGAGTAAAGAATCTCACTAGTGAGAGAAAAACACAAGTAATGTTTGGAGTATTTCCTTCTAATCTTGTGGAGATATTCGTTCCATAGATATTTATTTGGAGTATCTAAAATCGAAATCATATGACGCAAATGGTTTCATATGCTTCTTCACCTGTCTTAATGATTTTCCTATAGCATTACAAATTCTTCAAAAACATGCTTTTGAGGGGTGCCTGGGTGATTCAGTCAGTTAAGCATCCGACTTCAGCTCAGGTCATGATCTCACAGTTTGTGAGTTCAAGCTCCTCATTGGGTTCTGTGCTGACAGCTCAGAGCCTAGAACCAGCTTCGGATTCTGTGTCTCCCTCTCTTTCTCTGCCCCTCCCCTGCTCATGCTCTGTCTCTCAAAAATAAACAAACATTAAAAGAAGAAAAAAAACATGCTTTTGAAAAGTGGCATAGTTTGTGTACTTATTCCATTACTGTTGGACATTTAGGTTGTTTCGGTATTTTTTTTTTATTACAAACAATGCTCTGATGACCATCTTTATACATAAATCTTTGTCTAGAAAATCTATGACTATTTTCTTAGTCTAGACTTTTGAAAGTAGAATCATTAGCTCCTTAGGTGTGATCTTGTTCATATATCTTTATATATGCATATATATTCAGACTGACTTTCTGTACTTTTTAAGCCACTATTTATTGTTTCCTCTGTGCCAGGCACTTTTCTAAAAGTCTTCTTTGCATTAACTCATGTAAACCTCACAGCAACTCTGTGAGCAAGTTGTGAGAACACACCATGATTCTGTTATGAGTGAGGAAATGCGTTCCAATTGTATTTGATAGGAGTATCTCCTTCCCCGGGTGCATCTTCTATAATTGTTATATTCTCCTGTCTTTAGAAGAGATAAAGACACACCAGTGATAAGAACCTGGGGATGAGGCTATGGTTTTGAGAGACTATTTTTTTTTTTAATTTTTCTTTTCAACGTTTATTTATTTTTGGGACAGAGAGAGACAGAGCATGAACAGGGGAGGGGCAGAGAGAGAGGGAGACACAGAATCGGAAACAGGCTCCAGGCTCTGAGCCATCAGCCCAGAGCCTGACGTGGGGCTCGAACTCACGGACTGCGAGATCGTGACCTGGCTGAAGTCGGACGCTTAACCGACTGCGCCACCCAGGCGCCCCTTGAGAGACTAATAAAGGTAAACGGTGGAACCCTTTGAGGGAGTCAGCCCCTGTCACCTGGAAAGTGGATTGACGGACTAAGGAGCCTTGGGGTTGCCCTCTGCATGACAGCAAGTTCCTGGGGCAACAGAACTTCCTCAAAATCAGTCAGAAGCAGAAGCTGGGTGCAGGCCATTGCATTTTCTAATATTAGATTCCTTGCAGCAAATGATTTCTCCATTCCTAAGTCAGTCCCCAGGTTTGAGGTTCCTAATGTTTCGTATAAGAACAAATTATTTCATTTTCTTTTGGGTAAGGACATCATTAGGTGGTGACTGCAGGCAAATGAGCTGGCAGAGGAGAGAGCCACGGATTCTGCAGTAGAAGGTCTTGGTAGTAATCATTCTGTTTTCTGCCCGTGATGCCTGGGCTGGGTGCTTCTGCTCAGTTCCAGGTTTGTTGAGGACCTCGCGTGACTAGTGCTCAGGACACAAGTGCGTAATACAGAGGCCACAGGTATTAATATGCCTTTCACAGAGTTGTTTGTGAAATGTCTTCATGTTCATTTTTTAAATTGCTAAACTGTGTGTGTGTGTCATTTAATAAACTTTGTGACTTTGTTATTACACATTGCTGAAAATATTCTTAGACCTGGGACTAATGAGAGGGGTCCTCCGGAAGACCCCTCTAGAAACTTGTCTGACTGTGTCTTCTGTTCAGGATGGATGGAACCTACGAGAAAATTGTAGTCATAGCTCTTCCTGACTGCTGTGGTCATGCCTGTGATGTGTGCATACACAACACTGACTTCAGAATTTCTAGCATGACGGTAGGATGGAAAAACTTGAATGAGAATTTAGTCATAGCTGGGTCTTTAGAGATTCAGCTCTTAGCTGTTGCTGATCTTTGGTGATAAGCAGATTGGGCCCATGGCTGTGATTAGGAATGCTTCTCTGACTCCCACCATCTTGAATTTTTCCCGTCGCCATTTTGCTGTGAAATAAGATGATGACATAAGGGATGGAAGGAAAGCTATTTTCACAAGTCTGATTTATTCTGTTTTCTTTGTCTACTTTGGCCTGGTTTTGCTAGCCATCCTATAGCCTGAGACTACAATTCATTTCTACTTGGAGATTCCAGGGAAGAAAGTAACTCTAGGCTGAGTTTTCTTGCTGGAGAGATTTCTTTTTTCCTCCAGACTTTCTTCTTAAGCTGTATTCCTCTGCAACTCTGGCGAGAATCAGAATGAGTTTTTGTCTTTCAAAAAATCTGATTATGAAAGAGTATGCCATTCAGAAAAGTTTCCCATTTGTACTGGAATTCTCTGGAGGTAATGGTGCTTAATTCCTTAAAGTGGTTCCAAGGTCATGGTCACATTCTGCCCTGAACAGTTCAAGGTAGTGTGACCACCTGTCCTGTCAAACTAGGATGAGTTGGTCGCTCCAGTTCAAGGGCAACCGAGTGAATAAGTGGAAAGAGAAATGATAATAAAAATTGCCATCCTTGTTGATGATTATTCTGAGTTTTTAATTCAATATCCAGTGTGTGACGTACCTTCCTGCCTGGTATTTCCTCCTGTGGTCCCCTGGCCTGACATGCTCAGCTGTTGTGTCCTATTTGACTAGTTAATATCATTCTTTCTCAAAGTCAAAATGCAATCTTCATTTCCTCAGGGAAAATCTCTCTGAGTTTCCTGACTTGGTCACATCTTCCTATTATTTGTCCTTTTAGGTGACTTCACAGTTATAATTTTCTAATTGAGCAGTCATTACATAAATATCTATCTCCTATATTTGATGATAAGCTCCATGAAAGAAGAACCTAGGTCTGGTTTTGCTCACATTAAAACTTTATCCAGTAGACCAAGGGGCTGTGGAGTGTCGTGGCCAGGCATCCAGACTAAGAGCCACGTGGCTTGGGTTCAAGGTCCACTTCTGACATTTACTACTTGTGTGACCTTGGGCAAATTTCTTAACCTTGCCATGCCTGAATTTTTTCATTGTATCATCTTTAAGATGGAGGTAATAATAGTACCTATATTAGAGAATTATTTATTGAATTAGTATTAATACATTCTGTAATAGTGCCAGACATGTAGCATGTGCTATGTAAATGTTCACTATTATGAATTTGCCATAAAAAAATGTTGGAGGAATGAAAATCATCTTGAAATGGATCACCGACCCAAATTTAGAAGCAAAACCCATAAAAATTCTAGAAGAAAACAGGAGAAAATCTTGATGACATTGAGGAAAGCAAAGTTTTTTTTGTTTTGTTTTTTGGACACCAAAACACAAATCATGAAAGAAAAATTTGATAAATTAAATACATCTGATCTTAGAAATATTCCACTGAGCAAATGAAAAGCCAAGCCAGACTGGGAGAAAATATTCAAGATACATATATCTGACAATGGACTTTTATCCAGAATATGTAAAAAACACTTACAGTTCAAGCATAAAAAGACAAACAACCAATTATAAAATGGGCAAGAGGTTTAAGCGGCTACATCTTATAAAAAGATACACACATAGCATAGAAGCACACGAAAACATGCTCAACATCATTATTCATGAGAGAAATGAAAATTTAAACCTCAACTAGATACCACTTCTCCTCCTCTAAGATGGCTAAGATGAAAAGAGATGGACAGCATCAATTGTAGGTGAGGATGTGGAACAGCTAGAATTTTTCACGCATTGCTGGTGGGATTGCAAAACACTGCAGCCACTTTGGAAAATTGTTTGACAATTTCTTATAAAGGTAAATGTACCATAAGCTCATCAAGTCCAAGCCTCGGAGCTTACCCAAGAGAAATTCAAACATATGTCCACACAAAGATGCAAGAGTTTACAGCAGCTTTATTCACAGTAGCCCCCAACTATTAGCAACCCAAATCCCCATCAACTGGTAAATGAGTAAATATATACAGGAATCTACCACATTGGAATACCACTCAGCAATAAAAGGGAACAGATTTCTGATCCATGCAAGCACGTAGCATGGATGAACCTAAAATGCATTACACTAAGTGAAAGAGGCCGAACTTGAAAGGTTGCATACTGTGTGATTCCATTTATATCACATTCTGGAGAAGGCGAAGCTAGCCCTAGAGAGCTGACCAGCGGTTTCCAGGGGCCAGGGACAGAAAAGGCAAAATGGAATCTTTTGGAGGGATTGAAATGTTCTGTATTTTATGATGATAATGGTCCCTTAAATATACATTTAAAAAAAATGTTGGAAAAATAAACTATAGCCTGCAATACTGTGGTTTCTCCACATTACTTAGGGTTCAGGCCGGGGCACTATAGGCTGAACAGCAGGTTTTCTGTGTCAGTTACTTGTGCAGGACTGGGCTGGCCTGAGAAGGCAGGATATTTCTGAGTCCTCTGGGAGTTGGTGTCAATCTGCAGAGAGTGCTCCAGCCCTGACTTTGAACCAAATGATAGGATCAGGCTGGGACATGTCTAGCCCTCCAAGACTTGAGGAAGATTTGGCCTATCTAGAAGGCCCTTCCAAGTTCCTTTGGGCTAGGGATGACCAGGAGTGCCTGGGGAGACCATTCTTGGGAAACCAAATCATCTGGCCAGAGAAGGTTAGGGATGAAAGGGACTTGGAGACCATGCAGTGTCATGGCACCCAGCCTGGTTTCTGACTTTTAATTCTCTTTTAATTCTCTTTCTGTGCATGTCAAATAGCCTACATTTATTGAAGAGTTATTCATTTTCCTGCTCTTTTTAATAAGGGTATAGACAACACCATCAATTTACTCTTCTAGTCCTCTAGAGAGAATCAGTAGCTAGAATTCCAGCAAAAAGCAAAGAAACTCAACATTTAGTTGACTTGTGTTATACAATCTCTTTACAACTTGTTTGAAATAGCTCAGTGATGCCCTTTGCTGACCCCCAACCATTGCTCCCTAGGGACCAGTGACCAGAATGACCTAGTCCAACTTCCTAATTTTGTAGTTGAAACAAGGACCCAGAGAGGCCAACTGACATGCCCCAAACTGTGCATCTGGTTAACAGCAGAATCAGAAGAACTCAGCTCTCCCAACATTCCCAGCATCTTTCTACTGGGCTGGGGTTGAGAAGTCCCAACCCACAAACTGGCCAGGCTTTTGGGACTCTGTTCCTGTCACTACTGTAAAGCTCAGAGGGCTCACACACCATGCCTCACAAAGGCTCATCTCGCTAAGGGAGGCCCCTAGATGTCAATGAGAAAGTGTGTCTTAAGTTAAGAAGAGAGTTGCTAGGGCCTTGTCTTGCCTGTGGGAAATGCCCCCAAATGATTGAGGTGACCCACGACCTCCTCGAACACCTGCCAGAACTGTTGTCTGCCAGCCTCAGCCTCAGACTCCATGTCTTTTCCTCCCATCACAGTGGATAACACTAGAATTCTTACACAGCCAAGAGACCGTGATGTAGGTGTGTGACCAGCGTCTGGCTGGGGTAAGCTGGCTAGGAGCTGGACAAGTCAAAGAGCAAGTCCTTCAACAGCTCTTGGAATGGTGGATCTTGGTTTAAAATCAGTTTTCTGAGTGCTATTTTAATAGACAGATGAACTGAATGACGTTCTTATTTCAAAATTTTATTTGGCTGTATAATGACTATCTAACTCTTTATATATATATAATATTTATTGTCAAGTTAGCTAACATACAGTGTATACAGTGCGCTCTTGGTTTTGGGGGTAGATTCCCGTGATTATGATTAACTCTCGACTTTGAGCTTCATGTCCTCTTATCCCTGTCTGTCTTGACATGACCTACACAATTGCCAAGGAGGCTTACAAGGAACAGAAGGACAGGTCAAGGCAGATGACCTTAACTCTAATTATGGGGTTTAGGGCATGATCAGATGGTATCACAGTCAAGGGCTCTAGGAGCACTTGAGTCTTTTCCCAGCTCACAGCCACCCACCTCACTGAGATAAGCACCCTGGGAGCAATGGTGGGTGGGAATCCTGTATCTCCATTGGAGACTCAGGTGGTCTCTTCAAGTCTGGTTCTGCTTCTGTGCACTACTGATGGGCATACAAGTGGTCAACTTTTGCTTTTACTCTATGACAGACACTCTGCTAAGCCTTTATTTTACTTTATACCTGCTGAGATCTCCAATGCCTCATCTACTCTCTTATTCTTAGCTCCAGAGAAAGGGCAGACCCAGGATGGCTTTTCCAAACAGACCTTGGGACAGTGGCTTGAATGGGAAAAGACAACACAAATCCTTCTCATCTAATTTAGCTTCCTAGTGGCACAGCTTTGGTGCTGATATTGAGGTGGGGGTACTCTGTTCACTCATTCATTCATTCATTCATTCCTCTTTCTATCACTTCCTGAGTGCCTGTGCTGTGCCAGGCATTTTCCCACAAATGAAAGTTGCTTTCAGCTAAATTTTTTCTGGAGCAAGTATCAGGCTTTCTTCCCTATTCTTTTAAAAAATATATTTGTTGCACAAAAGCAGAGTAATAGCAGAAAACAAAATTCAAAAAATATATACTCACATTCTTATCATTTTAATGGATTGACTTTTTATTTTCCTGTGTTTCTATTCTGTATCCAGAAGCAAATATATTTTTCATGTAACTGCACAAATATAATTGCTTTTTGCTTTTTTCATTTCCCATTATATAATAAACATCTCTCCATATTCCAACAGTGCTCATACTCATCATTTTTAAAGGCTGAGTAATATTCCACTGAGGGGATGTTTCATAATTTATGTATCCATTACCCTATCTGGGACAAGCAGTATGTTTCCAATTTTTTACCTTTATAAACAGGGTTGCAATGAACTTGATGCAGAAAGCTTTTCCTTTCAGAGAATTATTTCTACTACAAGGAACTACCTGGCGTGGGATCACTTGGTTAAATGGTGAGATCATTTTGCTGACATGGGAGCTGAAGCAATTTTACAAGTAAGTTCCCCACAGGGTGTCAGCTACAATTATTACCAAGCCAGAGAACTGCATAAGACCTTGAATGTTCTCATTAAAGGTGATGATGGGGGGCTGGGGAGTGGGTGTAATTGGTGAGGCAGGGTAAAAGCCTGTTTATGTGGCTATCATTTACTTTTTGCTAGTAACTCAGAACACCTTATTTTATCGAATCCTCATAACACCCCTACGAGTAAGTGCTATTCCAAAAGGAAATAAGGTCTCAGAGAGGATAAGGGTCTTGGCCAAGGTCACACAGGTGGTTGTTGGGCTGGGTCTCATGCCGAGGGTGGCTCCCTTGAGGTCCTGGAAGTCAGCCACCTGCTCAGACCCACAAACCTCCTTAGTGAGGCCTTCAGAACCCCACAGGACACATGCTGACCATGAGGCTGTGGAATCAGTCTTAGAGTTACACTCCGTGGTCACAGGTGTGGCTGTGTTGAACTGCATTTATGTGGCAGCTTTGAAGAAGGCCCAGAACCTGAATTGAGGGCATGTCACATGAGACAAGCAACTGAACACGTTCTTTTTTGGGTCCACTGCATCTGCTTTTATAGGTAACATGACTTTAGACACAGAACTGTTCAACTTATATTTGGCTATTGGTGTAACTGTGCATTGGAACATCTCTGTGAAGTCCTAGTTTCCTGTTAACTTGTCCTTGTTGACCTTGAGCAAGTTATTTAACTTTCTGGGCCTCATTTTCCTCATCTGGAAAATGAAGGGTTTGGAGCAGCCAGCCCTAAGGTCTCCATGGTGGTTCAGTGAGACGTCCTCGTCTCCTTTAGTCAGCTGGGCCAGGATTCTAGACCTGGCTTTCCTCCCAGACCAGCTGGGCCTCAGTTTCCACCTCTGGAACACTGAGAGGTTGGGAGAAGCCCTAAGACTGTCCCATCTCTGAGTTGCAATGAGTAAAAGATGCCAGAGAGAAGAACGTGTGAAGCCAGGCAAGAAGAAAAGTGAGAGCAAAGCAGCATGACCTGGGTCATGTTCCTAGCTGTGTTTCCCCCAGGAATGTGCCCCTCTCCCTGGCTGGAATCTGAACCTGATGCTTTGCAAAGGTAAACACTTGCAGCATGAGGAAAGCACTAAGCATTAACTTGGGCAAACAGCCCCAAGGTTATTCTTTCAGGCAAAAGTAAATCATAGGTGGGGAACGTGAGCTGAAGCACATGGGTTATGTTCTCTAGGGCAGGGGCTTGGAGGCAACCTGATGAAGGAATGAGCTTGACCTGATCCCTGAGCCTCCTTGGGGCTTTCCTGTGTTGTGGCCTAGAGCTGAGAGGGCCAGTCACTGGGTATGATCTTAGAGGCTGACGAACCACCATGGCCCATTTATTCAGGCATTCATGCATTCATTTTACCACACATTTAAGGAGCACTTACTATGTGGCAGGGCTGGTTCTGAACGATGAAGATACAACAGTGAACAAGACAAACCATGCTTTCAAGAAGCTCATGTCTTATGGTGGAAGTAAGTGAGTAGACAATTGTTATGCGGCTTGGTAAGTGTTTTGATGGTGGAAGAATAGGAGAGGCACCTACCCAGCCATAGTGTGCCTGGGGTGAAGGCAGCCAGAGGAATCCCATTGGTAGGTAGTGTCACCAGTTACCCAGATACTCTTGGGGATTCCAATCAAGGGCTGGTCCTGAGGGGAGAGAAAGACTATGGAATGGGGAAGGAGGATGAGCCCACATGTGGCCAATGTGGTCACCTCTCTACTTCTAGAGCTGGAGGTCATGGCTGTAGACTGCACCCTGGACCCTTCAGCTTTCCTGAGCCCTCATCTCCATTGAGGCTCCTCAGGCTGTGGGGTCTGCAGCACAGCTGTCCCCATCATGTGCATATTCATTTCCTGATGAAGAAATAAGGAGTTGTTCAGTGGTTGGCCCAAGGCCAACAGCTGGCTGAAAAAATCAAACCAGGCCCAGAATCTCATTTTTCGACCTCTCTCTCCATATGTCTAAGTTCTGAGACTGTAAGACCTTTTGGCCATGTGCTTTTACCCTTGTTTCACTTTCCCTAAGATAGTTTTCTACACCCCTGTCTTCCCTTCCCTGCCTGTGTCTGGAGGCATAGCTCACTGCTGCTTGTCCCCATCAGATCACAGACATGGACTCCAACAATTTCTGGAGCACCACGGGAAGCGATGGTGGAGGCAGAGAGGTGTAGAGGGAAGGGTGCTGGCTTTGGAGGCAGCTGGCCCTGTATTTGATTCTCTATCAGTTATTAGTTGTGTGATCTTGAAAAGTTCACTTAACCTGTGGGAGCTTCCATTTCCTTCTCTTAAATTGCCACCATGAATCTGAGACTTGGTGAAATGTCTACTATAGACATTCAATATACAGCTTCTCTTTCCTTTCAAAGCTTACCTAAGATCTCTTTTGTCTCAAGACTTGACCCAGCAGAGTTCCTTCTGGATAAGTATTTGCAAAGATTTTTGCCAGCCTCCTTAGCACCTTTCTGTGAATTCTGTTTACCTCTTTTAGACAGCACATGACATGTCTTGGCAAGGATGCTCTGCCTTTGTGCCAAAAGGAGGCCCCTCTTTGGAGTGAGATAAACGTGTAAAGTGCCTCCCACATGCCTGGAATGTGGCAAGTTCTCAATGAATAGAGATGGCTATCATCCTATTGGCAGTAACAGAAGTAGTGATTGGTGTTGCTATTACAACATCTTGTTCTTTGAAGGGTCCTTCTACGCCCTGTCAGTAACTTATCATGAATAGATAGAATGTCAGATAGGATAACTTTTCATGTCAAAGTGATATGGGATCACCTTCATGTCAAAAGTTGGAATGGACCAGAATATCAGTGTTGGGAATCTGCAGGGTAAAGCCCCTAGGAAGCACCTAGGAAGACATAGGTCTCATCCTTGGCTTTTTTCCAACACAGTTATCTCAAATATGTGCATAGACATGCCCTACTGAGACTCTCCCAGGAGGAGAGTATCTCTGACTTGTTTGAGGAGTGAGCTGTGCTTAGCTCTTTCTCTGGTTGGAAGCCTGCAGGTATAGGCTGGACTTCTTGTATGAGAGAATATGACTGAGCAAGGGGAGAACCTGAGTGACAGAGCTCAGCTTGTCAGTAACGGCCAAGAAAACTCTGAAAGAAAAAATAAAGAACGATGAGGGAAGGCTCTCCTTACTAGATGATAAAACCTACAATAAAAATTCAATAATGCAACTGTGTGTACTGGTGCGTGGACAGATAGACCAAAGAAGCAGAACAGAAATCCAGAACACCTAAGTACATGTAGAAATTCAGGATTTGATAGCAGTGGCCTCTCAAATCAGTGGGGTAAAGATGGACTTTTCTTTTATTTTTTGTTTTTTAAATGTTTGCTTATTTCTTTTGGGAGAGAGAGAGAGAGAGGGAGCAAGTGGGGGAGGTGCAGAGAGAGAGGAAGAGAGAATCCCAAGCAGGCTCCATGGTGTCAGCACAGAGCCCTATACATGGCTCAATCCCACGACCATGAGATCATGACCTGAGCCAGAATCAAGACTCAGACGCTTAACTGACTGAGCCACCCACGTGACCCAGGATGGACTTCTAAATAAATAGTTTTGTGAGGTGCTTGGGTAGCTCAGTTGGTTAAGTGTCCGACTTTGGCTCTGGTCGTGATCTCGTGGTTTGTGAGGTAGGGCTCTGTGTAGAGCTCTGTGCTGTTAGGGCTTTGTGTAGGGCTCTGTAGCCCTGTGTAGGGCTCTGTGCTGTCAGCTCAGAGCCTGGAGCCTATTTTGGATTCTGTGTCTCCCTTTCTGCCCCTCCCCTGCTCATGCTCAGTCTCTCTCTCCTTCAGAAATAAATAAACACTAAAAAAAAATTAAATAATTAGTTTTGGGACACCTGGCAAAAGATAGAAAGATATAAAATTTGGAACCACACCTCACACCATATACCAGAAAAATTCCAAATGGATCAAAGTTTTGAATGAAACAATGGAATCCATAAAATGACTAGGAGAAAATTTGGGCAAAGTCCTTTATCACCTTGTAAGCAAGGATCCTCTGAGACTGAAAATTCAGAATCTGGAAAAGATTACTAACTTAGATGATATTAAAACAAAACAAAAAAAAAAACCTTCTGAATGGCCAACTCAGTAAATAAAATAAAATAAAATAAAATAAAATAAAATAAAATAAAATAAAATAATGTTATAAGCAAAGTCAAAATATCAATAACAAAAAGAAAATAACTGCAACTCATAACACAAAAGGGTTTTCTCCCTGATATATAAAGAGTGCCTAGAAATCAAGAAGAAAAGAACAACAACTCAAAGAAAAATGGGCTGAGACCATAAAGGTGCATTTCATAGAAAAAGGAATACAACCTATGCTCAACCCCACTAAGAAGAAGAAAAATATAAATTAAAATTATACCGAGGCACAAGTCTTTCTTATTGGGTTGGTAAACATTAAAGAATTGATCACACTCCTCAGCGGTGAGGCTAGCAGGAATGCAAAACAGTGTAATGATAGAGCGGGATTTGGAGACAGCCATGAAGGTTACAAATGCACTTGCTCTTTACTCAGCATTCCCTTCCTGGGAATTTACCCTGTGGATGTATCTGCACACATAAGATGAAATTAATACAAGGTCATTGTAGTATTGTCTGTAATTGTAAAATACTGGACACATTTCAAGGGTCCATCTGCAGACCAGATAACCAAGCTGGGGACATGTCCCTCAGTGGAATGCTATGTGGCTCTACTGAAGAAACACTCTGTACTGATGAAGAAGATATAGAATGTATTACTAAGTGACAAAAGTCAAGTAAAGAATGGTATCTAGAGTGTGACATCTTCTGTGGAAAAGTGGGAAATAAGTAAATTCACATTTGCTTTTATCTGCATAAAGACACATTGGAAAGATACAGGAGAAGTCAATAAAAAAGTGATTCCCCATGAATTAAAAAAAAAAAGTGATAACCCATGGTGGAAGAGAGGGGGAAAAATGGATGAGGACATGAGAGGATGGGCAAAACTTTGCAAATCTATCCATTTTATATTCTTTTCGTTTGAGCCGTGTGAGTGTTTTCCTTCTTCAGAAAATAATCTTAAATAAGACAAAGTACACCTGCTGCTGGACCCCTCCCAGGCCCCAGAGGGCTCTGGGAGCTGACCTTTCACTGTCTGACTGGGGCCCAAAGTTTCCACTAGCCCCATCTGTCTTCCCAGGCCTACCTCTCTGCCTCAGTAGGCGTCTGCCTGTCATGCTTCTAGGCCTTCACTGACCTTGGCCTCATGGGCCCTTGACTTCAGCTGTTGGATGGGTCAGGAGGTCAGGCTCTTTCCACGTGATCTTAAAGAGTAGAGGTGACCCCACAGGGAATTCCCAAGTAGCCAGCTTCCCTTCTGGAAGAACTGAGCCTGGAAGATGGCAAAGTGCTTGGAGCCATGGGGAGCCAAGGTGTGAGGGGTTCTATGGAAGGAGACTGGTTTAGAGCTTGGAAGCTGGCAGCGAGGGCTGTGATGGGGCCCAGTGGTGCCCACTCACCAGCTCAGCATCAGAAGGGGCAGAGGGAGGGAGTGGAGAGCACACGCTTCTCAGTCAGGAAGCCTCTGCCCAGGGCCTCTCAGAGACCTCTCAGAGACTGACGCTTCCTCGGCAGCCGGTCCATCTGGGCTGGTGCTCACACAGTGCTGGGAGCGAGGATATTTTAGATGTGTCAAAAGTGATGAATGTTGGAAAGTGCCATCGGCGTCTCTGGGAACTCACAGTTCATACTGGCAGCTGAGATGTGCCAGGCTCTTTGGAAGAAACTGAACTCCAGAGGAAATTGGCAAGTCTTTAAAACTTGGCTGCTCCTGCTCACCATCCCAGATGTAGGTGGCGGGTGAGGTGGGCTCTCCAAGTGGTCAGAGCGCCACGAGGTCAGTGGAGACTTGGCCGGGTGTGGCAGAGCCTGAGGTCTTGGCAGAAAGAAGTGGCATTCAGGAGCAAGAGCATATCAAAGAGTGGGCACTCGGGAGCTGAGGCTGGAGGGAGTGGACTTGGGAAGCCCTGGGACCGCAAGGCTGGCCTGGTAAGCACTGCCGGCCAGGACGAGCAGAGGGCAATAGCCAGAGCCAGTCGGAGCCTGGATGAGAGCCCAGGTCTTGGGCCCGAGAGAGGCTGGAACAAGGCTCCAGTGTGTCTGGATTTGAAAACACCCCAGGGAATGTGTTACTAGAATTCAACATCTACCCTGAAGATCATGCGTTCTAAGAGGAGGGCGCCCCAGTATTCTGTTTCCAGTATGGCCTCATTCTGCACCTGGTGTCGCTGTTCTCTGCCTCTGCAGGAAGGGGGTGCACCCCCAGGTACTCAGGAGCCGGGAGCAGGGGAAGCTGAGGTGGTGGCCACTCTGGCCTGTGGCTGGCCAGAAGAAGGAGGATAGGATCGTCCCATGAAGGGCTGAGGTTGGGCGAGTAGGTCAGCTGTAGGCTGGTCACGGAAGAAGAGAGCTGTGAGGAGTCTGGATGTGAGCACAGGGGTTCCGGTGGCGGTGGTGGTACAGGACCCAGCTGGGCCAGCCCAGCCTGTCTCCCGAAGAAGGACAGAAGGGGGCAGGGTGTTAGAGATGGATGGAGAAGCGGGCATCAGCTCTACCTGCTTAACCTGTCGAGGTCTGCATGGGTCTTTCCAGCCTTCTCTGTCCACATCCTCCCCATCCTGCCAGACACCCTGACATGCTGCTCCAGCCAGAGCCACTTGGAGACCCCCCAGTGCCTGTCCCCTCTTGCCTCCATGACTTTGCTCTTGTGGTTCCCTCCGCCAGGAGTTCTTGCTCCCCTTCCTACACCTCAGCCCTCAGCTTGAAGGAACGAGAATGTATGTTTCAGGAACCTTCTGACAACCGGTCAGGTGAAGGGCCCCTTCTGCGTGTGCCCCAGGCTCCCATGCAGATCCTGAGGAAGGGATTCTTTGTCTCTCCGCTGACTTCACAACTCAGCTCTAAGGCGTATCTTATGCATTCACGTGGCCCCAGCACCTAGCACAAGTCTGGCACCGAGGTGGGTGGTTTCCTGGATTGAATTAGCAGGATCATTTATTTTTCTGCTCTTCCTAGGGAGACATTTGTCACAGTGAGCCAATATTGAGAGGAAGGCAAGGGTAGAGGCAGGGACCCTGCACTGTGTCACTTTTTTAAAAATTATTGTTAATGCTTAATTATTTTTGAGAGAAAGAGAGACAGAGTATGAGTGGGGGAGGGGCAGAGAGAGAGAGGGAGACACAGAATCAGAGGCAGGCTCCAGGCTCTGAGCTGTCAGCACAGAGCCCCACCCAGGGCTCCAACTCACCAACAATGAGATCATGACCTGAGCTGAGGTCAGACGCTTAACTGACTGAACCTCCCATCCGCCCCGCACTTGTGTCACTTTTAATACCCACAGTCCCCTTCAGTGCTGTGAGCTACTAATACAGTTATCCCTGCCTCTGTTCACTCTCTAGGAATGAGCTGGAAAAAAGGCACTAACAGATATGAAGAAAGTTCCAGACATTCTTTGAAATTATGAGTGGTTCTTTGTTTTGTCCTCACCTCCAAGTCCTAGAGACCCTGAGCCCGCCTCCTTCCCTCACCTCCCTTCATCTGTAATTCCTCATTTTCTTTCAAGCCTTAAAGTTCAGTTTTTAAAAACTGCCTTTGTGAAGGCTTTTCTGATCTGAAACTGTTTGTTGAGATATTAATAAGGGTTATGGGGAAAAGGAATTTTGTGGTCAAATAAATTTGAGAACTATATTAAGCAACATTGATCAACATTCCTGTTGGCCAGACAGAGATGTTAAGCCACTACTTACTGTGTATGTAATCTCTAGTAGGGGCAAATGTTACGCAGTGGTTCTCAAACACAATTACTTTGGAGCAGAATGCCTCTGCCCCCCACATGCCTTTGTGTGTATCCGCAACTCTGGGACTGATATCTCATCTCTGGGACACACTTGAGTACATCTTGTTGGAGGATAGACAGTTTTCTATCATGCTTGTATCCTGATAGAGTTGCACTCACGCTCAACTCTGCGTGTGTGTGTGTGTGTGTGTGTGTGTGTGTGTGTGTGTGTGTCCAAGGCTGACACTAGCTTCTCTAATGAGAGCAAGACCTTAGGTGTGGGACACAGGCCTGGGCACTTTGAGGCGTACAAGGTGTTTGCTGTAGGTGGTGATACAGGAACGTGAGAACCATGTGAAACCCGCAGCAACCATTGCCGTAATATTCTTGCTGTCCAGAGATGACCCCTGTCTTGAAATCTTTGTGTATTTCCTTACAGATTATTCCCACACAGATATACGGCATGCAGGATTTTACTTATGGGTTTTCTTGAAGTGCGGAGGGTCTGTTGATCAAAAGTTGTGGAATGTGTAGAAATGGAGCCACTTTCAAATAGTATTTTAACTGGCTGGGAAATTATCTTTTTTAAAAAAACAGACAAGTTGAATTGTTTTCGATTTGTGCTCCTAGGATCCCAAGCCTGAGTGCCCTGTGGAGCGGGCTGTTGCGGGGGGTGAGGAGGGAAGGCACAGGTTGAGAGGGCAGCTTCCTGACTGCCCACCTCTGTTTTACTCCAAACAATGCTGCCTTCAGGAGTCAACATTTTCTGCTGGATATTCTGTTTGTCAGAATCTGAGAAACAGATTCTGTGGATGACATACATTTAAAACCCACAAATCTAGACCAATCAGCTTAACATATTAAAATGAAACAAAAACTGTGGTCCCAAAAAGTTAAACCTCATGTTAATTAATCAATCACACCTCTGGATACTGGATCTAGAGCTCACGCTTCCCAATACACCACTGAATGCCCTTTCTCCACACCCTTGCATTTGCTTATTTCCTCCTGACTCAGTTTCCAAAGAGAAGAATAAAAGGCAGCAAGGAGCAAATAGCCGCAAAGATACTGCACTAACCCCACGGAGAAACAGTTGGGTGAAAGGTACAGAGCAATGCCATCTGCTCCTCATTTCATGTGCTTCCCTGCCGTCCTCCTTAGGCTGGGCCTTGAAATGTAAAGAAATGTATGCTCAGAGTGACGGCAGCTTCTGCCAAGAATAACCCATAAGCAGACACAGTACAATACCCCAGTCTCCAGTGAAATGAACTGTTTAATCAAAACTGCTGTGTTCTGTAAATATTCAGTCTATTGATGAAGAGCTCTGCAAATAGGGGCAGCTCCTAAGCAAGCCTCCTGAGAGAATTTGGGAGGAACTAAAGAAGACAGAGAATAATGGCAGACATGCGTGTCTTGATCACCGGGATGGGGATGCCTACAGATGAGGGGCTAGATTGAGTTATCGGATACCTACCTACCTACTGTATGCAACACTCTGCATTCATTGCAGTGGTGGGGTGGGGCAAAGGGGACAAAGAGGGCTTCAGGAGCACGTTTCTCAATCCTTCCCTTTGCCTGGCTGGTTGGAATGGTAGTCCTTTTAATGATAGTGATGTTAATACTCGCCGAGTATTTACTGTGCCCCACTCAGTTCACTAACCTCTCAAAAACACTCTGAGGCAGCCAGACTCATCCTCAAACACAGGTGGTTGGCTTCCAGAGTGGACATTATTTTTAAGGCGATGAAGCTTATTTATTTATTTATTTAAACTTTTAAAAATGTTTATTTTTGAGAGACAGGGAGAGACAGAGCATGAGCAGGGGAGGGGCAAAGGGAGAGAGAGAGAGAGAGAGAGAGAGAGAGAGAGAGAGAGGATCCGAAGCAGGCTCCAGGCTCTGAGCTGTCAACTCAGACTCTGATCCGGGGCTCAAACCCATGAACCGTGAGATCATGAACTGAGCCAGTTGAATGCTTACCGACTGAGCCACACGGGTGCCCCTGAGCTTATTGATTTATATGAAGTGTAATGTATGCACAGCAAGGTGCACAAATCCCAAGTGTATAGCTTTGTGAATTTCTACATATGTTTATAACCACTGTAGCCACCACCCAGAACAGCTCAGAGCACATTTCCATTCCCAGCTGGTTCCCCCAAACCTGTCTCCAGGGAATACCACCAAAGATGTAACTGTTATTCTGACTTCCATCACCTGATATTAGTACTGGCTATTTTTGAACATCAGGTAAGTGGGTTTGTACCACACTTGCTCTTTTGTGCATGCTCCCCTCACTCAACAGTGTGTGAGGTTCATTCGTGTTGTTGCATATACAGAGCCTGTATTTTCACTTCTGTGCCATACTGCCTTTTGTCAAGTTAACTAACGCCATGCTGCCTTCTGGAAATGTCTCCCAGAAAGTGGTTTGGGTTATGCACAATTGGCTGAGCCTGAAGGGGTGGAGTGAGATCCCAAAAGGTTAAGTTCAGGGTGGGGCCAAAAAGAGAACTTTTTAAAATTTTATTTATTTATTTATTTATTTATTTATTTATTTATTTATTTAATATTTGTTATTTTAGAGAGAGAGCACGGGAGGGGAAGAGGGAAAGAGAGATAGAGAGAGAGCACGTTCCAAGCTCAGTGCGAAGCACAATGTGGGGCTCAATCCCATGACCCATGACCTGCGCTGAAATCAAGAGTTGGACATTCAACTGACTGAGCCACCCAGGTGCCAAAAAAAAAGACTATTTTTTAGATGAACTCCCAGGGGCTGTGCAATTCAGTTCCTCACTGCTGACTTCCATGGTCCTAGGCTCACTGGCATAAACATAAGCTTTTCTTTTGCTTTTGTATTTCTCTTTTTACAGGACAAAAATCTGTCACTGCCACCTCCTCAAACACGCCAGCAGCAATTTTCAGGCATTTAGGGATGTGGTTTTCAACTGAGGGGCCATTTTGTCCCTCTTCCGCCACTGGGGCCATTTGACAATATGGTAGCCAATTTGAGATATTTTTGCTTGTCAGGACTGGGGGAGAGGTTGCTACTGGCATCTAGTAGCTGAAGGCCAGGGATACTGCTAAATATCCCACAATGCTCAGGACAGCACCCTCAACTCCCCAAATTATCCAGCTCAAAATGTAAATGGACCAAGAAACCTTGGTCAACACTGACTCTAGAAGTTGTTTCCTTTTCTGATTCAGGAAAAGAAGAAACAGGGTTTCATGGAAAGAGCTCTTGACTGAGAGATAGAAGACCCCTAGAAGTTCAAGGCCCTCCTCTGCCAACCAACTAGCTATTTGACTTTGTTCAAATCACTTAACCTCTGTGAGGCTCACTCCCCTCATCTTTTGCTGGGGACTTGCTGCCTGCCTCATACTTATAGACTTGTCAGGATCAATTGAGAATGTCAAGGGAATTGCTTTGAAATGCTTACATATGATTATTTTATTTGACTGTGACAGCAAAGCATGCTTATATGGGTGTTTTTGTGTCTAATGTCAGTGCAGGAATATGTTCAGCAGGATTTCTGTTTCCCAGTGTTCAGTTTCCAGGGCCATAGCCTCATCCTCACATTTGTGTGGGGAAGGAGCTCGTCTACAAAGGGTGTTTCCTGGAACCATGGGCAGGGCTTCTAAGGTCTCTACAATTCTCTGAGGTTGTAGTTCTCAACACACAAACTTGCAGTCTCGAAATTCTCTTTCGAATTCTTGTGAGACCCCCAAAGAGGTTCACTTCAGAAAAACGAGATATTTTTAGTGCTGAATCTTGGGTTTGATTTTGTCGTGTGCGAGGCTGAGTGCCATAGGCCGCCCTAGATGAGGATATGGGATGTTAGGACGACGTCCGTCTGACAGCATGTTGTTTGGCTTAGGGTCACACCATGTAGAGTAGACAGGGTACAGCACTGTGAGAAAGAGGTAGAGGTCCGGTCCTGTGCAAAGCTGGTGTAAAAAGCTCTTTGGCATTTATTAAAAACATTGGAGAATTTTGCTTTGCGAGTCAATAAGAGAATGAAGTGAGGCGGTAAACGGTTCTATTCAAATACAATGTTGAGGGGAGACTTAGTGTGGTAAGGAATAGTGTGGAACAGAACGGCTGGCCATCATTTTGCAATTATTTATTTTTAAAAAAATGTTTATTTTTGAGAGAGAGAGAGAGAGAAAGAGAGAGAGAGAGCGCAGGGGAGGGGCAGAGAGAGGAGACACAGAATCCGAAGCAGGCTCCAGGCTCTGAGCTGCCAGTAAAGAGCGCGACGCGAGCCTTCAACTCACGGGCCACAAGATCATGACCTGAGCTGAAGTTGGACGCTTAACTGACTGGGCCACCCAGGCACCCCATATTATAATTATTAACACTATAAGCAATGTCGTTTGGAATCTTAATCTTAATACAGGGCTGTGGTGGGTTGAATCTTCTTAAGTGAGCCGCCTCCAATTCTAGTGTTCCGAAGTGTCTAGCAAAGTTTTCAGCTTCTAGCCAAGATGGAATAAGACTATTCAGATTTGTCTTCTCACCTTAAGCAACTGTACAACATACACGAAACCGCAGTTTTCGAACATTTGGCAACAAGCGGCATACAGGACAGTGGACTTGAGAAAGGGGGAACAAAAGAGCAGTTTCCATCATTGCCTCAGTTTGCAACCTGGGGAGCATTTCCAGGGGATGGACCCCTCCTGTGGGAAATGGGAGACCGAGCTGGGCTTATGGAGAAGCGTGCTGGAGAGGAGAAAGCCCCAGAGGTCTGAGGTCTGTAGAGGGTCCCCTGCAGTTTTCCATGTGAAACTGGGGAAAGAATGACCAGAAAGGACCAGGGCGACAGTCCCCAGGAACTCCTGGGTCTGGGAAGGGTTTGTGTTCCCACCAGCAGAGTGGGGAAAAAACCCTTGTAAACATAGGACATTGGCTAGAATACTCAAAAAGTTATCACCTCAGGAGCGTGGCAAATTAGCTCAAGACTTAAGGTTGTTCTCGCTCCACCTAACAAACACTTTGAAGCAAGCCTCAAAGGGATCAAACGATTCTCAAACAATTTAACTGCATCCCAGAACAAAGCTATAGAATATTTAAGATAATGCAAGGATACCCAGCATCAACAAGGTAAAATTCATGCTGTCTGGCATGTAATAGAAAGTTACCAGGTATGCAAAGAAGCAGGAAAATACCAACCTATAATGAGGAGAAAAATCGATCAACTGAAACCAACCTAGATATGCTACAGATGAGAAAACCAGTAGATGAGAACATTAAAACAGTTGTTATAACTATACTGCATATGTTCAAGAAGGTAGAAGAAAATGTAAGCATGGTGGGAAGAAATACGGAAGATATTTTAAAAGATCGAAATTGAACCTGCAGATTGAAAAAACGATGTCTGAGACGAACAATACATTGGGTGGGATTAACAACAGATCAGGCATTGCAGAAGAAAAGATCAGTGTCCATGAAGGCATAGAAACTGTCCAAAATGAAACACAGGGAGAAGAAAGACCGAAAATAAAAGAACAGCGCATTAGGGAGCTGAGGGGTAATTTTAAGCAGCTTCATATTTGCGTAATTGGAAATCCCCAAGCCCCCGCCAGGGGGGGGGGGGGGACAGAAAAAAGTGGTCGAAAAAATAATGGCAGAAAAATGCATAAACTTGAGGAAAACTGGAAATGCATAGATCCAAGAGGCTTGATGAACCCCAAAGCAAAAGAAATAGGAAAAACAAAAACAAAAAAAACCACCAAGGCGTTGTCAAATTGCTTAAAACCAGTGGCGAAGAGGAAGTCTTAAAAGTAGCCAGAGTAAAAAGCCACATTGTATACAAAGGAACACAGATAAGAATTTAACAGACATCTCCCTGGAAGCAAGGCAGAAGACTGTGACACAACATCTTCAGAGATCAAACAGATGTGTGTGGCCATCTCCAAGGCCTTGGGGCAAATGTAAATTGCTAGGTGTTGGGACAGAATCTCATCCTCAAGGCCCAGCCCAGTAAGAGTAGGAAAGTAAAAGCACTGAGGCAAAACTGTAGACAGGCAGTAAAAAGATCAGTGGCATCGGGAGCTGGGGGCAGGGAAAGATGAATAGGTGGCGAACAGAGGGTTTTTAGGGGACTGAAACTATGCTGGACACCATAATGGTGGACACGTCATTACATGTTTGTCAGAACCCACAGAATCTACACCACCAAGAGTGAACCCTGCTGTAAATGATGGGCTTTGGTGACAGTGGTGTGGCACGTAGGTTCATCGATTGTAACATGTGTACCGCTCTGATGGGGGATGTTGCTAGTCGCAGAGGTGGTACGTATGTGGGGGCGGGGGCATATGAGAACTCTCATCCCTTTCAATTCCGCTGTCACCTCAAAGTGTTCTAAAAAATAAAGTTTATTAATTAAAAAAAAAAAAAGGACTGACAGGTGATGGTCAGATGAGGATTATAGCTCCATGCCCACACTTTCCAGAGAATATGGAGAAGAGAAAGAGTACTAGAAGTTTCACAGTAATGCTAAGCTAGTCCTGGTCCTGCAAAGAGAGGCCCAAGTTCCAGAACACGTTAAATACATGATTTTCCTTACAAAACATGCTCCCTCTGTTATATATCCCCCGCTCAGTGAATGACATCCCTAAGCTATGAACTTCAGGCACCCTTGATTCTTACATCTCTTTAACCCCACATCCAGCTGATTCCTAAACCCCAATGATTTTGTCTCCCAAATGCCTCTTAGTTTCCCTCTCTTCCTCCAGTTCTAATCCAGGCCCTCCCTCAAAACCTCTCACAAACTTGCTATTTGACATTGAGATGTCATGTTACCCCTCTCGGTCTTGTATGCCCTTCTCTAAAATAAGAGTGGCTAAGAGCCTCCCAAGGTCCTTTTCATTTTTAAAGTCTGGGTTTCTGGGGGGCTTGGGTGGGTCAGTGGGTTCAGCGTCCGACTTCAGCTCAGGTCATGATCTTGCAGACCGTCAGTTTGAGTCCCGCATTTGGCTCTGTGCCGACAGCTCAGAGCCTGGAGTCTGCTTTGGATTCTGTGTCTCCCTCTCTCTCTGCCTCTCCCCCACTCATGCTCTGTCTCTCTCCATCTCTCAAAAATGAATGATAATGTTAAAAAAATTAAAGTCTGGGTTTCAGTGATGTTTTAGGACATGTATATATACAGACAGACCTCTTTTTATTTCACACTTAAGGAAGCTTGATTCTGATTTGGTTTTATCTGGAAGAGCACATTATAAATTATAAATGCATCCTGCACAAAGCATTTGCTGAATGAATAAATGAGAATTCAAGGCAAAACAAAAACAAAAACAAAACAAAAACCCAACCAAGCCCAAATAATTATACTCTGCAGAATAGGCGTTGGTTTGTGGTAGGCTGGATAATGACTCTCCCCCAAAGAAGTCCACTCCCTCACCACACCCAGAGCCTGCAAATTTTATCTTATATGGCCAAAAGGATTTTGCAGATGTGATTAAGTTAAGGATCTGGAGATGCAGAGTTGTCCTGGATTATCAGGACTGGCTCAATATCGTTGCTTGGGTCCTTATAAGACAGAGGCTGCAGACTTTGAAGATGTCAGATGGGGCCACGAACCAAGGAATGCAGGGAGCCTCTAGAAACTGAGAAAGACAAACGGATTCTCTCTTCTGAGCTTCCAGAAGAAACACAGCCCTGTTGGCAACTTGATTTTAGGACTTTTGACTTCTAGAACTGTAAGGTAATAACTTGTATTATTTTAAGCCACAAAACTGTAATAACTTGTTACAGAAGTACCATACAGAAGGTAATACATGGTCCTTGTTTCCCTATTAACTCCTTATATTTTCTGGAAAGACATTTAACCTTTCTGGGTCTCTGTTTTGCTTTCAGCCAAGGAGGGCTAAAACTATCGCCCCCACGTGAGGCAAACATGAAACGAAAGAGTACCTGATCCTAGTTGAGGTGATAGAAATACTACTTCTCATATCAACATTACGAGTGGCACTATTACTTCTCATGTTGTACAAATGCCTTACCAACATTATTTCATTCAAACTCCGAAATGATCTTAGGAAGCAGAGATCATGATTCACCATGAGTAGATGGAAAACTGAGGCTTAGAAAGGTCAAGAAACTTGCTCAGGGTCACGCTACTAAAAAGTGGAGGACCCGGCATTATGTCTCAGGTCTGTCTGACGGCAAACATGTGCTCTCATTCCTATGGCTATCCTGGCAATTATAAATTTTACGTAGATGGGGGCCATTATGGTGATTATTATTTCTGTACCGCTCTGTTATTATTCTCTCCTCATTCTTTTTCCCTGTAACAACATCTGATTGCTCCACTCATCATATTCTAGCTTGTCACCGGCTTGTCACAGAAGTGATTGAAATGCTACTAATTCAGCATTACGACTTTCCGGCTGGGCGAGGTTGGCAAAGGCTGGGAGGTGTTTGTTTATCTGAGAGCAATTGGCTCTGAGGTTTGGAAATGGAAACGCCCTTCCCACCCTGCCCAAGAGAGCCGCAGCTGCATATGGTGGGGACAGTGCTGAGCCATTTGTGAGTGGAGACAGGGCACAGATGCCTGCTGCCTCAGGGTCTCACCAGACTTCTCAGCTGCACAAGAGTGAACGAAGGGGGCTTCTCGGAGGGGGCTGTGCCATTTGAGCACGTTATCTTTTTCTTTTCATAAACCATACTAATCGCAGCCAGTTTTTCCATCCTCTTTCCCCTTATTCATTTACCTGCTTCCCCTTCCTTTTTCTTTTCCTCACCTTTGATTTTTAACACTTCCCCCCATTGTTCTGAGGTCTGTTTTTAAGGGGTTGGCTTGGCTGATAGGAATCAGGGCCACAGGGGCCGACTCTGCAGGAGCTGTGTGGTTTGCTTTGAAGGTTGTTGAGAATATTTGGATTAATCACATTCATTCTAATATTTTCCCTCATTTCTGATCATCAAAGAGCTCAAAAAGGTTTGAGCTGGTACAGAATTTCTCCTCGTTTGTCCTTGGGAGCAAGTGTCTGGAACGGGGTCGATCTAAAAATGTTTTCTGAGTGAAGCCCTGTTAATGGGGCAGGCTGCAAATTCACACCAAGGGAGTGTCAGCTTTCAAAACAGCTTCTTGGCAGAAAGGGATGTGGAATTTTAGAGAAATCTGAATCTGCTAAGCTTCCATTAAATGAACTCCTTGGTTCCAGACTGTGCCAGGTGGAATCTGGGGGCTGTGGGCCGTGAAAAATTGACTTCTTCAGTGGCACAATGCCTCAGAAAGGTCGGATGTCCTTTGGGATGAGACAGTCACCAGTTTGAAGGAGTTTCTGGGGTGTGCGTGCGTGTGTGTGTGTGTGTGTGTGTGTGTGTGTGTTTTGCTTTTCTGTGTTCCTCTGTGTCTCCTTTTCTATGTACTTTTTTTTTGACTTTTGTTTTTGTGGGTGTTTTTTGTTTTGTTTTGTTGGATGGCGGTCAAAAGGCAGAACTTTTGCAGTGGGGTCTGGAGGATGCTTGTGGAATGAGCCTCATTGTGATAGGTCCTCGCTTAGGGCCGTCTCCCTTCCTCACATTGACGGCAGGCACTTTAAGGATAGGGGCCGTGATTTCATCTTTCATCCCCCACCCCCAGTCTGGTACCCTGCGCCGCTCACCCTCAGCCTACGTTTGGTAACTAACTCTGGGACACACGTATCTGCTGGTCTCCTGGCGCCCTTGGTTCCTTTCTAGTCTTTAAAATGCGGTATGTGTCTGCATGTGCATCTATATGTATGTGTTCCTAAAGAGGTATGTATTTCTTATTTACAGTCCTGATTTTATAACTTCATATTTTGTCTTGGACATTTCCCCACGACGTCAATAATTGGCCACAGATAATCCCAGTGTGTGGTTCTACCGGGATTCTTTGATCTACTACTGTTATGATTTAAGTTACATTCACTTTTTTTTTCAAATGTAAACAACACCGTGATGCAGTTCTATTCGTGGACCTCTTTCTACATCCCAGATGAAAACCATTTCGAATGAATTCCTGGAAGCGGACACTAGGTTAAGTGACCTGATCTTTTAAGACTCTTAATTCATATTGTCACTGTCTGTTAGCCCCACTCTATTCTTACTGCTCTTACTCGTGCAAACTACCAACGTAGCTTGTGGACGTAGTGGGTCCTGCCTCTCCCAAGTCAGCCATACCTATCCTTTCCCCACGAGATCCTAACTCTTGGGGGTATGGTATTTATCATTCATGTTCCTGAAGCATCTGCCATCATCCCTGGAGAGCCCCAGGGTAGGTGCAGTGAGATGAGTTATTGCCTACATTTCCTTGAGTCTGTGCCTCACATTTAATGAGGATTCAGTTACTCTCCTTTCACCACACTCCCTCCCCAGGGACTGCAAAGGAATTAGGCAGGAGAACTGAGGATACTTTGGAGGTAGACCAACAGTTGGGACGTCTCAGCTGGAACCATACCAGAATTACATACGAATGTGGATGATCGTTTAATTCATATTTTGCACCATTTCGTGTAGTACAGAAGGAAAACCCAGCATAGGGAGGCAGGAGTCCTGGGTTCTTGTTTCGATTCCCTAGGCATTAGCTGAGTGAGGGGGTCTCTTAACCAATGCAAGCCCCCTCCTCTGTAAAATAGGCATAATAATAATGCCTTCCTGGTGTGGTTTTTGGGATGCCGAAGGGAGATCTTGTGTGTTAGCACTCTGCATGCCGAAGTGTACCTGGAGGGAGGTGCTGTTGTCCACATGAAACGCTGTCGGCAGTGTGTTATTCTCACTGAGTTTCGGCACAGCCGTCTGTGGACCTTTGGGCTGCTGAGTTTAAACCTGCCTGGTGTAGGTCATCAGA
Organism: Herpailurus yagouaroundi; assembly: GCF_014898765.1. Classification (NCBI taxonomy): domain Eukaryota; kingdom Metazoa; phylum Chordata; class Mammalia; order Carnivora; family Felidae; genus Herpailurus; species Herpailurus yagouaroundi. Next base: position 23,994,819 of record NW_024412415.1, on the reverse strand, counting down.
GACTGGACAAAATGGCATACATCAGGACACTGATTTGTCTACAGATGCTCTTAGTATAGTCATGTCTGTAGACTTTGAGGTTTCTAGTTGGAAGACATGGTCCGAGACCTGGTCACCCAGTGGCTTTGTGACCTTTGTCGAATCATGTAACTTCCTCGGAGCCTCAACTTCCTCATCTCTGAACTGAGTGAACAAGGTCCTTGCATTCTGTAGGGTGTGTCCAGATGACCTACTGAGGCAGGGTCAAGTTGGCAACAGAAATACAATGGGAAAAGCTACAATTTATTGAGTGCCAACCATGTGTTTTATTGATATTATCTCATTGATTCGTTCATATATTCACATATATACTATACGTAGAAAGAAAATAATATACATATATTAAGAGGTTATGCACTAGGCTAGATACTAGGAATAAAACAGGAACTAATATAGACAAGATTGATGCTCACGACCTTATAACAAAGCTTATATTAAGCATATATTAAGAGGTTATGCACTAGGCTAGATACTAGGAATAAAACAGGAACTAATATAGACAAGATTAATGCTCACGACCTTATAACAAAGCTTAATTTGAAATAATTTTTTTGTGAAATCTTTAGCACAATGCCTGGCACACGGAGGGTTCAGTTTTCTATCATTTTGCACACCTGTAGATTAAACAGGCAAATGTACATTCTTCTGCGGTTGGGACAGTGAGTAGACTCAGGGAAACACGTGGGACATCATCTTCGTCTATGCGAATGATGCTGGGAAAGAGACAGTCTTTCCTATGAAAACTGTTATCTCTGCTATGGAAGAGCCTGCTCAAGCTGCAGATGAGGTGGGGGTGGGATGGGGTGGGGGCTGGGGAAGGTCACACAACCGTGGTTCAAAGGGAGGTTCCTGTTCTGCGTCCGAAATGTCTCTCTCAACTTGGGTCAGTACTCACATGCTGTGGGCACATCTTTGTGCTGCTCGGCTGGCTGGTTATTTAGCTGGGAAGAAAATTAAAGGTGCCAGCAAGATGTCTGGTTAGGAAGCTGCAGAATGTTGTGAGCCAGAGAGAATGCGCCTGTCCTCCGTATGACATGTCTATGCTGTCTTACCAAGGCGGATCCAGAATGGAAGACAGAGATATCATATAGTGCCCCTTCAGTGAGGAACACTGAGAACCAGGCACTTTTCAAAGTAATTTCGTTCAACCCCCCAACAGCCCTGCATGGGGGGCATTAACACCTCATTCTAACAGATGGAGGAACAGAGGCTCGGAGACTTGCTCAGTGCCCCACAGCCAGTCAGTGGGGGAAACAAGGTTTGAAATCAGGCCTGTCTGGTTCCAGTAGAATCCCAACAGCGAGCCTTTAAGGTGTTGTACCCTCTGGTCTGAGCAGGTGCTATTCCTTGAAGTACAGCAGAGCCAATCTGTTTGGGGATGAACACCAAATTGGTGAATTAGCAAGGAGCTGCCTGGCTCCTTATTTCTCTTCTGATGCTCTTCTGACCATTTTGCTACTTCTTTTTTTCCAACCCCAGAGGCTGAGTCTCCTTATATAAAACGTGCTTGTAAGAGTAGTACGTGAAGCGAACGGTCCAGCTTAGAGTGCAAGCCCCGTGTGGGTAAAAACAGTACATAGACAACTCTACGCTAACACTTGGGAGGGAAAACTAGTGTGTAGACTGACAAGAGGTAGGGAGTAGCCAGAATCTTTTACGATGAGATACGATGGACCGGAAGCCAGGTACAAAGGTGGAGGATGGTGGGAAAGAACATCCCATGGCCATTTAAGTGGTGGGGTTTAGCAAATCAAAATATAGGGCGCTCAGTTCGATATGAAAGTCAGATAAATAATGGACACTTGAAGTATGACACATACTTGTATCAGAATTTACTCATTATTTATCTGGCATTCAAATTTAATCGGATGTGTTGTATTTTATCTGACAACCTCAATCTCACACCTCTTCTGGCTTCTTTACTGTTGAGGTCACATGACCTATTTAAGAACATGAAAGAGCTTCGGTGCGCTGGATGGAGCAGTCAGTTAAATGTCTAACTCTTGATACCAGCTCAGGTCATGATCTCACAGTTCATGGGATAGAGCCCCATGTTGGGCTCTGCACTGACAGGGCGAACCTGCTTGGGATTCTCTCTTTCTCCCTCTCTCTCTCTGCCCTTCCCCCACTCACGTGCACACATGCATGCTGTCTCAAAAATCAATAAACTTAAAAAAAAAAAAAATGAAATGAAAGAGCCTCGAGTTGGGCTTCAGTCTTTGCTCTGACCAGCTGTGTGGTCTCAAGTGAGTCGCTTGTCCTGCCTGAGCTTCAGTTTCCTTGCCTTTCAATGGAGCTTCGTACATGCATCGTAGATCTTGTAAAAAAAATGAACATCACAAATCTGGTAAAAGGATCAGCTGTTGAAAGTTAGTCCTAGAGGGGCAATCTAGGTGTCTGAATGTAAGTAAATCCATATAGCAGGCATGTAGGCTCTGGGAATTTAACTAGTTATCAGTATACTGATGAATTTGAGGTTAACTGGCTTCTAAACTCCTGAAAATTTCTTGACCCAAATTATCCATCGGTTTGAAGGGATTTACGGCATTTCTGCAAAATACATGGTTGTGAATAATGCTAACATTAGATAGATACAGAGCACTTTCGGAGAATAACACACTTAAACTAAAGACAGCGGAGAAGTGAGATTTGCCTTATCTGAATTGGGTATTAATTCCTTTCCCCCCATAATTATTTACTATTGAGTTTCTTTGCCAACGGCATTGCCTTTATCAGGATGAAGTGCAATAAATATTTCTGTAACCTCCAAATTATTTTTATTATAATGTTTGTTATACACCAAGTTAGCTATGTGTAGGAATGGCTTATGGCCTCATGATGTTGTTATGAGCTTCTAAGCAGACCAAGACCTCATAACCAGTGATAAAATCCTTCCGGAACACCGGAACCCTTGCCCGCCTCAGGGCCTTTACACCAGCGGTGCCCTTTGCCTGGGATGCTCTGCTGGCCTTTTGCAGGGGCTGGCTTTGCCTCAAATTTACCTTCTCAGGGAGGCCTTCTTGACCTCTGTAAAAATTAGCTTGTTCTCTTTTTCCCTAGCATTTTTCTGAGTGTTCCACAGCATTTCCACAGCATTTTTCTGAGTGTTCCATAACATTTCTTGAGACCTGGAATGATTTTGTATTGCTTACAGTATTTCACTGAATCTAACATGATGCCATGGAAAGTATGATACACCATTGTTTTATATACCACTAAAAAGGAAAAAAAGAAGCCTACAAATTAAGCTGTGACATGATGCTTTAATGATAGTCCTGTGTCATGCATGAATTGGTCACAATAGCCTCTCATTACTTTGAGACTTCTTTCATCTATTTTGAGGGGTTGGCAGTTTCTCCTAAGCCAGTTGGTTTGCTCAGAGTGTAACGGACGACCCTTTTGCACAGGCATCAGCAAAGCACCATTTCATACACTGTGATTATCTTCCCATAAAACACTTGTTTGTTACTTTGTAAAAAATTATGGGATAGCTGACATTTCTCCAATAATAAGTATCAAATGTATGCCTTAACGCTGTCTCCATGCCTTTTTGCATGCAAATCATAGGTTAGTCTTTTCAAAAACATTCTAACTGGCAATGAACCTTGACCCATGTAGTACCAACAATGCACAAAACTCCAGTGAAGTGATGATAACATGAGCACTTCTGATCAACCTCACAACCCCAGCATTTGTAAGATATATTCCAATTTCAAACGTATTTTACATATGAAGAAAATGCTTCAGAATTGATCAAATAAAGTATCTTTTTCCTCTACCAGGGAGCTGAGTTGTCGTCAGCTGTGTCTGCCACTGTGTGTCCAACACTGTAGTACAAGGTTGGGATACAGAGAGAACTCAATAAATATGTGTCACATGAATGAAGGAATTAATATAATCCTGCACTTGTACATTTTTGCTAGCGGTGGAATTGATTGAAGTCTCATGGAAATAAAATAGCATATAAATAGCTTCTGCTGTTTTTGAAAGCTCTTTTGTTCTGAATTCATATAATTGGTGATACCAATTACAAGGACTAAATTTTGACTGGAAAATATAATGGTTGACTCCCATTGATAGAATTCTGAATATCATCGTGTGAACTACTTGCGTGTAACACTTTTCTGTTTCTAGACACAGACATGCTATCAGGTAGTGACAGGAGTGATTCTTGGTCACCGGGCAGTGTAAGGTTGGGACTATAGGAGACAGAGCTGCATCCCTGTGAATGATATGGCAAAGTGCTCTGAGTCCACAGGGGTCCCTGTCTTGCTGAAGAACTGGCAAGCTGTAGGATAGTTGTTATGCTTTAGAAAGGCACAGAATTGGGGAGCCTGGGTGGCTTAGTCGGTTAAGCGTCCGGCTTCAGCTCAGATCATGATCTTGCAGTTCGTGAGTTCGAACGCCGCATGGGGCTCTGTGCTGACAGCTCAGAGTCTGCAGCCTGCTTCGGATTCTGTGTCTCCCTTTCTCTCTGCCCCTCCCCCGCTCACACTCTGTCTCTCTTTTTCTCAAAAATAAATAAACATGAAAAAAAATTTTAAAAAGAAAGGTACAAAAGAACTAGGGCAGTGCCCGTGATGCCAAGAAATGCATTTTGAAGGAGAATATATATATTTACTGAACACCTGCTAAGCTAGCATGTGCTCATTTAATCTTCACACAAACCCTTGGATTGGACGATGTTGCTGCCCCTTGCAGACGGAGAAACTGACACTCAGAAAGAGCTAGCTTTCTGTAGCTGGTGGATGGCTTGTCTAGGATTCTAGTCTGAGTCTTCTTGATTTCAGATATGGCAGGTGACAGATCACACTCCAAGAACAGGGGTGATCCCATTTGTATGTTTAATAGTGAGCTAAGTCAGGTCAAGTTAGTCTGGCTTATATTGGTTTCATTTTTTTTTTTAACAGACCAAAAAGAAAACAGACATGTTTTTCTCTTTTGGTTGAAAAGACACCTGAGAAGATAAGAGAAAACAAGAAGGAATTCAAACAGTTTAGCCATTGTGAGAACCAATTTTGTTTCTGAGTCCGTCAGTACAGGTAAATATGATGGTGTTTGCCTGGTTGGCCCAACACCTCAGGAGTGTCTGCCCTTGACAGGTGTGTGTGTGGGGGGGTGGTGGTGGTGGGGAAGCCAGCAGGGCTTGGAAGTTGAGAAAGAGAGCCAGCTTGGAGCAGAGCACAGTTTGAGCCTGTGTCTTCAGGGAGAACACTACTGCTTTTTTGGAGGGGCCTCTCAGCAGTTGGTATCATCTGGAGAAAAAGAACATTGCTGCCTGCATGGGTTTCTCAGAAGCTAGCGGTCTGGGGGCACCTGGGTGGGTCAGTCAGTTGAGTATCTGACTCTTGATTTTGGCTCACGTCATGATCTCATGGTTAATGGGTTTGAGCCCTTCATCGGGCTTTTTGCTGGGCTTCGAGCTTTCTTAGGATTCTCTCTCTCTCTCCCCCTACTGCTCCTTCTCTCTCCCCACCCCCCCCAAAATAAAAATACAAATAAAAAAATAGAAGTTAGGGGTCTAGATTTGGAATTGTGGGCAGTTGGCTGGGAATGAAAGGGGAGTGAGCAAGGTGCCTGTGTGCCCTTTGCTGTGCCTTCTCCTCAGCCCCTACCCTATTCAGGGCCCATCTCCCCAGTGGCTGTCCCAGAACAGCTGGTCGAGGGTCTTCTGTGGAAACGTGCCCTTTCAGTTGTGGCAGAACTGAGCCAATGTGTCACTCCCCAGCAGGCCGGGTGTGGCTTCTATTTTTGGGTTCTGGCGTAGCTGTGGTTTTAACGATCTATGAAGGTGGCAAAACAACACCCTTGTCCCCAACGATGCCATGGGCAGTGTGGCCATCTTTTTCCCAGGCTAAGGAGGTTCCTTGGCTAAGGAGAGCCCAGTTGTAAGGCACAGGTCCTGGTGTTTGTGGGAGATCAGAGCAGGGCAGACATGTGCTATTGAGGGGTCCAGGTGCAGCCTAGACAGGGTGCACTCCAGGAGGGTGCAGTCAAGGGAGATGGATGGTGGCTGTGTGGTTGCCACCCCCTCTAAGGCATTCCTTCCATGTTGGCTGCGTAAGGAAGAGACTCCAAGCAGTTGGATTCATCTATCTGAGGCCTGGGAGGGCTGGCCGAAGGAGGCAACAGCCATCTGCTGTGAACTGGGGCGGGGGCTTGAGGGCCTGCATGGCGCTGGATCCCCCAGAGCTGGTCAGTGGCCTGCAGCCCCGAGAATGCAATCTGAAGTCCCATGAATGGAAATGGATGCTCAGCAATGGACGTGGTGGTTTTGACCTGGGACTGTTGGTTTGGGCGGGAACTGTCTTGCAGGCTGGACATCCAGCAACTTGAGCTCGTTCCAAGAAGACCGACCTAAGGGTGAGGGGACTGGCAGCCATGTCACCCGAAGAACTTTTGGAGGGATATTTAGCCAAAGAAGGGAAAGGCTGGTATGAGGCTGGGTGGAGTATGAAGGAAACACGTCTTGGTGTAATAAAGGGAGGAGCATTCTAACAGCAGTGAACAGTTTGCCTTTATACTCATGGCATGCCTGTCCCACCTCGTAGAAACCCCTGCCCACCAGGCTCCTTCCCAACAACAACTATTGAGCACTTACGGTGTGCCGAGGCCTGTTCTAAACGTTTTTTTGTATATTACATAATTTAATCCTCACGACCACAGAGGTATATCAGTCTTTTAGTGTTCCACCTTTGAAGACAGAGACTCTGAGGCTCAGGGACTTCACAACCTGCCTGAGGCCACTTGGCTAGGGAGAAGTGGAGCTGGGAACACCTGTAGCAGAGGCTCCGGTCAGCACACGGGTCTATGTCTGCTCCCACCAGCCCCACCCTGGCCTAACACCCGGATAGCTTTCTAGTGGCTTCTCTGCCCATCGGCCCCTTTCAGTGCATGGACTGGTCATCTCTTCCAACATTGTCACATCAGGCTTTAGGTGCTGCAGGAAGTTGGGGGACCCTCTGATGTCCAGTGTCTGAGGAATTTTCGTTCTCTTTGCCTTAGTGGCACCTCCAGATTCTGTGTGTCTCAGGTTTTGAAGCCTCACGTGACTCAAGATATCTGACCACGTGAGCTCTATTCTTCCTCTAACTATGCTTGGTGTTCCTCGTACCACGTTAAGATCCGGGAGATCACAGAAAACAGATGAACATAAAGGGAAGGGAAGCAAAAATAAGATGAAATGGGGGAGGAGACAAACCATGAGAGACTCTTGAATACACAGAACAAAATGAAGGCTGCTGGAGAGGTCTTGGGTGGGGGGATGGGCTAATTGGGCAAAGGGGTCATTAAGAAGGACATTGACTGGGATGAGCTCTGGGTGTCATATGTAAGTGATGAATCACCAGATTCTATTCCTGAGATCATTATTACACTATATGTTAACTAACTTGGATGTGAAAAAAAAAAAAAAAAAAAAAAAAGGAATCAGGACATCATTTCTTTGCCACCAGAACATGATGGGCCTTATAAAACAGGGTGCAGCTTGCCCTGCTCTCCTGGTGTTGAGCTAACGGGGCCAACTGATTCACGTGCACTGGGCAGTGCTCAGAGCTCTGTTACTCAAGTTGTGCTGCTTTCCAGTGACAAAAAGCCTGGGGTTTCATGGTGCCATGTTATTTTGGTCTCATTTCTGACAATGGCAGAAATTTCCTTTCTTTAGACACATTTGAAATTGCCAGGAGAAGGACAAAAAGGGGAAAAAATATCCAAATTTGTTCTTAACCCCCAAAACATTAGGAAGTGGGTTGTGGGGAGAGCGGCAAGGAGATAGCAGCCTCAAGGCTGACGGATGCAGCAGTGCAGTCCCCAGACTGTGCTCCACTCTGCCTAGCCTGACCGCCTCAAAGTCCCCTTGGACGTTGGGAGGAGGCGTGGGGGGTTGACCTCCAGAGATAGAACTGGAGATAATGGGAATTTCTTTGTGGCTTTGGCTTGAAGAATCGCCTGCCTGAGACTCTGACACCATCTCTTTTCTGAAAGGTCCAAGGCTGGTCACAGGTATAAAAAAGAAAAATTTAGAAAGGACAGCTGTCATCACTCCAGCCCTGTGGTTTCCAACAATGGCGTATTTATTTTCCTCTGCCCTGAGAGGTCATTGCCCTAGATGGGGCTGGAATATAACCTCACTATGTAGGAGACATTTAAGCCAAGGGGCCTGGGGTTTCTGTGAAGCTGAGACGGTGCTCATTTACTCCAGCCAGGATGCCATGCGGGCCATACTCTGGCCTAATCTGTCAGACTGAGATTTCAAACTGGGCTATGGAGTTCTAGAGTAAACAGGGTTTTCTCAGAAATCTTTTCTTTTTAGAAAATTATGCCCTGTCAGATCTTGAAATAGCTCATGGGCTTGGTAGCATGGCATTCTGGTTTTCTTCTGAAAATGCCCACCTGAGGACACAGACCTAAAGAGTGTGTGTGTGTGTGTGTGTGTGTGTGTGTGTGTGTGTGTAAAGCCTACCCTGGGTTCTGAGTGGTGTGGGTCCCCTGTGCCTGGTGGGTCACGGGCTGGCCCTGATATGCCACCTCTCCATGGTTTCTCCCACCGCTCTCTTTGCTCTCAGATGCTTGTTCTGTGCTTGGTTCCTAGCATGTGTGGGGTCTCACAATGATAGCAACAGCTCCAGTGCCCAAGGTCTGATGTGAGGCTCGATCCCACGACCCTGGGATCATGACCTGAACCAAAGTCAGGAGTCACCTAACTGACTGACAGTAAACTGACTGAGCCACCCAGGTACCCCTCATGACTCCTTCTTTTAGACTCTGCCCTCTTCCTCCAGCCTTTGAATCAATGGCAGGCAAAGCTGGTGACCGATTCTGACCTGGGTTTAAGGAACACATCGAGTTCTCTTATCTCAGAAGGAAAATAAAATCCTGGTTCTACCACTTCATCAGCTGTGTGACTCTGGGCAAATTAGGTGACTTCTCTGAGCCCCAGTTCCTTCATTCTTGTCATGGTACTGGCATCCTCATTCAACTGTGAGGATTAAAAGAGATTTTACGTCTATAATAATAGCTAATTAATTGTACCTCATAGAGTTGTGATAAAGGTAATAGCTGATGTTCATAAAATATATAAATTATTTCTGTTCATATATAATCTTTAGTGCTGCCTGGCACATATGATGGAGGTGTTTGTTCTTAAAAAAAAAAAAAAAAAAGGGGGCGCCTGGGTGGCGCAGTGGGTTAAGCGTCCGACTTCAGCCAGGTCACGATCTCGCGGTCTGTGGGTTCGGGCCCCGCGTCGGGCTCTGGGCTGATGGCTCAGAGCCTGGAGCCTGTTTCTGATTCTGTGTCTCCCTCTCTCTCTGCCCCTCCCCCGTTCATGCTCTGTCTCTCTCTGTCCCAAAAATAAATAAAAAACATTGAAAAAAAATTAAAAAAAAAAAAAAAAGAACGGCTAAGTAAAGCGTTTCATTACCTCATGGGCTCATTAAATGCTTGCTGAATGACAAAGGAAAGGTCTATAGGCTGAGAGATTCTCGGGCTGGTAGTAATCGTATCTTATTCATCTTTATGCACCCAAGATCCAATACATAGTCTGGCACATGGGAATACCCCAAAAGTTGCTTAGTGAATACATAAGTGGATGAATAGATATACCCTACTAGTTTTATACTTCTTTTCAGCATTGAAAATCTAGTTTTAGAAAATTTACTTCTAATTTTGGAACATTATACTCTAACCACTACACATTAGTGACTTGGGGCTACTTTGACGTTTGTAACCTCAAAGCAAGAGTGATGGCAAGCTGGGGTGCCTGGGGTGGCTCAGTCGGTTGAGCGTCCGACTTCGGCTCAGGTCATGATCTCACAGTTCATGGGTTCAAGCCCCACGTCGGGCTCTGTGCTGATAGCTCAGAGCCTGGAGCCTGCTTCGGATTCTGTGTCTTCCTCTCTCTCTGCCCCTCCCCTGCTCACACTCTGTCAATCTCTCTCTTGAAAAATAAATAAACGTTAAAAAAAATTAAAAAGAAAAAAAAGAGTGATGGCAAGCTGGGGCTCCTGGGGGGCTCAGTCGGTTAAGCATTCGACTCTGGGTCAGGTCATGATTTCACGGTTCGTGGGTTCGAGTCCCACATTGAGCTCTGCACTGACAGTGCACAGCCTGCTTGGGGTCTGTTTCCCTCTCTCTCTGCCCTTCTCTGCTCTCTCTATCTCAAGATGAATAATAATAATAATAATAATAATAATAATAATAATAATAAAAATAATAATAATAAAACTTAAAAAAAGAGAGTGATGGCAAGCTAAGTGATAATGTTTTTGCAAAAGAGAGAGAGATATACATGGAGTTGAGCACAAGATTTACAAGCCAAATGTAGGACTTGAGAAATAATGCACCACAAATGCTTCTTTCTTTTAATGAATATACACTTGGCATCTACTGTATGCTGGGTAGTGTTCAGGATACATAGGTGAGTAAGTCACTGCCTGCAGTCCAGGTGCATACAGTGTGGTGGGAAGGCAGGTCCTATGCATAAAGAGGTGCAGCCCTGTGTGGGAGTGGGGTGGACAGGGCTGTGGGGCTTCAGAGGAGGGAAGGGACCCATGGGGGTGAAATGTCAGAGAAACAGCAGAGAAAGGGAACAAAAAAGATGTCATGGTAAGTCAGCTCCTTCTTTGCCACAGTCCACCATCTGTATTGTCACCAAGGCCCGTGAAAGACTCCAACTCGCTGGCCTCAGCCAGGCCTTAGGCTGCTTAGTTACTTAGCCAGGCCTTAGGTCCAGCCTCTCCAGCCAGGCCTTCAGCTACTGCCTCTCTCTTGGCCCACGGATCTGTAGGATTTCGTTAAATTCTAGCCTACCCAGGTGTGAGGCTGAGCTGGGATTTTACTCCCACCCTCTAACGCCAAGATACATAACAGCTATCTAGTTAATCTTTTCATCCTCAGGTTTCCCTACCTAAATTCAGGCTGCAGAAAATTCCTGAAGCGTGGAGAGCCAGAGGCTCTAAGATTGCACTGATGTTTGTTCTCAGAATCACAGTGTTGGAGCCAGATGAACTGACTTCAGCTAAGAAAGAAATTTCAGGTTTGCCTATTCTAAAAAATCTCAGTACAGAAATTTCCTCATGAGGAAACTGACTTCTGCAGAGAGTTTTAAAAATGGTATTGTAAAAACTGGTAAATATATTTGTGGCAATCTAGTGTACCTTTCCTTCTTGTGATTAGACCCCATCAGATGTCACATCCCAGCTCAACCTGCACTGATGAAAGTGCCCTATAAAAGCTAAAGCTAATTAAGTTCCCTTCCTCCTTCCTCCCCACCCTGTCACCAGCTATGATTTCTTTGTTCATTGACGCAGACGTTAAAAATAAGTTGAAAATGTTTCTAAATTCTTTGTCATTTTGGGGGAAGATCTGTCATCACCAAAGAAATCTTAGAGTGTAGAACTGGAAAAAAAAAAAAAACCCAACAAGAAAAAAGTTAAAGCATAAAAAATAGTAAGAGTGCCCTTCAGGTAGTTATAGTGGGATGGGGTGGATGCGTTTGAATATGCACCTGCTGAGCTGCTTGGAATCTTTTCCAGAAAGAGTGTAGGTATAAAGGGAGAAGACCAATCAGGAAGCTGCTGAGTGCACTGGGGGAGATAGTAAAGGCCCTGATAAGGTGTGGAGCTCTGGAGATACAGAGGAGAAGGGCTACAGGAGGTGTCTTAGGTGGAGTCGACAGGAGCCAGAGAGCTTGATGAGAGGCAGAAGCTCCCTAAAGAGACACAGGGGAGCAGGTCCCGGGAAATCAGAGACCTACAGACAAAAAGAGGCCTGCCCTGGCTAATCCCCAAGGTTTGGTGTCTGGCTGGAATTGAGGACTGAAGGAGGGTGGGAGTCAGGTTTGGGGCCTGGAAGACTGGGCAAATAGTAGCAGAGATAAGAATGTAACCCAGGGGCGTGACAATCACCTCGTGGGAGCCTCTGGTTTTGAGCAACACATTCATGTAGACTTGACACCTCTTGGCTGTACCCTCAGATAATCTGCTGTTTCCTCTAGCATTCTTCAGTGAGAAGTAACTTAGTGCAGAATTTGTAGCGGTGATGAAGAAAGAGTTTACAAGGCTGCCAATCAGAAAACTGCCCAAAGCAGGATTGGATGTGTGTTTTAGGCATTTTTCTCCTTTCTAGGCTGCCACCAGCACCATCTGGCTGCATCCTGCCCCAGACCTCTTTCCTTGTGCCTCTCTTGTGAGGAGCAATCTGGTTCTGCCCTGAGATGAGCATTCTCTCGCTTCTGTTGCTCAGCAAAGCAAGTTGTCAACAGCCCCACCCTTGCTGGAAGGTGCTTTAATGGGCTGCTCTTGTTACTCCTGATGCTCTTTGGGCCTCACTCCCCTCCATCCTTGTAACAACCTCCTAAAGTATGTCTCCCAACCACACAATAGCACTCCCTTTGAGGGTAGAGTTGGTCAATCTTACTTTCTTTATTTTGGCTCGGAGGCGAACGTGGGTTTGGGTGGAAGGAACCCACAGCTGCTGGGCAGAGCTGGCATTCAAACCTGGGTTCTTGACTCCACATCCCCGGCTCCTTCCACGGTATCAGATATGGGGTGGAGGGGGAGGGGTCCCGGCTCAGGTTGCCAGGGATTCAGCACCAAGCAGAAAGTTGGGCCAGATCAATGTTCTTAACTTTTTTTCATTATTACTCCCTAAAGGAGTCTTTTTAACATTTATTTATTTTTGAGAGAGAGAGAGAGAGAGAGAGAGAGAGAGAGAGAGAGGAAGAGAGCATGCGAGAAAGCGGGGCAGGGGCACAGAGGGAGACAGAGGACCTGAAGCCGGCTCCAGCCTCTGTGCTGATAGCAGAAAGCCTCATGCAGGGCTTGAACCCACAAACCGTGAAGCTGTGAACCATGTGAACCACAAGCCGAAGTAGGATGCTTAACCAACTGAGCCATCCAGGTGCCCCACTCCCTAAGGAGGCTTTGTAGACATTTTTTCCTAATTGCCCATCCATGAAATTTTAATACCACCAGATCTGTTTCGGCACTGCCTGTCTATCCATTTTATAATAAAAAAAGGTAAGATTCCTGTGTCCTCCCCCCACCAAGAACAACTTTTCATCCCCGTTGAGCAGTATCATCCTTGTTGAGAATGCATAGACTCACGGTGGTTCTCAAAGTGTGGTCCTCTGACCAGCAGCAGCACCAGGGATCTTGTTGGAAATGCAAATTTTTGGTCCTGCCTTGAACTTGACTGAACCAGACACTCTGGAGGTGGGCCCAGCTGGAGGTGCCTTAGTAAGCCCTCCAGGGGGTTCTGTTGCATGCTGGAGTTTGAGAACCACTGGACTAGCTGATACAGACCACCACTGGGGTTTTTTTTTTTCGGTTCAGCAATGGATGAAGAATTATTAGAGCCTGCCTGAGGGAAATGCAAATATTCACTGTCTTGTTAAACACTGATTCCTAATTAATTGCCATCGTAGTCAGGATCCATTTTTTTAATCCTCCAGTCCTTTTTAAGCACCTTTTTTGTACAAGTTATGCAGGGCACTGTGGGCAGGAAAGAGCCAGGTCCTCTGGGGCTTGAGTTGTAGATACAATTTAGGTATCTCGTTTAGGAAAAGAAATAAGAAATCATGAATACACAGTTGGGTAGGGGGCTTAGGGAGGGGCTTGTGCAGGTGAGGAGGTCTTGAAACCTAAGCTCCATGGGTTCCATGCAAGTCAGCCCCGTGGAAGATCCAGTGGGTGGTGGCAGTCCTACAGGTCACACAGATGGGCAGCCGGGCAGGATAGTCTACCGCCGGCCAGTGGTGGGCAGGGGGTGGAGTGTGCCAAGCACCTGCCAGGGAGGCACATATGCAGTCGGGGCATGGAGTGGGGAAAGCATCGCCTTGGTGTGGAGTCTGGGGAAAACCCCGCGGGAAGTGTTGTTTGATTTCTGGAAGAGGCACACCTATGAAGAAGGGGAAGGCTCCTACAATGAGGACACTGGAGAGAATTATGGAGGGAAGGAGGGAGGGAGGGAGGGATATATGTGTAAGCACATTTCTATCCGATGGTTCCAAGGCATTTTCTAGGTGGCCACCGTACCTTGTTGAAAACACAGAGAGATGACGTTCTCCTCTGGTTGGCAGTGGAGCCTTGTTTGCCTCAAAGGGCAGGAGCTGCATTTCCCAAGAAGGTCCTGGGCTCAGAGACCCCATCTCCTTGCCCAAGAGCCACAGGCTGACTTCTTCCCCTTCCTTATCCGTTCCCGAGAATTAGTGGCTGACAGATTGTCCCGCCGCGGTGGGCAGGGTGTGAGGAGTGGTGCATCACCTGCCAGCTCCGGCCGGGGAGCCATTTGTCATTTGGTCGGGGGCAGAAGCGTGAACCATACTTGGATATTTGGATTTACAGCCCACCGGCCAGCCCTCCTCCGCGGCTCGGCTGCCTGGGAATGAGAGCTGTCTATTATGTCTTCCTCAGTGGCAGCTGTAACCACTGCAATTTTCCCAATGGACACCTCTAAGGAACCAGTTACTTTTAAAAAGGCAGTGCATTTGTACCTCACCAGCTCCATCACACCCATCAATCAGGACTCACTCTAATAGGGAGAAGATTTCTGCAGCAAGGCTTGGTTCTCTCCTTAATTCACTTTGTTAGAAATGGCCTAAATTACGCTGCGGTGTAATTAAGGTACTCAGAGTTAGTCTTCTCTCTGGAAAAATATGTAAGAAGTCATTAGTCTTCTGCTTTGTGAACTGAGGTCTTGATTTAAAGGGCTTGACTCTCTTTGTCCGCATGAAAAGCCTGCTATCTTTTCCTGTCTTTCTCTCTCTTCCTTCTTTTCTCCCTTTCTTCCCCTCTCCCTTTCTCCCTCCTCTGTCCTTTCCTCCTTCTCTTTCATGGGGTTTTTGCTCCATGCCAAGTGCTTTGTTGGGCGCCAGAATAGAGGATGAATATGACAAGGTGTCGACTGTGGATGACTGCATGTAAACAAATGGGAGAGAAGAGCCTCAGAGGGAATTGGCAAGCCCCATAGAATGGGTTTCTCAATCCCAGACTACTGGCGCTGGGGGCTGCGTAATTATTTGCTAGGGGGCTGTGTTGTGCACTGTAGGATGTTGAGTGGCACCTCAGGCCTCTACTCACCAGGTGCCAATAGCACCCTCTTCCCCAGTTGTGACCAAAAAAAATGTTTCCAGACAATGTGAAGTGTCCCAGGGGTGGGGGGTTGCAAGGGGGCAAAATTGCCCCAGTTAAGCAACACTGAGAACCACGCCCGAGACTGAATTCCCCACAGGACAGAGCTCCTTTCCTGGCTCCGCTGCAGGGAGTGAGCTATGTGATCACAAGCCACTCGCTTACTGTCTGGGCTTCCTTTTTCTTACTTGCAAAATGAGAGTTGGGAAAACACTCCTTCCCAGTCCTATGAGTCTATGGAAGTTTGGATTTATCGATTATAACATATTATGTCACTGGCTCTGGAAAGGTAGGGATGAAGTTTATGCTTTACCATATACTTAGAGTGCCTAGGACAGAAGCCTGATACTTCCATTAATTCTAATGAGCGGGGCTCCTGGGTGGCTCAGTCAGTTAAGCGTCAGACTTCGGCTCAGGTCATGATCTCACAACTTGTGGGTTTGAGCCCTGCGTTGGGCTCTGTGCTGAAAGCCCAGAGCCTGGAGCCTGCTTCCGATTCTGTGTCTCCCTGTCTTTCTACCCATCCCCAGCTCATGCTCTCTCTCTTCTTAAAATAAAAATAAACATAAAAAAATATTAATAAGCAAAGGCTTACAGAAACTATGTGCAACAGAAATAGGGCCTGTGATCAAGAAATTTATATTCTTTGTGGAAAAAGACGTCAGTCCCAAGAGAGCCCACCCTGGGCCCAGTCTGCCTGTTTGAATCCTGGCCCGGCCTCACACAGGCCCTATGGCTTTGAATAAATTGCTTCGCTCTGAGCCTCAGTTTCCTCATCTGTTAAAATGGAGATGGTGATAGTTACGACCTCAGCACTGTTGTGAAGGTTTAGTTTAATGAGATAGAACAGAACCCCGTGCATGGTGCTCAGTAAGGGTTGGCTGTGATTGTGGTGAAGATGAGGCTGAATTATCAGCACCAGTCCATACGGCTCTGCGCTCAGTGCATGATGCTCACAGGTGAGTCCTGCCAGTGTTCAGAAGGAAAGAAAACCTCACAGGGAGAGAAACAGAAGTACAAGGAGTACCTCTGAAGGATGCATATACTTTGTTTTGGTGGGGTGCTGTAGGGCAGGGAGGGGGGGCATTGGAGAAGGCTCAGAGGGGCTCAGTGAATAACAAGTAGAATCATGGAGGCTTTGATACAGATCTAAATTGCTCAGAGCAATGAAGTGACCTGCCTAAGGCCACACCAAAGACAAAGATCAGAGCCAGGATTAGTGCCTTAGATTCTTGGCTCCTGTCCAGTGCTCTTACTGGACCGGCACTTGTCTGACCAGCACTGTTGGGGTTCTAAGAGAAAAAGGCATTTCTTAGTGAGAAAGTTCTCAGTGCCCTAAGTGACTGGAGTTAAAGCAGGTCTGTCTTGAAAGCCCCTAGGGCAGGGGCAGGGGCGGATGGTTGGGCAGGTCTCAGATGGGATCAATCACACTAGAGCTGAGTGGTTGTGAACCTGTGATATCTCTGAGAGCGCTGGACAGAACGCTTCGCATCGTATTGTCTGTGAAGTAGAAGCACCAGGATCGCTAAGGAAATAGAATGAAGGGAGGGCATAGAAATGAAGAGTACAGATGATTTCCAAGCAAGATCTAGTGAGAACTTCAGACTCCCTGTTGGCATTCAGGTGAAAGGCTAATTATAAATTAGCTCTAACAGATGTTAAAGAGGTTCCACCCAAGCTGTATTTTGCAACACTTCGTTATCTGACGTTGGGTATTGGCAATCTGAGCTACGCACTGGCACTGATTTACACAGGTGGGTTGGGCCCGAGAGCTCAACCGAGTAGGAGTCCCCAGAACTGTGTGCCACCACTACTGCTGAGCAACCAAAATAGTGTTGCCTTACGTTTGCAGGACTCTGGTCAATGCTTTCATGAACATCACTGAGCCCTGACAACTCTACTACCCTTATTTTATGTAAGTGCCAACTGAGGCCGGGTGAGGTTAACGCACCTGCTCAAGGGCATGTGGCTGCACTCTGGATACCTCTCACTGTGGACCTCCCTGTGCTCTTTACCCTCCTGGGGTAGCCAGACTCCTAGAAGGCCCCAAACACCCCTGCCTGCTGGTCTTCACCCCTTTGTGTGGGCACCTCCCACAATGTACCAGGGTTCATCTGTGTGACCAATAGCATACAGCACAGGGATGTCATTGCTGGGATTAGATCGTAAAAGACCAGACCTTCTGTGTCGGATTCTCTCTCTCTATCTCTCTCTCTCTCTCTCTCTCTCTCTCTCTCTCTCTCCTTCCCCCTGATGTCTCATTTTGGTGGAGGCCAGCTGCCGAGTCATGAGCAGCTCTATGGAGAGGCCCCATGGCAAGGAACTGAAACTTCTGCCCAGCACCCAGTGAGGAATTGAGTCCTGCCCATAACCCACTGAATGAGCTTGTTAGTGATTCTCGAGCCCCAGTCGAGTCTTGAAGTGACTGCAGCCCCTGCTGACCGCAGCCTCGTAAGAGGCCCTGAGCTCAAGTGCCGTCTCATAAAAGACTACCCCATGGAGTCCGAGGCACCCAAGTGAGCTGCTCCCAGATGTCTGGTTCTTTGAAACTGTGACATTTTAATGTCTGTTGTTTTAAGCTGCTAGATTTGGAGGTAATTTGTAATGTGGCAATTGATAACTATATACCCTCTGACTAGGAGGTAGGAAGACCTCTGCTTAAACCCCTTCCCTCATTCTCAAACCCTCTGCTGCCCTGGGTATTCTAGGGAAGTATATCCTATCACAGCTTATTCATCCCTTTGGGTTAACCATGACCATAGGACTCTTACTAGGAAAATGCCCCTGGGAGATGAAGTCACTACTTAAGGAGTATCCTTTGTAAAGATACGTATGTTTTTATTTTTATAGATAAGAGCCATTTACATGTGGCCCTATATTAAAAAAAAAAAAAATTGAGACCCATAGGGCCTAATGTATGCAAATTGGGCAAGACTCAAATACCAGTCAAGCATATATGGAGGCTTTATTGATTCTGTTTTTCTTAGTTCCGCATAATGCCCCAATTTTGTGACATAATTTTAGTGGAATTAAATTCGAGCAGCTCAAAATGATACTCTGGGTCCTACAACACTAGATGCTGGTCTGAGTGAGCACACAGTACCCACTGTGTGGCTGTGGTGGGTGGAGTGTCGGGGATGGAGTCGCTGGCAGAGAGGACCTCCTTGACTTGCTATTTATACAGCCTTCCTAATCACGTGAATATATATTTTCCATGTATATATATATGTGTATATATATACACATATATATATACACATATATATACATATATATACATATATATACACACATATATATATACATATATGTATGTGTATATATATGTGTGTGTATATATATATATATATATATATATATATATATATATATGGGTCTGATGAGGATATGGGCTATCACTGAGGAAACATTCTCAGTGTGAATTTATTTATTAAGTCAGTTTTCCTTACCACAGCATGAAAGTTCTGGATCATGGGCAGAATGAGAAAGCATGAGAAATGAGAGGCACACGAGGGGGAAAAGAAACTTTGATGTGATATTGAAGATTTGCTCAGGGCCCCTTCCTCCTGCTCTCAGCTAGCTGTCTGGAGGGAAAGACCTCATAAATAAGTCCCACCATGGCATCTAATCGTGGATTTCGAGACTGTTGAAAGGGATATTTGCATTTAAGAAGAGGTTGAAGCATGAAAACAAAGCAACACAAATTAAGCAATTTTCAGGCACCAAGTGATGATGGAGTGGAGTGGCATTTGCTGAACACAGTACATTTTCTAGGCCCTTGGATCTGGTCTTCAGAACTCTGCCACCAGCATGACCAGCTCGAGGGCTGGGGTGCTCACATTTATAGAGCCGAATGGCACAGGACTTAGGTCAGACTACCCGAGTGGGAAGTTGGGCTCCTACGTTTGGTCTTGGGCAAGTAATTTAGCCTCTCTGCACTGTCCTCATCTATAAATGGATAGAGTGATAGTTTCTCTAGCCATTGAGGTTCCTAACACCCACAAAGGTTTGATGTTCAGAGTGAGGTAACACTTAGCATAGACCTGCCATATAGTAAGAATAATGGTTAGTTATTACAGCTGCATTATATGTTTATATTATGGCTACATATGTATCATAGTAATATTAATTCCAATAATATTAGTTATAGGATTATTACTCTAGTACAGCGATATACTCTCAGATCTCCATGGCCACAGGCGGAGAGCGTGGTTTGGATTTCTTCTGCTTGCCTGGCCTCTCTGACCACCCCTTCACCAACAGCAGAGCAGACAGATTTGAGGTTCTTGCAGGAGCTGTGGGCTAAGTGGCCTCAGGCCATGCGGGTGAGAGCGGTTGGGCTTCTGGGTGGGAGGGCTGGGGAGGCTTTCTCTCTGCTGCCAGAATCTGGATGGTACCTCTGAACTTGGCAGGCACGGTCCCTTTCGGGGGCCGGGGAGGCCGAACAATGGGTGCTCTGTTGCTTGCTGGGACTGTGTCAAGGTATCTAACTTGGTCAGAAATGCAGCCAAGTAGAAGCCCCCCCCCCCCCCCCGCCCGCTCCAGGTTGTGTGTGACGGTGCGGGCAGAGAGGCTGTCCGGTTTCCAGGTCTGGTGGCACAGCCAGAAAGGGTCGACCTGGAATCATGCGCCAGGCAGCGTTTTCAGCACCACTGAGTTGTCACTGGGATGGACAGCCCTGTGGTGGCTCAGCCCTCTGGCGATGACAGCCTGTGCTTAGTACAAGGATGGGGGAGAGGGACAGTGCTACATGGTCAGGCTATGGCAGGTGTCCACCAAAGCCTGAATCTCTGATCATTGTGCCTGAACTTGTGACACTCACTGAACGATGTGTCAGAGGGGGCAGGGCTGTGGAGCTTCTGCTGCCTGACCGCCGGCTACAACGCTAACGAGTATTTAGCAGAGATAGTGCTTAGGAATCCATCAGGAATTTGCCTTCTGCTGTATGGGGGTGGGGAGAGGGACTGATGAAACTAGCCTTGGCACCTCTTATGTTCTAAGTAGTGTGCCGGGCACTTCAATTCATGTTGTCTCTTAAACCTCACAACAGAGGTAATAGCATAATTCCTCCCACTTCACAGGCCAGGAAACGGAGGAGTAAAGTGGTTGGCCGCAGACGACCCAGCTAGTAAGAAATAGAGTTAGGATTAGAACCTGTGACCGGCTCAAACCCCACGCTCAACCACTCTGTGGCAAGGCCGTGCTGCACTAAGCCACTGTGATTTCTCCCTTGTGTTTGAGGAGTGGGGGGTATTGTCATTTCTTGAAATTCCAGCTTCGGAGCTTCCGCCTTTGGGGCTTTCTTGGACTATTGGGGCAGGATTGTGTAGACAGGATGTGTGTCCTCCTGAGGCGATGGCCGTCAGGAGCCAAGGACTGGGTCACCTTCCCTACAGACAAGGCTCTTTTTACCTGTTCTTAAAGGGTGCTTTTGTTTCTTTACTTCCAGATTTTAGGGGATAAATTTGAGAATCACTTTGACGCTGCAGTCTAAAAATCCACCCTCCCCCGCGCCCAGCCGTGAACTCCATTCCATCCTGGCTATTTAATGGGAGCACTTTTTCCTTAGCAGGTGGGCTTCAGTCAGGCTTCCACCTGGGTGTAATTATAATCCTGTACACTTCCAGAGACCTGAAAGACCTGAGACCTGAAGGTTTTGCAAGGGCTTCTCCCCTCCCTAATAACCAGTTGGCAGTCATTCATCAGAGCCGGAAGCAAACAGGTAACACCCCTGCTCGCTGTCTCTTGCTCCCTGGTTGCTTTGGAGACAAATCAGGGCTCCACCCACTCCCAGCCCTGGGTTCAGAAAGCCAGAGATTATGATGGGAGAATATATTCCTCCATATTTCACTCTGGTGTTTTAATTTATATGCATCCAGAGAGTGGCAGATTAGAGGTTGTGAAACTATCAGGGAAAAACAGCTTCTAAAAATACAAGTGTTGCTAGTGCGATGGGCCAGATTTGGAAAGAGGGCGTCTTGCATTTTCCCCCCTCCAAGGTGAGAAGACAACAGGGTAATTATCCAATGAGCAGTGCTGCCTTGCAGAGGAGCAGCAGTGACAAATATTCGCGGTACCTATCTACCCACTTAGCGACAAAGGGGCATTCTAGAGCCCTGTAAATAATATTTCCAGATTAGCAGGACAAGATATGCTGTTCCATAAAGTGAACAGCATCAACATTCTCTATTTCTTTTCTGGCAGAAAGTCCAGCTGTCTTGGTGGAGATGCCCCATGCATTGAGGACACTGGGCTCAAAGTTAGGAAGTGGCCTAAGTGGCCTAAGCCGGCACCTGTGCCCATCTCCTTCAGACCCCTCTCCTCAGCAGGGGTCCTGTATGTCACCCTGGGCCTACCACCTTCCCAACCCACCCCTACTTAAGTCCTGACCCTATCACTCATGTGGGCCTTTAACAAGTTTCCTGAACTCTCTTTGGCTCAGTTTCCCAGTTTTTAAAATGTATTGAATAATAATCCGTGTCTCACATATTCATTTGGGGTAAAAAAAAAAAATTAACTATTACAAAGGGCCTGGAACATGGCAAGCTCCCAATGCATGTAATTGTTCTTCATAATATAAGCAGGTAGGGCATGGCAACAAAGCTGTTTAAAAGGTTGCTTGAATGAATCACAAATAGTTAAATTTCAGGTGATGGGGAAGATTTTTTTGGACAGGTAAAGCTTTCTGCTGCCATTCAAATTCTATGGAGATGCCCATCCCTTCAGCTTTTTTTGTAGGGTCAGCCCTGTATTATCATAAAGTGGATAAAGGCCAAGAGGGACACAGGCATTGTTTTTACAGTTTATAATGCTCTTTAATTAAAAAACATTTTTTAAAGTTTATTTATTTATTTTGAGAGAGAGAGAGAGTACAAGCTGGGTAGAGGCAGAGAGAGAGAGAGGAGAGAGAGAATCCTAAGCAGGCTCCGTGCTGTCAGCTCAGAGCCCGATGCAGGATTTGAACTCATGGACTGTGAGATCATGACCTGACCTGAAATCAAGTTGGATGCTTCACCGACTGAGCCACCCAGGCCCCCTTCTTTCAAATGCACACTCAGCATCATCAAGTTACCTATATGAATGCCGCATTTTGCAGATGACAAAACCAGAGGTCAAGATTAAGTCCCCTTTTCAAGTTGTAGGTCTGGACTCCTAAATCCGGGTTTGCTCCCTCCAGTTAAGATGTACCAGGGAATTCATCCCTAGGTTGTCAGAAGATGCTGGGGTATGGCCCTCATAGATGGGGTCCCAGGTATTGCCAAAAGGAAGTATTAGGGGAAAGAGGTTTGCTCATCTGTAGAATGATTTTACTAAGACTGGATAATGAGAGGCCAAAAAAACCCCAGGATTTCTTCTGTCCTGAAACTCCTCCTTCTCCCCAGACCTGGGCCCTTTGCACTGAAGACTCCAAGCCTGGGCTTTACTCCTCTGATGTAATTCAGAGGATGAGGCAGGTCAGAGAGGCACTTCCTGAAGATTTCAGGCAGGGACAGGAAGGAAATGGGAACTTGGGAGTCTTTTCTTTTCCAAGGAGCCTACTCTGAGAGCAAAAGTCATCCCTATAGGTTGCCCAGATAGGATGGCTGCGGAGTGACTCTTCCAAACACCAGCACTGTGCCTGGCACCTAATGGGGACTTAATAAATAGCTGTTGGATGCGTGGCATAGATGAGGAAGCTGAGGCACTCGGTGGCTCCGTGTACTTCAGTGGCCAACCTGAGCATGGACACTGGTCTCCAAGACCCACCCAGTTCCTGAGGTGGAAGGGGGCTTTGGGATTGAATAAGTCCACTTCCTTACTGAGGACGAAACTGAGGCCCAGAGTTGTGAAGCAATCTGCCCCAGGCCACACAGCTGCTTGGGGGGCAGACCCTGGCTTTCCTGACCTCCAGCCTCCGGGCCACACCCTCACAATATTCCTGACAGCAGGATTTTATGATGCATCCATGGTGGAACCAAGCTTACCTCAAAACCCACGCATACCTCAGCCAAATTTCCTTAAAATAACTGTTGTGATCAATTTAACGTGTTAGAGGTCCCAGACGTGGGGTAGGGAAAAGAAAACCTGTTAAACCTACTAATTGCTGAGAAAGCTACTTCTGAATGACGGTACAAGCTCTGGGAATGCATACAGATCAGTCAGCCTGTTTGCACCACAATGTTCTGGAGCAAAACCAGCAGGTAGGAAATAACATCCTGATAACCCAGAAACAGAAATGCAGTCAGTTTCAAGGGACAAATCTTCTGGAAGCTATTTATTAAGGAACTATCCAGAAAGGTCCAGATTGTTTCTACAGTTTTTTCATTTTTAGAAGTTTATTAATTTAATTTAATGTAATTTAATTTAATGTAATTTTAGAGAGAGGGAGGGAGCACAAGCAGGGGAAGGGCGGGGGGGAGGGAGGTAGAGAGAGAGAGAAAGGGAATATCTCAAGCAGACTCCATGCTCAGCACGGAGCCTGACATGGGGCTTGATCCTGTGACCCCCAGGGTCATGACCTGGGCCATAACTCAACTGAATGAGTCATGCAGGCACGCTCCTTTTAGAAGTTTTAAGTGCCCAATAAAAGCAATACCTTTACCACCGCTAGAAAACAACACCTAGTGTTTACCAAGTGCTTGTTATGTCCCAGGCACCCTGTTACATGTGGTACATGCATTGTCTTTAATTCTCACAACAAGACGAGGAAGTAGAGGTAATACCCTCAGCCCCATTTACACAAGAGCAAATTGAGGTTCTGCAAGGTTAGATCATTGACCTGCTTAAGATCTAAGTTGCTAAGCAGTCCAGCTGGGACTGAAACCTGGGGGGTATTTGACTGGAAGGGCCAGAGTCTCACTCATGAGGGCTCTAAAGTCAGCATGCATGTGTATTCAGAACTGCCCTTGAAAATCTGGTAATCACTCATACAATACGGAGTTCAGCCAATACAGGCATACCTCATGCGGGAGACATCGTGGGTTTGGTTCCAGACAACCACAATAAAGCCAATATCATAACAAAGTGGGTCAAATAAAATTTTTGGTTTCTCAGTGCATAGAAAAGTTATGTTTATACTATATTGTAGTCTGTTAAGTGTGCCATAGAATTATGTCTTAAAAAGGAATTCTCTAATTAAAAAATACTTTATTGCTCAAAAAGGCTAACCATCGTCTAAATCTTCAGCAGGTCATAATCGCCGATCATTGATCACTGTAACAAATATAATAATAATGAAAAATTTGAAATATTGCTAGAATTACCAAAATGCGATCCAGAGACACAAAGTGAGAAAACGGCGTCGGAGACCCCGATAGATTCGTTCAATGCAGGGTTGCCACGAACCTTTAGTTTGTAAAAAACACAGTATCTGCAAAGTGCAGTAAGGCCAAGGATGATAGTACAAGGTATGTCTGTACTTTTTTCCAGTGGATCATCAGATGAAGGCCAGGTTGAATGAAAAACAAGTGTCTTTCTTTGTATGCTAGAATCATACTCGGGGCAGCAAGATGCTCACGCAACGTGGGGCATGCAGGAGAAAAGGGCACTCTACCTCCTACTTCACACCCACTGTGGATTCGTGCTCACCAAGTGGCCTGGCGAGAGGGACCATCCCCGTGCTTGTGATTATTGTCGTTATTTCTCTCACATGCTATCTCACTGTTTGGTGGTTTGCTGGCCAAGCACCTGTAGTTGAACTCTTTCAGGTTAAGTGCATCTAGGAAGGGATTCCACTACATTATCCCCCAAGCTCCCAGCTGGCAAATGGGACAAACAAACAAAAAGCAAAACGAGTTCTTTGCCTCTCATGGGCCAGTGTTCGGTCTTTTTTGAGCTGCGAATTTTACTCGCATCCTTCTTTATTGAGGTGCCCTCTGGTGCTTTGCTTCGCCCTCTGACTGCTGGGTGGTAGGAGTCATCCTCGACCATGCGCGCTCTGGGTCTGTGGCCATATCAGACATTCCTCCCACGAGCACTGACTGCACGTGGCACCCAGACTGCAAGGATATGGGGTCTCCTAGAGGAGGGGACAGAAGAGAGAACCAACGAGGACGAGACAGGCGGACACTTGCTGGGCTTGCAGCAAGCTGAGGCAGTCCACGCATCTAACTAGGGCAACCAGCTGTCCTGGTTTACACGGGTCTGCCCAATATAGCACCAGAAGTCCCACAAACCAGGAAATTCCAGGCAAACTGGGACAGCGGTCACCCTCACCCAGCCTGAGGGGATGTGGAAGGGATGCTCCAGGTGAGACAGATCCAAAGTGTAGGACCTCTCTGGGCACATTTAAGAGAGAGGGGGCGGGGAAGATGGCAGAGGGACAGACACAGGTGAAGGGACAGTGGCACGAGGCAGTGGCATGGTCAGAGTGCAGGGTCCATATCAAAGAGTGGTCGGAGAGGAAGCACAGAGTCCGTGCTCAGTCATGGTGTGGGCTGTCTGCTGGAACATACTCCTAGGAAGAACAGGGAAGCCCTGGCTGCCGGCTGCTTGGGGGTGCTTCACTTGGGGGAGACATGCAGAGAAGCGTGCTGTGTGGTGCACATGGGCTTTGGGGCTGGCAGTCCTCATCCACACGTCTTGCGGAGGCCCTCACACACCCACAGTCATGCTGCAGAGCCTCTTACTGCTCCTTTTTAAAAACATTTTTTTAATGTTTATTTATTTTGAGAGAGAGAAAGAGAGCGCGCACGCGCGCGCTCGCATGAGTGGGGGGAGGGAAGGGAGAGAGGGAGAGGGAGAGAGAGAGAGAATACCAAATAGGCTCCAGTCGTCAGCACAGAGCCCGACCGGACACGGAGCTTGATCTCAGGAACCAAGAGATCATAACCTGAGCCGAAATCAAGAGTCAGACGCTTAACCAACCGAGCCACCCAGGCGTCCTAGCTTCTCATTGCTCCTTAAGTTGTGTCTCTGTTCTGCTGGGTGAGTAACCTCAATGCCTCTGAGGAGAAGGGGGCCCCAGGCCAAGCTCACCTTTCCCTCAGTGTCACCGGGAAGGTGGCCTTGGGTGTCTGTTGGCTCTCCCACATGCCCCCTGAATGCCTGGCTGACTCTGGACCTTCCCTGATTCTCAGTAATCTGTCAAACAGGGATGGCAATAGCTTCCTTGTAGGGATGCTGTGAGGCCCAAATAAGAGGATGTCTGCCCAAGTGCCTGATACTGTGTCCAGCACGGAATGTGTGCATGGAAGACTGACGTTCAAGCTCTGAGGTCCAGGAGGGGAAGGACTCTCAGAGGACCGAAGGCCTGGAGCCTCAAAGGGGCCTGTGAACAAGGGGAATGGTGAATGGTGTGTGCGGCTCATGCTATAACCCTGTCCCACCTCCAGCACTCCCTGACGCCACGGATCCCCGGAATCTTTAGAGCCATCATTGACCCCTCTCTCCCTCACCCTCATAATCGATCGCCATTTCCTGTTAATGCTACCTCCTAAGTCTCTCTTGAATCCACTTTTACACATCCCCACCTCATCCAAGGGACCACCAGCTCTCTCCTGGCTGCTGCCCCCTTGTGGGTCTCTTCTTCCTCTCTTGCCCCTTTTAGCACCCTCTGTACACCAGCAGCCGGAGGGATCACTGGTTAACTCAAAGCTGATGCTGTCGTCCCCCTACACACGCCCTTTGCTAGTTACCTATTATTCTTGGGGAACCCAGCCACAGGACCACCCATGGCCTATGGGGAGGCTGCTGAATCTTATGGTTCAGGCCCACTTTTCAGCTGCCCCTTGAGCTACGTTCCTCCTTCATCTCTACCCTCCTACGATGGTGGCTTTGCTCAGTTCCTAGAACACATCTCACTTTTGCTTCACCCACAGCCTTGACTTGCAACCCACTTCCTTCCCATTAGCCTAGCTAACTCCTATTTCATCATTTAGGTTTTATGTAAGGGTCACTTCCTCACTGTGTTCTGTAGCATTCTCAGCGTGTTCTATTTGCGGCTGGTTTTAGTCAAGCATCTTTGAATTTGGGGAAGGAAGTGGTTTTCTTTGTTTGTTATGTTTTTGTAGTTTTTTAAATGTTTATTTTGAGAGACAGCAAGTTGGGGAGGGGTAGAGAGAGAGGGAGAGAGAATCCCAAGCAGGCTCTGCTCTGCCAGTGCAGAGCCTGACATGGGGCTTGATTCTATGAACTGGGAGATAAACCTGAGCTGAAATCAAGAGTCAAACATTCAACCGACTGAGCCCCCCAGGTGCCCCAAGAAGGTGTTTTGAGAGGCAGTGCGCCCAAAGGTAGAAGCATGAACTTGGGAGCCAGGGTGTCTGGGCTCAGAACTTGGTGCTGACACTGGCTGTGTGACCTCAGCAAGCTATTAACCTACACCGTGCCTCAGTTTCCCCATCAGTACAAGGGGATAATAATAGTATCCATCTTAGTGAGTGGTTGTGAGGATTAAGTGAGTTAATATTGCTAATGCACTGAAGAGCACCATGTCCACCCCATAGTAAGTGCTGTATTAACATTAGTTACATAGTGTGACCGTTCCCCTTTCCGCCCAGTCTTAAAGTCTTTCTGAAGGCAGGGAACGTGGCTTAGGCACCTCTCTCCATGCTGGTGCCTGGAAAAGCACCCAGTGCACAGGGAATTATTGACAAACAGAGTTGGAAGGGAATAATGTGATGAAGAGGGTTGAAATGTCAAAGATAGAACAGAATACTAGAGGCAGACCTGCATGCTTAGCTCTGCCTAGAACCATGAGAATGACAGGCCAAAAGACAGGGTCAGAGGGGATGATCCTGCCAGGTTTTAGTGGCCCACCCTCTCGGTAGACTCAACACCACTGGTAGATTCACCCAAAATTTCCACAGCAGTTTTCTCAACCAGCTCAGTCCTCAAGAAGAGAACCCACGTTGGACATAAATTTAAAAAACAGACAATAAAAATTTGAGGAGTGATCTGGGATGTCTGGGAAAGTCACTTTAAAATGCCCTTTTTAAGTATGGACAAAATTAAGAGATTTGATTAACAGATAAATCTCCCATAGAATAAATTAGAAAATACTTAGTTTTCTTGCTTCCATAGCACTTTTCACAGAGCTATTAAATTACTAACACTAAGTAGGAAAAAAGAGTACTCATTAAAAAAAAAAAGATTTAGGACAACTTGCTAAGAGATATTTTTACTCAATGAGTGTGGTATCATCGAAGGCAGCAGGCTCTTTAACTCCCCAAAATTTACTTAAAAAATAGATGGAGAACCATATTTCTACTTTATATCTGCGGTTTATTTGGGGGGATGGAGTGTGTATGCTGGATGGTGATGTGCCAATGAGAGAGACACGGTGAAGGGACACAGGTGACCTCCTTCTATCCTGACACCGGGCCCTCCCATCCCCCCACTTATGCCTCTAGTGGTGTGTGTTGGGGGGGGGGTGCGTGTGCGTGTGCTCCTGGGAATCTTCTGTCAGGTGCAAAATCCCTTCTCTCTTCAGGATCGTAAGTGTGACTAAGTCACAATGCCGGGTGTCAATTGCTTATTTGCCAAACATCAGATCAGAGCCTCCTGGAGTTGGACAGAGTCATAGAAAATCTCCTCCCAATGGCTACTTTATTGGTCTGCAAAACTTTTGTAACCAATGGTCATGTCTTAATATTTAGTAACCTGGCATTTGACAGAGGGATTCTCTACATAGTTCATATGATTTGCATTTCATCTCAGGAATGATAAAAATGAATTAAAGATAATTTAAAATATTTATTCCCTTTCTGAAGAATTTAGTTATGTGGTTGGTTAGCTTTGAAGAATTTCAAAACTACTTGTTCCATAGCCACATCATTTTGTTCTATACCTGTATCATCAGGGGCCGATCATAGTTTAGGCTGGAAATCACACTGGCCCAGAAACACATCCAGCTACCCTCTCACTGAATAAAGTGCTCCCCTAACACATCCCCAACAGGAGGTTATAATGCTGGGCAGGTCTGAGAAATCACCCACCCGATCTGTGCAAGTCTCCGGATGAGAGTTCATTGCTCAAGTTAGCAGTAGAGTTCATTGCCCGGTTAGCAGTAGAGTCAGGTCTCAAAAATAGGTTTCCTGACTTTCTAACCCTGAGCCCTTTCAAAAGTCCCCAAACACAGGGTGAGGGGATGGTGTTCATCATTTGGCTAAAACCACGCCACAAAGTTTTTCAGCTTACTGTAGATGTTTGCCATAGAATGTTGCCTTGAAAACATGGGATGTGCCTATCAGAGGGTTGGAGGGCACTTCCAGGGGTCTTGTGGTCTCCTGTTGTCCCCAGGAACACTGCGTGCGAGCGAGGAGGGTGCCCAGAGCTTCAGCAGCCACAGCGGCTCCATACACCTGCTTAGTGACCCTCCTTCTTTTCATGAACTGTTTCCACCTTTACAACCTAAAAGGTTGTATTACAACCTAAAAGGTTGTATTACAACCTAAAAGGTTGTATTACAACCTAAAAGGTTGTATTACAACCTAAAAGGTTGTATTACAACCTAAAAGGTTGTATTACAACCTAAGAGTATGTATTACTCGCCCATTTTACAGATGAGCAATGAGGCCCAGAGAAGACTTGGGTCTGCCTGACTCCCAATCCTGGGAAAGCTCTTCTCGTGACTCCATGCCAACAGACAATGCTGTCCAAAAGTTGGCTTGACTATGTGGAGAAGGGAGGGTCGGAGAGCTGGAGGGGGCGGATGAAGCGGATGGAAGCCTCACCCCAGTTCACTTTATTAAGATGAGTTTTAAAGAGAGTACTTGTAGTGCATGGGCTACCTTTCAAAGAGGGGAGAAGAAAGAGCCTCTGCTAGTGGCCTCTGGGGTGGAAGCCGGGAGGCTGTGGGCTAGGTTAGGAGGAAGACTTGTTACCATACACTATTTTGCACCTGTTATAATTTTCTACGTGCAAATGCATTACCTTATAAAAATACATAACATTTAAATTTAAAAAAGGGAAAGAAGAGAAAGATAATGCCGGCACTTGCTAACGAATTTAGTCTGCATGAATAGGAATATAGAACCCAGTGACAAGTCTCCTCCTGCTTCTGACTCCCAGGCCCTTCTGCCACCTGCTTCCCCCAGTTAGCCGTTGCTATTGTTTAGAGACACTTGATGCTCATACAAGTACACATGTGCATGTGTCCTCTTTTACATAAGTTGGATTAGGCCACACAGGATGGGTGGCGTCTTGTTTTTTCACTTAAATCTTGGAAGATATTCCATATCAGTACATCAGGTCTATGTCATTTTTTTTTAAAGGCGGCATCTTTTCTATGTGCATGTACCAAGACTTATTTGTCCACTTCCCTATTAATAGACATTTACATTGTTTCCAGTCTTGTGCTGACCCAAGGTGAATATTCTTAATATATTTCTATACATGTGCAAGTCAGATAAACATTTAAATTTTTTTTTCAACATTTATTTATTTTTGGGACAGAGAGAGACAGAGCATGAACGGGGGAGGGGCAGAGAGAGAGGGAGACACAGAATCGGA
>NW_024412415.1:23909854-23964207 GCF_014898765.1 Herpailurus yagouaroundi | reverse complement strand
GCATGAACGGGGGAGGGGCAGAGAGAGAGGGAGACACAGAATCGGAAACAGGAGTCAGATAAACATTTAGACATCTAATTGCTGGCTCAAAGAATATCTGTATGTCTTTAATTTTTAAAAATTGTTGGTGTGATTTAAAGTTTGCCAGATACTGCCATGCTGTCCTCTGAAGAGGTCACACAACTGCCACTCCAACACAAGGCATGAGGATGTCGGTTCCTTACAAGCAAGAAGCGTTTTTGTAAAGCGGAGCAAACTTTTCTTCTATAGAAAGACAAGTCATAATGCATTCGACCGAGAGCTGTAAAGATCGGTGCTGTGGCCTCTTCGGGGCAGGGGCAGGAACCTAGGAACTCATGGGTGTTTGCCCCATGGGGACTGGGCTTTCCCCTCTCAACCAGCCAATCTATGGATATTTATGGAGCATCCCTTATATGCCATGCACTTTACCAGAAGCTGTAGGAATCATCAGGAATCAAAGACTCTGCACCTGCCCTCAAGAAGCTTGTAATCTGACTGGGCAGATAACAAATATCTTATGAGAAGAGAAGCAACAATACAAGGCCAGGCAGGAGCTAAAGTTCTAAGTGAGGCTTATGGACAACAAATATCTTAGGAATTTGGGGGAGTCATATCACTTTTAGCTGGTCGCCTCTTGGGAAGGCTTCTCAGAGGGAGCAGAATTTGATGAATGAGTAAGCTTTTTCTGGGCTAAGAGGAAGAAGGTGAGTGTTAGAGGTGGGGGGTGGATTTTTAATTTCTTTTTTTATAAATTTCTTTTAGTGTTTATTTATTTGAGAGAGAGAGAGAGAGAGAGAGAGAGAGAGAGAGAGAGAGCAAGGGAGGCGCAGAAAGAGAGGAAGACACAGAATCCAAAGCAGGTTCCAGTCTCTGAGCTGTCAGCACAGAGCCCTATGTAGGGCTCAAACATGCGAACCATTGAGATCATGATGTGAGTCAAAGTCGGATGCTTAACTGACTGAGCCACCAGGTTCCCCCCAATTTTTAATTTGTAAGCAATAATTAGTTTATGCTGATCACCTGCCAGATACCCTGCAAGACACTCGTTCACTCATTTGCTCAAGCGATATTGCTCATGCCTATTGTGGGCCATGCAATGTCCCAGGAGCCTAGAGAACTTAGATTCTTGGCACTTCCACATTTGTATGTTTCATTTTACAGGGAAGCAAACTGAGGCTCTGGGGGTGTTAAATGCCTTGCCCTAAGTCATTGGACTACTGTGTGTTCAAGCTGGGGGTTTGATGTTGGTTCTGATCCTTACTGTGGTACTTTCCCTTGCTAACTACTGAAGAGCAAAAGTACAGAAGGAGAAACACACAAGATGTATTTGGGAGACAAAATGTAGGTCAGTCTATGAAAGACAAATTGGGCACCAGACCTGAGGCCTATTCAAGTCGTCCAAGCTGCATACCCTGTAACAAAACCACTCTGTAAGAAAAGATGACATTACTGTGGTCTGAAATTTCATGCCTTATGCAAGTGGTATTTATTTTTCCCTGCAAATTGCAATCTGCATTGACATTATTAAGGAAATCACATGGACCCAGCAGAAAATGAAGAACCCAATTGATTATTTTTATTGCTATAGAAGTCCTTTGTAGGCGGGCTGGGAAGAGACCCAATTTCATCGGCTTGTAATATTGCAAACGCGGCTAATTGCCTGTCTTTGGTAAAGGATAGAGACAAAGGAATAATCAAAAGTATTTATTAGAAATTCTGTTGGACAAATTAGCTTCACATTTCAGTGGCCTTCATCTCAGTGCAGAGCACCAAAACTCCATGTGTTACTAAATGACAATCATGGCATCACCTTTCTTACTGTTTATACACTTCTTTCTAGCAATATCTCTAAAGTACTATTGAATTGATTATTTTCAGGCTGATTTTTATTTTTTTATACCTGTAGATGTTGAACTGTCAGTGGAGTGCCATTCAATTCAATTTAGTGGTTATGACAGTTGAAATAACTACATTGCATCTTAATATGTGTGTCTCATGCATAAATCACATTGTTTGCCAAGCAGTAATGAGCAGAGAAGCTGCTAGGAGACTTAAAATCAGGGCTCCATAGAGAACTGGGTCTTGTAGGTTGGAAAATGTTCATCAAACATCTGAGAGTCCGACGGACATCAAGTCTGGGGCCCAGAGTCCATCAGAATGTGGGCCACATGGCTGGTACTTAATGAATCTTTATTGACATGACAACCCCTTAATGCTTATAAAAGTTGGCTTAACTCACTAGTCTGATGTACATTTTCTCATTCATTCATTCATTCATTCATTCCTGAGAGCTCAGTATTCTTGGAGATATGAAGAATTCTGCGTGGTATTTGCCCACTGAACTATAACTCTATAAACAGTTTCAAAACAGGTGCACAGGACTTCTAATAGTGCAAGGTGGGAAGTGGTCTGTGGCATGAAACAATGCCCCTGGGAGAGGTGGTGTGCCATGGGCTTAGAACCAGACTCTAAGGTCAATTACTGGCTCCTACACTTACCAACTATATGGCCTTGGGCAATTTGCATTACCTCCCTAAGTCCTAGATGTCTCATCTGTGAGATGGGATAAATCACAGTAATACCTATATGGTAGGGTTCTGAGAGGAGTAAATGAAAGAAAGCTTATAAAATGCCTGGCACTCAGCTCAAGAAATGCAAGCTATAATAGTAATAATAATAATAATAATAATAATAATAATAATTGCTATTCTTGGAGTTGAGTCATTTCTTCTAGCTTGGAGGCAAGACAGGTGGTCGTGGCTTTGGTTTGGGTCAAGTTTGGGTATGCTGAACCCAAGGAGGAGGTGGGCCTTTTGTGGGCAGGAGCTGAAAGCTAGAGCCTGGGAAGGTGGGTGTGGGTGGTTATAGGTCCCTCTGATGGGAGCAGAGGGAGATGAGATACAGTTGGGGAGGTAGGTGGATCAGACCATGGAGGGACTTGTAGACCCCTGCAGAATGTTAAGTGGTTAAACTTTTCTCCAGGAATCAGGCCAGCCCTCAGATGTCAAGGAGAAGTGACCTGGTAAAAATCAGTTGGCTCCCCTGGAGATCAAGTATTTTATCCTAAAAATGAAATTCAGTTACTGCTCAGTCAGGCAATTCCCCAAATTAAAGCAAGCAGAAAATACAGGCATTTCCTAACTTTTACATCATCTGGCTCTAAGTCACTTTGGGCACTTCTAGTAGGGCTAGTCAGGGTGAATGGAGACATGTCTTTTACAAGCTTGAACAGAGAAGCATTGTCAATAATTTTTGAACCCTTTTATTTTCCTCTGTGTGGGGTTCATGCCCTTTATGATCACATGGTGAATATTGTCCCCCAAATTATTAAATTTCAAAGGTGGTTTGGCCCCTAAAATGTCTCCTGATTTTGGGCTATTTCCAGTCTGTCCCCAGGAGTCGAGTCCATGGTGGATGAGCCACCAGGCAGGTTCTCTGGAAAGCAGGGACCCAGCCCCTGAACATGGCCACTTCACTCCTATTTTCTCCTTTCACTTCTTTTTTTCCAACTTGTGGAGCCTCAGAAGCACCTTATCTCTGTCCAAAGAGGTATCTTGGCAGAGAAAATCAAGGCAGGTTTTGTTTAAAAGGCAGGAGATAGCGAAGCCCTCTTCTTCCCTGGAAGAGACTCTACAGACCTCTGGCTGACTTCATCATCCAATGCCCGCAGGCTACAGTTGAAGGGAAAATTGTTTTAAAAGGGAAACATGAAGAAGCTTGCAGGGAAAGACCCCACTCAGAGCTCAACAAACACTGCCTGACTGGCAGCTCAGCATGATGTTGCTGTGGTGCAGGACCAGCGGCTATTCTGACCGTCCTGACAAGCCACTAGAGGTGCAGATCGAGCAGAACGAGCCTGATTTGTTGTTGGGGTGCATAAGAACCCGGGCACAGTGCAGTCCGGCAGAAACAGGGAGAGAGAGGCCATGGAGCTCAAGGCCAAATGCACTTTCCTCTGAGCTAAATGCTACCAGGCTGTAGTGCATTTTACAGCTTCTCATCCCCTGCCACCTGAGTATGGGGACACACACCATCCATTTGATTGTGACCACAGCCCTTTAGGAAGGAGGCCTCAGCTCTGTTTCATATGTGAGGACACTGAGGCTCAGCGAAGGCAAATGGCTTGACCAAGTTATCACAGAGCTGCCAGCACCTGGCAGAACTGGGGCTTCAGATTTAAACCCTGTGCTCCACCCATGGCACCATGCCACTATCATTTGGTATACAGCTATCAGAGTGGAGCCCAGCCTGGCTGACGGACTGACCCCCATGTCTTAGCTCTCTGTGAATCCCTCCGTTTGGACCTCAGTTTCCCTAGCTGCACGAAGGAGGGGACTAACTCCAGCTTACCCTATGATGCCAGCCCAGAAGGAAGGCACAACTACTTGGCACACAGAAGTAATCAAGAGGAACGAATCTACACTGCTTCCTGTGAATCGGGTTCCTTGGAGGATGGTATGAATTTGACAAGAAGCCTCTCAGTGGTACATGTCTCTTCTGGATATCTCATTAGGTTCTGCTCTGAAAGAACCTGGCCTGCTTTCTTCCAAATGAGTTCCGGGGACCTGCTCGCGCTCTGCTGTACCAGAGACAGGGAGAACCTGGGTGCTTCTGTGCTGATCCCTTAGCCCAGCTAGACTCAGTGTCCTCGTCTGTAAAATGGGGACACATGGAACTACTGTCTTCCCAGAGTTGTTAGAAGTGAGACAGTGCATGGACTGAGTGTGGCACACTGCCTGGCTCAGGCAGATCATTTAAGTGTTCCCTAAATGATCTGTCACTTTTATTGCTAACATTTGTCACTGCTCACCCTGTGTCAGGCACTGTGTTAACCACGTCACATAAATTAACTCACTCAATCCTTCTAAATGACATAATGTAGGCTAAACGCTTCACATAGTTCCCGGCACATGGAAAGTGCTCAGAGTGGTTCCTGTCATTAATATGGTGTCTTGCACGGTTAAACCTGTCCAGGTCTGGGCCGTGTCCTGGGCTACTGCTTTCCTGGGGACCAAATGCCATGAGTTAGCTCATGTGGTCCTTCAGCATCTCTCTTGGTTGTAAATCCATGCATTGCTCAAGGCCTGGTCCAGAAGACGGCTCCTCCCAATTCAGTGGTTTACTGGCGGAGACAGACGTGTGAGCCAGAGGTTGCAATGTAGTCCAGGAGTGCCTCAGCAAGGTGAGTGTGAGGTGTGCTCGTGGAAAACAGGAGGGGCACATCACCTCTGATGTGAGGGCAGGAAGGTCAGGAAAGGTGTGGGGGACCGAAGGTACTTGGGTTGGGTCTTGAAGGAAGAACAGAAGTTTGTGGGCAGAGGAGGGGAAGGAGGGCAGAGGCAGGAAGTCATAGGTCATTTGAGATGGTCAGTAAACAGGTAGGGGGCAGATGATGGAAGGCCTTGGGGGCCAGGCTAAGTTGTGTTTCTCTGGAGGCCATGAGGAGCTGTTGGAAGGATTTTAGGGAGAAAGTTTGATTAAATCTGCCTCTTTGAAAGATCACTAGGATTCCAGGTGAGGGAAGGATAGTAGGGGGCAGCCTGTGAAGGGCCTAGAGCAGCAGTACAGGGAGGAGGGGGTAAGGACGTGAAGAGGATGGCGGCAAAGGGGGGTAGGGGAGGGGGTGTATGGGAGACATGAAGTGAGACATTGAGTGGCCTCCATGTCCACTGAATCACTGGATTTAGTCACTGGCTATGGGGTATGAGGGAGAACGAGAGGTCCACAGTGACTCCCAGGGCTCTGACTCAGGAAGGTCTAACAGGGAAGGGTTGAGGAGGGCCAGTTGGGTAGACAGAGGTGGGTGCCCTTCTGCTTTGGCTGCTGGACTGAGGTCTGAGTCATCAGGGACCTGGAAGCTGTCCCCTACACTTGTGGGGATGGCCGGGAGACTCACCAGCCAGCTCTGGCTGCCCCAGGGCAGGAGTGACTTTGTGTCCAAGAGGGCAGTTGAGGGGCCTGAGGATGTTTAGCCCGGGTGGACGGGAATGAGAGGGGCTGAGGAAGCTGTCACGCTCACAGTGACCCTTCCCGTGTTCATGAAGGAGATCTAACTCTTTGTGTTCCCGAATGCCAAATTCTGACACGTAAGTGAGAAGCAGAAGGAGCTTGATCTGGGCTCAATGTGAGGGAATACTTTGCTTCCTCGTCTACAAGATGGTGACAAATTACCTGTGTCAATGTGGAACTTCCCTGCTCCCAGAACAGAGGTTGTGCTCCCCTGAAGGAGAGCTCTCCTGAAGGTCAGGATGCCCCTGAAGGAACTGTCCCCTCCTCCTCCACCAAAGGTCCTCATGCTTCCCTGTCTCAATCCCTGGAACTCTCAGCAGGGGAGGGACAGTTGCTTCACGATGGAGGTAGAAGGACCTTGGATCAAGTGGCTGAGGTGTTACCTTCCCATCCCAAGATTACACTGCTCCTGGGTGAGTAGATGGAGCCGGTGTGGCTGTAATGTGTTTTAACTGACAATGAGTCATTAATAAAACGATGGCTAATTTCCTTTTAACAAGATCTGCTATGACCTAAGACAAGATAAAAAAGGTGAAACAGCTGTAGTCCACCAGGAAAACTGGAGTGACTTGGCCCTGACTTGTGTAGGTTGGAGATGGTCAGGACCCTGATCTCGTCAGAGGCATCTTGGTAGACTGAGTGAGAGATGTGGGGTCAGGAAACCCTGGCAGGAAGCCCTGTTTTGTCCCCTGCCAGCTCTATGACCTAGGACGAGTTACCTGGCCTCGTGTTCCTCCTTCTTAGTGTGGTTTCGAGGACTGCAGGCACCCCTCACTGTGCCTGGCATACAGTAAGGACACAGGCAATTGTAGCCGAATGTATAGCTGATCCGACTGATGGGAGAACAGTATTAACTGGAGCGGTTTCCTCTCCTCCTACCTCCAGGCTGCATCTTGGGAGGCTGTCCCCAGACGTTTCCCCTGGAGTTCTGACTGTGGGTTGTCATTTTGTCTGCGTGGCTTTCATCCTCCTAAAGTCTCGCTAATCGCACAGGAAGTGGGTGGGTAATGGGCTTCTCTGTTGTTCCACTGGCCTCCCAGTGAGTCTTACTGTTTTGCTTTCCTCACCACGGGGGCTTCTCACACCCTCTAATGACTGTTTTCCTTTCAGAAATGGCATATTTTTAGACGAAAGCATTTCCTGTGGCTCATCTCCCCACTCTCTGGCAGATCTCTGATTTCTCATCAGTTTTCCCCGCCTCTCTCTGGTCTCATAAAACCCACCCCAGCAGCATGTGCGCAGTAAATGCAGTAACCACATGCTCACAGTAGCCTTCTAGGCTCTGAGCTGTTACCCAGGGCTCAGGGGCTGGGGCCGGGGGCCGGCGCCAGGGTGGGCCTTGGTTGAAATGTTGGGTCTCAGTAGTTGGGACTGCAGTGGACACTTGTGGCGGCTCTCCGGCCCTCCCCAGGTGTCCAACTCCCCTCTGCCAACATTGGAGCGTGGGGGTCATGATGGTGGTTTCAAAGTGGCCCATCCCACTCATCCTTCTCAGTCAAACCCTAATTGAAATGACCCCCTTCACCTTTTATTAACAAGACAGACATACCTGGGTTTGAATTATGGCTTCTCCACTGAGTAGCTTGATGAGTGATTTACATGCTCTAAGCCTCAGTTTCTTTATTTGGGAATGGGGATAATATCAGTAAACCTCACAGGGCCATTGTAAATATTATATTAAATGTGGTATATTAAGTAAAATGCTGAGCATCCATACATGGCAGGTAATTTCTCTTCTTTCTAATTTAAATAACTATAATTTAATTATAATTGCATTTTAAGTTGATAACATTTATGTGCTATATTATTTAAATAGAATGATTTAGGTGTGTGCTTTACTCCCTTCACAGACTGTGAGCCCCTTGAGGGAAGGGGCTAGATCTCCTTCATCTCTGAATACAAAAGGCAGAGTAAATAACTAGTAAATGTCTGAGGGGCTTCTGGTAATGGGAGGAAGTAGGGGACTGGCCCCTGCCCTGCGGGCACTCCAGTAGGGAAAGCAAACAACATCCGGGAAAGGAGTGCAAAGGGCATTAGGGGAGGGAGAGGGCATGTGCCTGGCCTGGCTAGGGGAGTGTTGCCAACAAGGACAGCTATCACTGGGTGAGGGGAAAAGATGGGCGGAGGACCTTCAGGCACCTGCCTTCTGTAAGCCTCTCTACACAACAAGGATTGGATAGCCATGCATTTCTGTTTGCTTTAATTTACTCAGTTGATTCTCATTTTTGGAGCCTTGACTCTAGATGGTTCTTTTAGTCAAACCTCCACTTGCTGCTTCGCCCACCCCTAGATCACTGTGACATGTGTGTGGCACTCAGATTGTCACCTCCCTATGATTGTGACAGAGATAGCTAGTGGACCACAGCATTTTTCCACACCGAGCCTGTGGTCATCTCACAGTCCTCCCCATGGCAGTTATCCCTGAAGGGAAGGAATTGCTCCCTGAGCTGAAAGCTATTTACCATCTTTGGCCTAAACTGGGTATGGCCTGATGCCTCTATACATTTCAAAAGCTTGCAATTTTCCCCACAAAATGCTACTAGGCTTCAATTCTTCCCACCTTTCTTTAAGGAAGCCCATTTCTTACTCATTATGGGACAGAGTAGAAAAGCGTTAGGTGTTGTTAGGAGGATGAAAGGCAGACAGACAAAAGGACAGGTCTCCACCTTTGTCTACTCCTTTTTGGCAGGTGTTTGGAAATATCCTAAGTATTGACTTTGGATAATGGGTTAAGTGTGATTCTTTCTGTGTTTTTGTTTTAAAAAATTTTGTGTTAAGCAAATATTACTTTCTTAATAGAAAAAAAAAAGAATTTTATAATAATGCATTTTAGTTTAAAAGTTTAGGGGCGCCTGGGTGGCTCAGTCGGTTAAGCGTCCGACTTCAGCTCAGGTCACGATCTCGCAGTCCGTGAGTTCGAGCCCCACTTCAGGCTCTGGGCTGATGGCTCAGAGCCTGGAGCCTGCTTCCGATTCTGTGTCTCCCTCTCTCTCTCTGCCCCTCCCCTGCTCATGCTCTGTCTCTCTCTGTCTCAAAAATAAATAAACGTTAAAAAAAAAAAAGTTTATAAAACCTATTCAGAACTTAAACCACTTTATATCCTTTTGTACCTTTTGAACAATGGGCCATGTGAATATGCTACCTTGTAAAAAAAATAAAGTCAATAAATTAAATGGTGGTCTTTGTACATGTGACTACCTTCTTTTATGAGCAAATTTCCCATTTACGAAGTCTTTTGAAATTCAAAGAATATATTTTGTGAAGATAATGACATAGTGGAAAGTCATCTGGCACTGTTAAGGATGCACACCTGGAGGTGATCATTTAAAAAAAAAAATCCAGAACACTTTTTAAGAGAATTTAGGTAGAGGGGAAAGTACTCTGCTGCAAATGGAATTTGAACTTAAGCCTTGGTGTGCAAGGCCCCTTTTGAAATTTCATGCCTAATTTTGTATTTGTCATTTTATATTCTTTTTCTTTTCTTTTCTTTTAATGTTTATTTTTGAGAGAGAGAGAGAGAGAGAGAGAGAGAGGGAGAGAGAGAGAAGAATGAATGGGGTATGGGGAGGGGCAAAGAGAGAGGGAAACAGAGAATCCAAAGCAGACTTCATGTTGTCAGTGCAAAGCCCAAAGTGGGGCTCAAACTCACGAACTGTAAGATCAGGACCTAAGCTACAACCAAGAGTCGAATGCTTAACCAACTGAGCCACCCAGGTGCCCCTGTATTCTTTTTCTTAAAGTGAGCCTCCCCTTCCTATTCCAACCTATATGGGGCTTTAAACCCCATAAGACCAGGCTATGCCCATGTGCAGGGGGAAGTCCTTTTTAGTCTGCACATGGTTCAATATCTATCAACCCTACTCTGTTGGGCAAGTGGGAGGGAGCACCTGCCTTAATCTGTATTCTTTTCTTGGTTCTTCCCCAGGAGCCTTATCTGTTAATAACTGGAATCCACAGGCCACATTTTTACTAGAGGGCACGGTCACTCTATGGATGGAGTCCAGCAAAAGCTAAGGTCTTCCTCTGCTCTACACTGTAAACAGTGGCCAGGCCTTCTTGGGCTGAGTAAGGCAGCCCCAAGATTCTCAGCTTCCTTATCTGAGCCACTGGACAAGTTGAGGTGGATTTTTTTTGGAGGCTGCTGATCTTCAGTTCAGAGGGGCTGCAGAACAAGTCCTCACTATGACCTCTGTGGAGCCCAAGCCAGATCCTCCTGTCCTTTGTGAGGGTGAGAAAGGCTGACACTGTCTTCTTTCTTAGCTGCTCAGTAGTCTGTGTGTGATTCTGACAGGGAGTGATGTTAGGATCCTTAATACTCCAATGTGCTCATAAAACTATTTGTCTCTATTCCTTCTAAGTTAGAAGGAAAATAAGAATTATAGTAAGTCAATGTTGAATGCTTATCGTATCCTGTCACTACCTTTAGATCAAGCAGGTAACTCTGGGTGTGGACAGGGCAGTGAAGCTGAGGCAAACATCTCTGTACAAATGCTGGCAGCTGTGCAAATAAGTGGGCGTGAGGTGGAAGGCTTGACCTGGCAGGGGACCCAATGTGTACAGGAAGGAAAGAAACAATACACTGAAAGTAGATTGTAAAGCACACAAACTTAATGAGATAAACATATTCCCAGGTTAGAAGGGTTCTGAAGGGTGTGCACAGGGTAGTTTGAAGTTCCTGGCTTCTCATTCCAGGCTGTCTTTATGACTGAATGCTAAGTGGTCTGGGGTGGGCCTTTGCATATTTGAAAAGTTCCCGGGGCGCCTGGGTAGCTCAGTCGGTTAAGCGTCCGACTTTGGCTCAGGTCATGATCTCACAGTCCATGAGTTCGAGCCCCGTGTCAGGCTCTGTGTTGACAGCTCAGAGCCTGGAGTCTGCTTCTGTGTCTCCCTTTCTCTCTGCCTCTCCCCTGCTCATGATCTGTCTCTCTCTGTCTCAAAAATAAATAAAAACTTAAAAAAAAAAAATTAAAAAAAAAAAAGAAAAGTTCGCTAGATGATTCTAATGTGCATCCAGGGGTAAGGACCACTCCGCAAATGGTATCATTAGGTATCCTTCGCAAAGAGGATAAGGTCACAGGGCTGGAAGGGTTAACTCATGTTGGGGATCACACCAGGATTTGTGGGGATCACTCCATTTCAGGTGTTAGATCAAGAGATAAATTATTATTCCCTAGAGGCATAGCTCTCAAACTTGAGCTTACATCACAGTCTTGGGCCTCTGATTCATTAGGCCTGGGACTCAAAAGGAGACATGTCTGACAAGTTCCCAGGTAATGCTGATGCTATGAGTCTGGGGACCACACTTTGGGAACTACTGTTGTAGAGGATGCAGGTTTTGGCTTTGAGAGGCATTGCTGGGGATGTGGATAGAATGTGAGTCTGGGGGTCCAGTGCACACCATAGCTCATGCATCTGCTGTGTGGCATAGGGTGAGCCTATGAGCCTTCTGTGTTCATTCATAACCTGGGGGGTAAGATGAGCTGCTTTGCCTATTTCCAAAGGCTGAGTGGGATAATCAGTAATAACTCTCACTGAGCCCTTATCAGGTACTGATCATTCTCCATGCATTATTTTAATTTATTCTCAACATTTCTATGAAGTAGGTCCTATAATTCTTATTTTATAGGTTCAGAAACTGAAGTTTAGGAAGCTTCATTATCTTGTCAAGGGCACTGTGTCAGAAGCAATTCCAGCTGACCCAGAGCCCAAGCTCTCGATCGC
Organism: Herpailurus yagouaroundi; assembly: GCF_014898765.1. Taxonomy (NCBI): domain Eukaryota; kingdom Metazoa; phylum Chordata; class Mammalia; order Carnivora; family Felidae; genus Herpailurus; species Herpailurus yagouaroundi. The sequence continues at coordinate 23,952,456 of NW_024412415.1, read as the reverse complement.
TGAGTCAACCCTGACCCTTGGTAGGAAGCCCTGTGAACACTGAGATTTGCCAAACAATCTTTAGCTGTGGTTTTTCTAAGTGGGGAGCAGGTTTTGATGTAAGGGATACCTAGTGGGAGAATCAGTCTAAATCACAGTGAGCAAACCCCAATTAAATCAAGTCTGGGCAGATAGGGAGGGTTCCAAAAGAAAACACAACAAAACACATCAATCACTCGGTTGCTATGTTTGAGAACAGGCCACTCAGATAAGACGAAGGCATTAATTAGGAGGAGAAAGGAGCAGAGCAAACAGCCAGCAGGAAGACCAGAGGGCTCTTTAAAAAGCCTGATGGAAGCCCAGGAAAGCTGCCTCCCAGAAAACCTGGCAGCAGATCACAAGCGTTGCAGCTGATTCATTAAGTCAAAGCGGCCATCTTGGGAAAAGGGCAGCTCTGAAAAGCAACAACAACAAAAAATCCTCACAACAGGGGACCAGGAAAAGCCACCAAGTGGGACCCAATAGGTACAAATTAGAAATTGTGAGCTCAGGAGCAACTCAGCGGAGCTCACAGAGATAAGGAGCCCATAATCAAAGGTTCTGTACCTCAAAATAGGGAGCCCCAGAGGTGAGTACCTTTCGGTCACCGGAAACGAGAGCCCATATTCAGGGGTGGGTGGGATAGATGGTCACTGAAAGCCACCTCGGCTCTCAGTTCCTATGACCCTCTGTGAGTTGGGGCTCCTGCTTCATCGGTCTTCCAGATTTCTTTCCCTAGGTAAGCAAGTCTTTGGGGAATAGTACAATGATTGAAAACCATTTTAACAATCAGAAAAAAAAAATGATGAAATGTCATGCCAAAGTTTATCAGGGAAAGAACTTGTTATAACTATTGCTCATACGTAGGGATGTTGTACAACAAATAACTCTTATTTAAAAAATGGGAGGGGCGCCTGGGTGGCTCAGTCGGTTAAGCATCCAGCTTCAGCTCAGGTCATGATCTCGGGGTTTGTGAGTTCAAGCCCCACATTGAACTTGGTGCTGACAGCTCAGAGCCTGCTTCTGATCCTCTGTCACTCTCTTTCTCTTCCCCTCCCCTGCTGGTGCGCTCTCTCTCTCAAAAATAAATAAAGAAACTTTAAAAAATGGAATTGTTGTGAGGGGTCAGGTAAGTCAGTGGATGTCTGAAAAATGCTTTGAAAAGTGAAATTGTTATTCATTAGAATAAAGGCATCATAAAAATTGGGATAATTTTCGGAATGAAGAGATGTGAAAAGTGATGTTACTTAATAATTGCAATAACATGTAAGAGTTTTATATGATATGGAAAGAGAAGAAAGAATCCAGATGCATCCCAGGAGGTAAAGCGCTCAGCTGATGGTAATGATGACATAGGGGGCCGCATGAATGGGCAGAAAAGTAGATGATCTTCAATGTAGACAAGGTCATGATATGTTCAGCTACAAGTAACACAACAGCATATAAAGTGGTTGGCTCTGACCTAATGGGTATAAAGAAGAATTCTCTACTTTTGGAGCTTGTTTCTCACCTATAATGCTAGTTTGGTCAAGATAACCAACAAAGTATTTAAAAGAACCCGAGATCCTTAGAACTTAAAGAAGCTGTGGAAATAATGTAGTCTGTTGATTAATTTTGTAGGTGAGAAAACAGGCCCATAGAGCTAAGTAGCTTGTCCAAGGCCCTCTAACTGATTAGGGAATGCATTGTATACAAGATGGAAAACATTAATCTACCTTTCATGAAACCAAGGTATCTGATAAGGCCATCTTGAAGTGTATGGGGAATTTCTAAAACCTTTTTAGGTTGATGAGGTGGAAGATTGACCAAATACTCCTTCAAAATTCCCCACTGCACTGCTGTAAAAGACAAAGCCACTGAGATGGATAGATAGATCCTTCATGACTAGTAAGATTTTCCAAATAATCTTATATAAGTGATTCCTATTAATCACACAGACGGAGCTTCACTGTGAAATCACAAATGAGTTTAGAACAAGCAAAATGATGACAGCCCAAACATCTGTTGGTTTTGGTACTAAGTCTTCCGATTTTAGAACTGGCATTTAATCATCAGAGATGAGGCTCGATAGGACTTCAGAGGATTTTTAGATATCCACCAGAAGATGTAACTCCTCTGCCCCCATGTTAATTAAGAAGTGACAGACATCAGGGGCTATGATGCTCTCTCTACTTTCAGTGGACCTATACTAAGACTGAGGGAGAGAAGATGACAGAGGATAGGGACTGCTCTTCAGTTGTCTTATTTGTGATGACTGTACTCTCATACTCTAATCTCCCTGTCCCTGGACCCCCAGGACTTGTCTGAACCTTCCTGTGACAGCTGATTTCCTAGGAGTGAGAATGCCTCATCCAAGTTCTTCACTCCCTCCCTCTGGCTTATTGTATTATTTTTTTTTTTATTGTATTATTTTTTAACACCCCCTGTCACATATCCCCTCGCTTCTAGTTGGATGCTTGGTCTTTGCCTCCTCTGTCCAGTCCTGCAACGTCGGTCCTTTCCTGTAATCCTTATTTAATTGGTCACTTTAATTTCCCATTTAAAACCGTTTCCATTGTTCACATGGAGTTTCATGGCATTCTCTCTAAATGTGATTTTTTAAGTCTTAAGTCTTCATTAAAACTATGTAAGGGCACAGTCTATGTCAGACCAAGTGTAAAAACTGCTGGAATTTGTAAGTACCAATTTTAAGTAAATATCAATCAATCAATATAGACATCCTGCTCCAAAAGGCAAAGAGCTGAGGGTAGAGAGACAGTAAACAACCTCTTCTGATTGGAAGGATGGGAGTGACACCAGCAAATGTAGGGCCTTTTTGAAAGAGAATCTTTTTCTTTCTCTGATCTCTGAAGGGGTAAGATACAGAAACTCCAAATGTCCAGAGAAGTGATAGGGCTGCAATAACGGGCTTTTCTTTATGCCACTGCAAACCAGTAGTAGTCATATTCTTTTTTTTTAATGTTTATTTTTTTTGAGAGAGAGAGAGAGAGAGCAGGGCAGGAGAGGAGAGAGGGAGACACAGAATCTGAAGCAGGGTCCAGGCTCTGGGCTGTTAGCACAGAGCCGGACACGGGGCTTGAACTTATGGACCCAGAGATTATGACCTGAGCTGAAGTTGAACACTTAACTGACTGAGCCACCCAGGTGCCCCAGTAGTCATATTCTTTTCTTTGGACTTTAAAGATAAAGTAGAAGAAGGACAGTACCTGTTTTGATGAAGTCACTGAAAGTTCTAGAAAAGTTCTAGAAAAACAAGAAACCTGGGAAGGACTGACCTAATATTTGTAGGTCTTTAAATCTTGCTCGAAATAAAACACTGTTTGTACTAGTTGTTGGTTATGCTCGCTTTGGCGGCACATGTACTAGTCCTTGGTTGTTGTGTGCTCTTCTAGTGAAAATCCCTGTTGAACTCCAGTTATGTGGGAAACAGGCTGGTAGCTGGCTGGGCTAACTCTGTGTCTGGGGAGCTGGGCTGTCTCCCTGGAGGCGGCAGCGCGCACCTGCAGTGTCCGTGACGTTGACATTACTGGCATCACCAGCCCACGAAACAGTCACAACAAAGGCCATGGTCCTTAATGATGGAAGGTGGCATGTTTATGGGGGGGATGAAAACTGAAGTGGATGGCGAGTGTGTGCTTCTTGCATTATGATCTCTTTAACGCAAACTAGTGCTTTTGGCAATTTTTCCCCCAAAAGTGAAAGCTTTGGATTTCAAATGGGGTTATTTGCCTTTCATCTGTGCTTTCTCTACTGTTCTATTTTCTGACCCATTACTTTCATCTCTGAAACCTGTCATTGTGACTCTTGTATCAATGGAACGATCACTCAAAAAGCTTTTTACTCTTTGGGTCAGACGCGTTTAATATCAGGCAATTTAAATGATTTTATTTGTATTGACCTCATATTTGAGAGTCATGCAAGATATACTGGGATATCAAATGTTCACAGATAACGAGTGCCTTGATGTGATGTTTGTTCCCAGATGAGCAGAGCAGCTGAAGGTCCCTGAGGGAGTGATGGCAAGCTGGAGAAGCCGGTCGGTTCCCCGTGCTGGGTCCCTGAGGGAAAGGGCAGGGCAGGGGTGGAGAAGATGAATGAGAGTCCATCTCAAGGTGGAGAGGAGGCTCTTTCCTGGGGAGAGGAGGAGAGTGGCTGAGTTGGCTGGTTGCAGGGACTCTGATGGGGTTAAGGTGGTGGGTGCTGTAGTTTGAAGGTGAGCTGTGGGTAGAAAGTTGGAGTCTGTGCGGGTTGTTGCCTTGTGGACACCCTGCAGCAAGAGAGGGGGGAGGGAAAGAGCAGAATGTGTTCCAAAAGTTTGATTTGGTCTAGGGCATAGGCTCCTGTAGTGGTAAAAGCATTTTTAGTGACACTCCCATTTGAAGACTTCAATCAGCCAGTTATAATATTTATGGCACTTCCCCTGGAGTGGCTCTCCAGGTTGTAGGAAGGCAGGAGACAAACCTCAGCCTCCCCTCAAAGGTGTTGAACTCCTAGTTTGCATAGACAGCTGCCTTTAAGACAGGACAAGGAGCTAGACCAGTATTAGAGTAACCGCGGGCCGACCAGGAAGGTGGAATGGGCTCTACGGGGATTTCTCCTTGACCCCTTCCACAGACGAAGGGTTAGAAACAGCCGGAAGCTCAGAGCTAGGACTTCCCCAAGGTGGTCAGTGCCACAGAAGCAATTCAAACTCACATCTGTGGAATGGAAAGCCAGTCTTTGCACATCATCATTCTGGCTGTGAGTCAGGCCCTTGGGTGTGTGTGACACTGAGTAGGTTGTGCAAACTCTTTGAACCTTAGTTTCCTCATCTGATGAACAAGGGTCCTGGGGTCATTGAGGAGAGGAAAGACAATGGCTCCCGCATGGGGTTAGCATGAAGCTTGGCATCATAAGTGCTCATTACAGGTTAGCCGCACGTAGCACAGCATCCAGAGAAGAGGGGAGATCAGAAGCCTCCTTGGGGAGGTAAGGCCTGGGTCAGATCTTAGGAAACGGATGGAGCCTGATAGAAGGACGCTCACAGGAGTGAAGAGGGGGTGTCCATCATTTGAAGCAAGTGTTGTGAAGGAGTAAGAGAAGGAGGGATGGAAAGATGAATAATAAGGCAGAGAAAGGTTGGTGTCGGTTGGTTGGTTGGTTGAACTCATCCTCAGGTCAAATAGTGTAATGAGGCTGGGGGTAGGGGTGGGGAATCTGACTGTCCCTCCCCTCCAAGGACACCAGGCCAGGCCACTGCAGTAGCTGAGGCAAAATGGCCTCTAGGCAACCTGAGAGAAAAGGTAAAGAACTTTGGAATAGAGGTCAGGCCGCCTGGATGTTGCCTCTGTGTGTGTGTGTGTGTGTGCGCGCGTGTGTGTGTGTGTGTGATTGTAATAGCAAAGATGTACACGGGTGTGGTGTGGCTGAGGGGCTGATGTTTCTGGGCTAGTTCCTACCATGCTTTCACTGGGCTAGAAGCTGATAACCGGTTTTCCTTACTCTTCTCTTGTCTCTCAGACACACAAGACAGACTGGCACAGGGTCTGACCAGACATTAAAAAGACAAGGAGTCTCAGTGGGCTGAGCTTCAATGATCTACAGCACCCCCCCCCCAACATCCGGCTCTGTTTGTTTTGCTTGTGAGGAGGTGCTACCCCAAGATACTTGGTTCCTCTTCTTTCCTAACCTTGGTCCCCCAAATCTCTGTCTTGAATGACCCAGTGGTGGTACTTGCTCAGGCCCCAGGGCCCAGGGAAAATCACAGCCTGGGAATCTGTCCTTTGCTCTCTGTCTTCCATGGTTAAAGCAACTTTCTGGAACCAGCTCTTTGGAGCTGTCGTGACAATCAGCTGTGAGGGGTCAGGGTCTTATGTTCTTCTCTCCAAACTATCTGCTGAAGTGTAGTGAGAGCACAGAGAGTTTTCTGTGGCCCACAGAGTCAGACTGACATGACTATTTATTTATATTTATTTTAAAATGTTTATTTATTTATTTTGAGAGAGAGAGAGAAAAGGAGAGAGAGAATCTCAAACAGGCTCTGTGCTGTCAGTGCAGAGCCTGATGGGGGTCTCGAACTCACAACCGTGAGATCATGACATGAGCCCAAATCAAGAGTTCAACGCTTAACTGACTCAGCCACCCGGGCACCCCTGACATGCTTCTTTATTCTTCAGAGTCCACTCAGATATGTGATCACAGTTCTCTCCTTTAAGGAGGGAGGACAGTTACTAGAGATAAGTGTTACAACGCTGAGCCCTTCCTGAGTTCACACAGTGCACTGAAACTGAAATCGGAACCCAGAATGCAGATTTCAGCAGCACTCTGCTCTGAGTGAGTGGTTATCAGGACACTGGAGCATGTGACACATGACTTCCTTCCCACCCCAGTGGTCCACAAAAGACACAAATAAGGCAGTCAGGCAGGGAGGCCCCTGCCACAGTGTGTCATCTATCACTGGGGGCCTGGCCCCTGGCTTCCACTCTCTATAGCAGTGCTGCTCCAGTGGGTCCGGGCTGGGGGGTGGAGAGAGTTGGGATCTACTTCTTGGACTGTCCTATGACTTCAAAAGCAAGGATGAGTCTGCAGCGTTCTGGGGACCACGTAGCAATACAGGAATAATTCCAGAAGTTGTGCAAGTGCTAATGAGGACCAAGAATAACTCCACTGACCTGTCTTGGCAGGCAGAGCCCGGCAGGGGAGCAGAGCTGGGGTGGCCTCGAAGGGGTTCTGTGGCTTGCTCCCTCTGCCTGAGCCAGCAGAGGCCAGGGTTCAGCTCACAGATTCCCTTCAGTACTTCCTGGGAGGGGAGAATGATCTGGAGTCGCCTCTGAACCAGGGCTGTGTCCCTCCCACAACGCAGAAGGAAGCCAAGGGCTGCCAGCAGATGAGAAAACCAAAGTGGCAATTACCCCACCCCACCGAGCCTTACTTCTGAGGTGCTGGCTTCAGTTCAGCTAGCCCATCTCTTGCCCTGCCCAGGGAGGGTCTCTTCTCGTGCTTGGAACTAATTTGTCTGCATGGGAACAGAGCAGGGAAGGGGTGTTTGTTTCTTTGGATTTGGTGGGTCGTCCATTCAGGGAAGAAGTGTGTGTGTGTGTGCATGTGTGCATGTGTGCCCACACATTCATGTGTATGAGAGTGTGTGTGTCTAAACCAATGATTACAGACAAGGCAGAAAGGGGACCACTGACACCAACTTTTCAAGGAGCATGTAGAAAGCCTTTATGATAAATACTAAATGTGATCCTGTTTAGTGGGGTAGGCTGGGGTCAGAGCCAGAAGGACCCCTCTCCTGGCCCCAGATGTCAACTAATTAATTACTTAAGCCAGTCAAGCAGCCAATCAATCAGTCATGTAAATTCGCTCATCAACATTTATCTAGCACCCACGATATGCCATGCACTATGCACAGGTTGGACTAAAGCCCAGACAAAAAAATAGAACGAATACAGTGTGATATATGCCAGAAGCAGGAAGAGATGATGGAAGCATAGAGGAGAGGGGGCACTTAACTCTGAGGACAGAGGGATGACCCTCAACATGCGGCTTGGCTGGTAAGGTGTGGACCCTGGGTGGGTAGGCGAGGGGACAAGGGAGCAGAACCCACTGCAGTCCTGCGCTGCAGGAAAAACAGTGGGAGGTAGGTGTAGATGGGTGGAAATTTCAAGGAGGAGCTGAAATCCTGAATTTGAAGGGAATTTTAACCAAGGAGGGGAGGAGGCATACCAAGAAAGTCAATGTGGATGGAAGGCAGAGGCCCCAAGCAGAACGGTGTTGTCCTCTCCTTCAGCATACAGCCAGAAGGCAAGTATCGCGTGGGGACGCAAGACACAGTCTCTGCGCGGAGACTGCCTGAGTTGAGATCCCAGCCCTGCTGCTCTGAGGATTAGCAGTTGAGTGTTTATGGGACAACAGGCATAACCCTCAGTAAATGTTAGCTCTTGTTATTACTGTTATTATTCCAGTTCATCTCCAAATATTCTTAATCTTTCCTTTGAAGTGTTTCTTGCATCTTGCCTTGACTCTCTTGCAGCAGTGACCACTCAGACCACTGCACCTGACCATTGCCCTACTCACCTCACATCTGCATTTCTGCACAGCTATGAAGCTGGCCTTGCCGGCTTGCTTTCTGCCCCTGCAACTAGCCTGTGGATCAGCCCCAAACTGAGCCCCTTTAGTGTCACGGTCTAGTCACTTTTTTGCTCAAAGGCCTTGATGTGCCCTGTTTGGAGGAAGTACCAGTGAGGCCATTGTCCCCTTATAGATGAGAGCCATGGGCCAACGAGGTTAAATGAGTAGGCCACACTCCAAAGTTGACTGGTGCAGGATCTTGGATCTTCCAATTCTTGCCTCTGAGTCCTCCCCCTCTAATAGGCTGCCTTGTTGTCCCCAGTTCCCTATTCTGGTGTCCTATGACTTCCCAGTTCTGGAGCTTCTCCACTTCCCTTTTGGGATGTGGGAATGTCCCAGAGCTTCTCCACATCCTTCCCATGGCATGATGGGAAATGGACCTGCACAAATCATGGCAGCAGTCACACTGAGCGTGCAGCCGGCCCAGCCCCCCACTAGTTGAGTGCCCTTGAACAAGTAAGGTAACCATCCAGAGCCCATGTTCTTTAGGCATTGAAAGAGATGTTAGAAGACCTCCCTACAAGGTGGGAACCAGGGTGACATTTAGGATTCTAACCTAAGTGAAGGATTGGTAGGGTGTCTGGCACACAGTATGAGGCTTTGGAATGTTGAAGCTCCTTTTGTCCAGTTGGGTGAGTGGTCTCTTGCCCCAAGCGCCTGCCATGACTCTTAGCCATGCTGCCCCCTATCTGGGCCTTCCTTCCCTTTCCATTTTACATGCCCCTGTCACTCTGATAGCTCAGCACCAGCCCCTGCCCCATAAGCTGTTCTCCACTCCCGACATCCCCAAGGCCCCTACCTCACCACTTCATGTACAGAGTTAGAACTCCAGGAAAAGGGCTGAATCTCATTTCAAAGCTATGCTTGAAATGTCCTTATAGACAGAATCCAGACTGGTCGGAGGCCAAGGCTCTAGGAGCTGAGGGGCTTCAGGTATTTTGGCACGGTGCTCATGAGGAGTAGAAAGGACATCCAGAGCAGACCCCTACAGGGCCATACTCAGACATCCACTGGCAGGCTTGGAGGCACGGAGGCCCAGACCTTTGCTGCCCTGCCTTTAAGATGAATCCTGAGAGTGGCTCTCCCTTCTTAGGAAAGTGGAAGGGGCCAGATCTTGTCAAGTGCAGCCAGCTGTACCCACATGTCACTGTTGCTCTGATATCTGAGGAACCCAGGGTCCTTGCCCAGGGCCACCCAGGGCATTCATGCCAAGGAGGAAGCCATGCTGTGTGCACAGGGCCCATGAGGCTGTAAGATAACTTTGTCCCTCCCTGAAGAGTAAAGGGAACCAGTATCTGTTCTAGTTCAGGAGTCCTTGGGAAGGGGGTGTGTACTTTCCAGTTCCTTCCTGTGACAGCTGCAAACTCACCCAGAACATGGGGCTGGTTTCGACCTCATCACGGGCCAAGCCCAATTTGGGGGAATGTTTATTTGTTTTCCCATAAATGTATAATAGACTTATGGGACTAGAGGAAATAGAAAACACCTGTTTGCTGGTGGACTCTCATCTTAGTTATTTTTTCCATTTTTAAGAGTGGGTGCAACTTCCTTCAGAAACTTCTGCTTTCCGGAAAGCCTGGACTGAGCCTGGGACTTGTTATGTCGTTTTAGCTTTTATTTGATTGATGTATGCATGTATTTATTGTTAACTTGCTAAAAGGGATCCCAGAAGGAAAAAAAAAAACAATAAAGCTAGTTCCCCCAAAGGTTATGAAGAGGTGGTCCCACTCAAGCTTAGCAAAAGGGCTAAAATAGAACCTCACTAGCGATTATTTGCCCCTCAGTGAGCACTATCCAAAGCAGGAGCTCTAAGAAGATGCTTTCTGGAGTGCTTTCTGCTTGCTGGGAAAGGTCAAAAGTTGCCTACTAGATATTTGACTAGAGTTTGAAGTGGTCTTCTTGTGCTGAGAGAGGCCAGCCCTGCATCGTGTCCACTAGGCCACAGGCTTTCAATGACCAAAAGCTGGTGTTGTCCCAGCAGAACTAGAAGATACGTGATCTCACCTAAAAATATGAAGTGAGTCCTCTACCTCTGCTTCCTAGAAAGTATTGCATCCATAGCCAAAGGGAGATTTATAGCCTTCTCAGCATTCTACGATCTGGTAACTTTTCCTCTTAAATATTGCTTAGAAAAATAAAAAGGCCATGGATGTAAGGACCTCAGTGGTGTTATTAGGGTTGACCTAATGCACAATTAAACCATCTCCTAAAGACCAGAGAGGTAGTTGCCAAGGGCCCCTTTGCAGAAGGTGCTGTAATCCCCAATGTCCCCATTCTGTTGTGGAACAGAGATGGGTGGTACTCGGTGTCTAATTCCTGGGGCATAAGGATGACCCAGATTCTGCTGGAAAGAGCTTGGGAACAGAGAGTCCTTTGGTTTCTGAGCTTTCCTCATGGGGAAAGAACCAAGAGTATCATTTGGGTCTGGTGGAAAGCTGGTCTAAAAGCTGAAAGTATCCAAGACACAGGGTTCGAAGATGGGAAAGCCTCAAAAGAGACTGCTCCTCAAAAGGTGTTACCCTAGGATGTGGAGGAAAGAGCCAGGGATGAGGATAATCCTTCCACTCTAAAAGGCAACAACAACATGCACAACAACACAAAGAACAAACCCAGTCGTTCGTGTTGTTGTTTGGTTTCATCGGTCTGGGTTATGCTTTCGTTGCATGAGGTAGAGGGATGTGGTGGGAAGGCTCAGCTAGTCTTCTTACCAGCTATTCTTGCCAACCTTTCTTGGGGAGATCCATGTTCTGGCTTCAAAAATCAGCTTGTGAGCCTAACATTTAGTAAGCTTTTCCTGATGACCCCATTTAAAATTTTATTCTTCTTTGAAGAAGCATGACACAAGATATATGGACACAAATTTTTCTCTGGAATTTTCCCTGTCTCCGTAGGAGTAAAAAACTAAAATAGCTACTTTTTTTTTTTTAAAAAAGCTCTCCAGCTACTGGGGACAGCAAGGACTTTTGCCATTTAATTTTTGTTATTATCCAGCTCATGAAAATGTATTTCTTAATCCTCTAGCTACAGATGCTCCTGATCAGTAAAAGCATAAACTGATATGTCCCCTGTACTCCAGGAGCATATAATTTAAGACTAACAACATGGTATACACAACACAGAGGGACGTACAGAAAATACCCAAGGAGCCAGCGTCGGTGGCAGGGATCAGGACAGGGACTTCGTCTAGGAGGAAGAGGCCAAGTAGCTGTGTAAGTGGCAAAGGCTGCTGGGCACATAGGTGCAAGGTGAAAATCCTTACCTTATATCCACTTAGGTCAAATTTATATGGAGCAAATGACCAGGCCAGTGTTTTTAGCCCTTTTGCTCACCAAATGGGATTACCCGATTGGTTTGAGAAGTAAAGATATTAACCACGAAGGTGATTAATCACAAAATAACATGGTCTTCCTCGTTGAAAGACTTTATGGAGAAGACAGCTTTGAGGGTCTCATCTCAGCATGAGTGGGGAGGAAGAGGGTCTGATGCACTGAGGAAGCTATTCTGGGTGTGTGGTCTACACAGGGGAAAGAAAAGCACAGCTGCTGGGGCCCTGCCCTGGAGAGGCAAGTGGCATCTAAAAAGCTGGGTGCTATGTAGGTAATCGTGCTTTCCATGGGTAAGCTCGAGGGAGAATTAGAATCTTTCATTCTCTGAAGTGCAGAGCTGCTCAGCCCACACTACCTGGCCGTGAGCCTCGAGGCTCAGTGACAATACCTGGATGCTGAGGACAAAGGGGCCAGGCCCTAGGTGTCATCCCTGCCAAAGACCACTTTCCACCCTGCCCTGCACCCTTGGGTATGCCCTTTACCTTCTTAGTTTCTATTTCTTTATTGTCAGAAGAAACGAGTTGGACTAGATGTTCTTCTCTAGGAGCCCTTCCAATTTTCTAATTCTATGAATCAGGTGCACTTTAAAAAAACATACTTCTTCAGTTGGGAAAACAGCAATGTTGAAGCCCTGGAAAGGTAGAGAATCTCTTGTTTTTCCCAATTTGTGCTGCCTTTGTGATTGTGGAGAGGGAAACCTTTGAAAACTGGTACTTAGGGGAGGAAAGAGAGACAGAGACACCTACCTGAGGCTAAGGGGTGGGGCAGATCCCTGGCATGGGGAGGGCTCCTTCAGGCCCATGGGGTGTCGATGGTGATTACTCACATGCTTCTGCAGTTCTCCCAGGAGAGGGGGTCACCCCCTAGTCTCCACTACCTCCTTCCTCAGCACCTCCCTTTGGGGGCCTCTGGGCTGTATCAGGCCAGATGTGCCCTGTCCCTGGCTATGGCTTCAGGCATGGTCTGGCACTCCAGAGCTGCCTCCTTTTTGCCCTTCATGCAGGAAAAACTTCTTTTTTCGTGATTATCAAGTAATACACACCACTTCAGCATAACAGGAAGGGACAGGAAAGTATTAAGAAGCACAAAAACAAAGTCAGTTAGAATCCTATCACCCAGAGCTATTCGCATTTAAGTACATTTTCTTCTAATGTATTTTTTTTTTTTCTCCTTAACATGAATGTACACATTTTGTAACTGGACTTTTGGGCTCAGCCTCATAGCAAGTTTCTTCTTCCTCCCCTCCTCCTCCTCCTTCTTTTAATGTTTATTTATTTATCTTGAGAGAGAGAGAGAGAGAGAGAGAGAGAGAGAGAGAGAGAGCATGCACACAAGCGGGAGAGGGGCAGAGAGAGAGAGAGGGAGAGAGAGAGAATCCCAAGCAGGCTCTCCTCTGTCAGTTCAGAGCCCAACGCAGGGCTTGATCCCATGAACCATGAGATCATGACCTGAGCTGAAATCAAGAGTCAGACGCGTAAACGACTGAGCCACCCAGGCATCCCCACATACATACTTTAAAATATATTTTATCTATATCAAGGATGTGTATTATACACTTTACAAATAATTATAAAATAGTCAATACTCTTTCTCACAAACTCTGCATAGCCAAATGATTCTCACAGAATGCTCTCAGTGATTTTTGCTGAACTTTTTATCATGAGCCAACCCATGGCTGATATTTTTATTGACATTAACGAGTAAGACAAAAATCAAACAATAAAGACATGTACTGGAATTTCAGTCATTCAACAGTGACATGAGCTCCTTCTGTGCTGTGTCAGACAACTGTTTTTGAATTCTGAAAGAATATTTCCTCCTTTTTTGTCTTATTTACAATTGGAGCAACTAGAGACACAACGCACTTTTAAGTTTAATCCTCATTATTAACATTTTCTCCATGGCTTTCTTAAGTCTAGACCAGGGGCTAGCAATTGATGGCCTGCCACATCTGGCCCACTACCCATTTTTGTAAATAAAGTTTTATTGGAACATGGCCATATCCATTCATCTTTCTATTGCTTGTGGCTGCTTTTGTGCTATACTGACAAAGTTGTGTAGTTTCGACAAAGACCGCATGACCAACAAAGGGAAAAATACGTACTACCAGTGTGATGTTGCTAACGGGGAGTTGGAAAGGCATGTGCTTCGGCACATCATTATGTAGTATTTCCATCATAAATGGTAACAAAAGTCAATACCCTTAAGAACAGAGATAATAGCAATATGTAGCAAGATAAATAGCAACAGAGGAGTCTTGAGTATTTACTACTGTTGTTTTTAAACATGATTTATTTAATTGTAAGTTTTTATAGTTTGATTTTGAAATAATGGTTATGCTTAACAGTCAGCGCACAAAATTCTTGAAAATGTAAAAACTGGCTCTGGCAAGGGTGAGGGCTTTGATCTTCGGGGGGTAATATGATCCCAGCCCATCTGGGTGGCACCTCATCGCACCAAAGCCCTGGGGAAACTTCTGCCCAGGACAAGAGCATGCAGGAGTCTCATACTCACCATTAGTCTTTACTTAAAGTTGAAGAAAGGAGCCTCTTGCATATAGGAGGGGCTCCAACCCCATCTGTTGATTAGAAAATTGCCCTGTACTCTGGCCACTATAAGGAGTATAAACCATGAACCTCTAGCCACCATGTGTGGAAATGAGTCATTCCAGACAGGGCCATCCAGAAGGCACAGATGGTGCCATGACCCTGCATGACCTGGGTGGGCATTGTATGGCAATAGAGCACAGGGTCTGGCCAGTCAGCCCTGTCAGCGTATGCCCAGGTTTCTGCTTTGGAAGTACCAAGTTATAAGCCTCCCCCTCCCCACCCCCACCCCAGGAAGAGAGAGAAGAAGCAGCAGGCTGACTGAAGCCAACTCAAGGTTCCCTGGAGTCTTGTGGCTTTGGTCAGGGAAAACAACAATCAGGACCCATGATCTGAACCACTTGGTGTTTTCTCTAAGGAAATCCCATGCCTCAAAACCCTCCACTCTCAGGTGCTTGGTGGCCTTGGAAACAAGCTATTTTTCAGGCTCCTTGCTTTAAGTTTGCTAGAGTTGGAAGGGAAGTGATGCTGAGGCACCTGCATGAAATAGCAGGGAGAGGACAGGGGCCCAGGAGCTACAGTGCTGGGCTCCTATCCCACCATTGCCACTTAGGCTATGTGACCTTGGGCCTGTTGCTTAACCCCTCTGAGCCTGTTTCCTTGTAGGCTAAATGTCTCACAGGATTATTGTGAGGCCAGCTGAGATAATGTATGTGAAAAGACGTTGCAAATAGCAAGTGTAAGAGGACAGAGAACAGGACTGGCGGCAGAACCTCCCAGGTGTTTAGTAACCCATAGTCTCTAAAGAGACTTCTCAGTACACGGGGCCAGATTCCTGAGGAAGCAGGCCTGGTTACCGTTACCCACCCTCCTCTGGCCACAAGGAGGGAGATAAGTGGGAGAAGGGAGGTAGAAGAAAGTGGGAAGACAACTTCCCATTGTGCCCTCCCGTTGCGACTCTTCATCTTGAGGTCAAGTTGGGGGCATCTGTCAGAATTGTTTATGGAGGCTGCAGGGTGAGGCTATCTGCAGGAGGCAGCACTCGTCTTACTTCTCCAGGCTGGATGCTTGCTCAGATGTTCAGACTCTTGGCCCCATCTGTGGTGGGGATATGCTGACAGAGTCTGGCGGAGAGTTTGACCTGTGTCTATAGGAGTTTGTGGGGCTCTGTGTGAATGTGGAGGCTGTGCCCCGTGTCTGCCAATGGTAGATGGGAGGCTCAGACAAGGTGGGTGAAGGGATTCCCTCACCTCAGTTTCCCTCAGCCCCAAGACAGAGGGTGGGAAGAGGAAGACCTCACTGGTTTCTGAGGCTCTGTAAAGGGGTACAGATTGGGAGGGCATGGACCACAGGAGAAGCCAAAGGGGGCTGCAACTGTCCTTCTCTGTGACAGATGGGCTGGGTTCACACTGACAGGACCCTCAGAAAGCTATGCACCTGTCCTCACAGGACCATCCTGGAGCTAAGGCCACCAGCAGCAGATGGGCCCAGAGTAAGCCAAAGTGAGACTAGATAACCAACAAACAGAATCTGTGTCCCCCACCTTTGTCCTGCTCCTAGCTCCCCCAGAGAGCAATTCCAGAACCAGTCCTCCTCTCCTCTCCTATCCCACAGTGATGCAGTGGGAAGAGGAGTCAAAGGATAGAAACCTCTCCTCCCCACTTCAAGTCACACCTTCTCCCCGAATCTAGCTCATGAGGAGAAAAGGAAGAATGTCAAATGGATGTGAGACTGAGGCCTTGGAATTAAGTAATAATAAATTGGGCTAGTTTTCATAATAGAACTGACCAAAAGTTAAGTTCATATCATTATTATTAAGTTCTAAATCTGCCCAAGATGTTATTAAGGGATGGAAAAGTTTGGCTTGATAGTACACGGTTGAAGTCAGGGCTAGGAGAGATTTAAAACAATTTCATGTTTATACCCCTCGAAATTCAGACCTGTAATGTAAATCTCAGTTTTTATAGGAGGCGGTCCCTTCGAACTTAAATCGAATCAAATGTATGTATGGAGCAGTGGTTCTCAAACTTGAGAAAAATATTTATTGACTGCTTTTATGTATTTTACGCATCTACTGTCCTTGGAGGGAACAATCCTATGTGTTCAAAAACCAATTGACAATCCATTGCCCTACAAACCAACTGAGCCTGCCAGGTCATCAGGATTTTTCCCACACTCTTGAGGCCAGCTCTGCCTCCATGAATTCGCTGCTGCGACAAACCTTTCAGCAGGGGCCCAATGTGCATAGTCAAGGTTTGTAAGCAGGGACAGGGAAATTCTTCCTGCCCCCCTCACCCTCATACATCACCTCCAATCCTCTCTGGTCTGGTTGCAGTCTCCCCTTCAGAGAAAGTGCCCTTTCTCTGTGGATTGTGGATTGTGCTCGGTCAAATTTGGGCAGAGCTGATTCTACCCAAGGAGTATGTACGGTTCCCAAAGCAGGCCAGCTGGAGATCCCAACCTTCTGGCCATATTTATCTATTTAGGGGTGAGCACCCGGCCAAGCAGAGTTCTTTCTGGAATGTTTGCCAGAGGTCTATGGTAAGATATAATCTCTCTGGAATTGTAAGCTCTAAGGAGCAAAGAGATGTGGGACTCCCAAGTGTCAACACAGAGGGAGGGAGATAAAGGAAGAAAGAGAAAGACAGTGGGGGAAGAAGAGGAGGAGGAAGAGAGAGAGAATTGAGAGACATGGTGACTTTATTAGAGGCACAAATCCAGCTGTACCTGAAGCCTGTATTTTGGACATCCCTGTTATGTGAGTAAATAAATCCTCCTTTTTCCTCAAGTTAATTTGAGTTAGATTTCTGTCCTTGTGATCCAAAGTCCCAACTAATACAATCATGGGATATTCTTGCCTACCTTTTTCACATCTTCAAGTAGGTTGATCTTCTTCCACCCCCACCATACCACCTGCCTTACTACCAGCCTCCCAATCCTGTGAGAATCAGGACCTTTGATTGCTCTGGGAATGCCTGCCTCCAGGTAATGAGTCCCAAGTGATGACCCGCCCAGCCCACTGGACTCTGATGGGGATGGCTTGGGTCTGTCTAGCTTCAGCGCATATTGATTCATCCTAGTACATTTCCTGGGGCAACTGCCGCCCTATGACTCACAACGTGCGATCTCTGGTGCACGGAAAAGGCTATCATCTGCCTCCAACAGCCTTCTAATATTCAACATGGAATTCTCTGAGTGTTTAGACTATGTGCCTTTATTGCCTGGGGTCTACTTTCACCTGTAAATCCTGACTATTGCAGGAAAAATCTCTTAGGGACCATTTTGTGGGATCCAGCACCGAGGGCTCTGTTATTAACACCAGGGATCTCCTCATAAATGTCACCCAATAAAGTTATGAAAACTTCCCAGTAGGCAGACCATGACGTTCCTAGTAATCTAGGTACAGCACACCACCAATGGGTAGCCTGGGTGGTCCCAGCCTCATTAGCACTTCAATGCCTTTCCAGAATAGATTCAAATTGACAGCTTATTAATGGAAATTGACCTTTAACTGAAGACTTCATAGAAAAGGATTTAAATCACACATTGCCCAGCAAAACGATAAAAATTCCTCTTTAGATGTTGCTATTCTTTACCCAGAGTGCCAAACACTGCCAACAGCCTCCTCTCTCCCACTCACGGCCTGAAATACTTCTCCCTCTTGTTCTAAGGCAGTTCTGCAGCGGGGATCCAGGACCAGTCTCAGTGTTAGCATCACCTGGGACCTCATTAGAAATGCAAATTCCTGGGCTCTGCCCTAGTCCTACTGAATCAGGAGGTCTGGAACGAGGCCCAGACATCTGTTTGAACAAACTCTCCTGGCAACTCGGATGCAGGCTCCAGTTTGAGAATTACTGTCAAAACCATGACTTATGTGAGTTCGTGAGTCCGTTCCTGCCTCAGTTTCCACACCCCATCCAGCAACACAGAAGGCCACAAGTGTTCAAGAGGGGCTTACCTATTGCTCCTCCAGCAGGCTCGTTGGTCTCTGGCACCTGATCATGTATTTGTGGTGTCACCCCACAAGACAGTAGTTGTTTTGCTATGAAGGTGCTAAGTGTCTTGTATTGTCACACTGGCACCAACACCAGCTCCTCTGGTGTCTGTTCTGGAGCCTCAGATACATCAGAGTATCCAAGGGGTGGGGGCAGGGTGGGGCTTACACCACCAGACAAAACAGAAGGAAGTGGGATGAAAAAGTCTCCAAGGGAAGAAACAAATGTACTTTAAAACCTATCCTTCCCAGCAACCCTCATGGATTATAAAGCCACATTTATCTTTCAGAGTAAATAGCAATCAGTCCCGAGGAGCGAGGAGACATACAAATAATGGCCAACATGTGTTTGTATTGACAGTGACCCATAAATCTCAATTTCTTTGGGAGAAGATGTTGGGCGGCATCTTAATTCTATGCCGTCGAATGAGAAGGAGCAAGATTTACCTCCGCTGTGGATCTGAATGGAGCATCCCTGGAAATTCAACCCAATGAACACGCAGTTAAGCACAAATTGATGGCCTCCAACATGCTTCATAACACTCCATTACCCAGATGGGGAGCGTGACAGCCGAAACGTGGAGCAGCTGGGCTGGGCTGAGCAGCCATCTAGGAAGGACAAAGGGCCCTGGGGCTGCCTCTGCCCGCCACAGCCTCCCCAGCGTGCCTGACCGCTGCCACCTCCACGGTGCATGCAGCGCCCCCTCTCGTGTGCTCCGGAGCCTCTCAGGCTCTTTCTCAAGGGTTCATTTGCCTCTCTCCAGCAGTTTTCTCACCACACGTGGCGAGTGAGGAGGCTGGTCTGTGTTCTCAAGGGAAGTTGTTGCTCTAACTTGCCCGTTTGTGGCGTGTCTGAGAAGGATAACTGGCTTCTACTCCCTGCTCTGCCATTTACAAGAGGCATTTTAGTCGCCATTCATTTACTACTTGCCGGATGCTCTGGAAAGTGTTTTTGTGCACATCAGTTTACTTAATCCCTACTAAGTGTGTGACTCTGGGCCAGTCACGTGACTTCTGTAAGTCTCCTTTTCCTTATCTTTAAAATGGGGACAATAATAGCACTCACCTCAGGGGGTTGCTGGGGGATAAAGTGGACTATCCTGGGGAAGCCTTGGTTTTCGGGACAGTTGCCCACCCTTGCTGAGTTAGATGCTCTGCACTGCATGCCGGGGGCCTGAGGGAGGCCATTCTGCTCCATATCTTAGGTCTAATTTGGGTCTCCTCTTTGAGGGAGGGAGTGTATCCTATTGCCTTTGCCTCCCCAGCCCTGGGCACAGGGTCCGGGGCAAGGTATGCCCTTGGTAACATGTGTGAGATTAGGAAGGAGAAGAGGAAGAAGACTGCAGGGTTAGCTCCAGAAACTCCTGGTCCTGAGCTAACAGGTTGGGGCTGAGGGAACCTCAAGTGGGAACATAACAAAAAGCGAAGCTGGATGACTTTTGTCAGAGAGGAAAGAACCTACAGAGCACCCAACTCTGAGTCCAGGTGAGGGCAGTGATTTATCCAAAGTCACACAGACATTTGGTGACCAAGCTCATGCCATAATTCATGGCTAAAGTTTTGCCAGTGGGGGTGTCCGATCCACCACGTTAGGACAATGTATTACCTAGAAGAGGTAGAAGACTCGAGAGCAAACTGCTGGGTTCTAATCCCTGCCCCCCGCTGGTCGTTATTCAGGACCCCCTGTCCCATACTGCCCCCCTTCTCTCCCTCAGGGCTACTGCCAGTCTGCTGTAGCAGGGCTCTCCCTACCCGCCTACCATCAAGTCTGAGGACTCGATGAGAAGAAGTTCAAGACCAGCTGTCAGAAGGTTGAGCGGGGGAAAGACACAGGCCTTGGAGTCAAGTAGAGCTCAGTTCAAATCTCCTTGCATCCTTTTCCTCGTTTGGACAAAGCAATTAGGCTGTATGTCCTCCAGGTTCTTCATGTGTGAAAGGAGAATAACAACACACAATTTATAGGTTATAGATTGTTGTAAGAATTAAGCCAACTGAAGCAAAATGCTAGACACAGTAATTAGGCATATCCAGCTGATCTGAGGTGAAGAATTATGTCTTATTTGTCTTTATATTTCTTCTCATTTCCCTGTGCCTCCAGTGCAAGCACGCTGCCTTATATTGAGTCGTAGGTGCTAAATACTAAATCACTGAGTAAATGAGGAGCTATTTTATGTTCTTTAAAACTTTCCTTCTCAAAGTGTGGTTTGGGGACCAGCTGCACTGGCATGACCTGGACGCTTATTAGAAATGCAAGATCTTGGAGCCTATCCCAGATGTACTGAAACACAACATTCATTTTAGTAAGCTCCCCAGATGATTCGTATGCACATTAAAGTTTGAGAAGCTTTGCTTTAGAGAGCAACATCTGAAGCTGGGGGAAGCTTAAACACCCATTAAGGTAGCCAACATTGTGGGAAATTTACAGGCAAGAAGACAACACACACGTGATGTGCATGCCCTCTCCCCACTCTCACTAGCCTGAAAGCGGTTTCCTGGTTCTGTGGAAACCCAAAGGACTTAGAATAATCACTTCTGTAAGATCCATAATGGGAGCAGAGCCAGCTTCCATGTGTCCCTATGTGTGTACTTTTCAGAGTAGGCTATGGTCTGGGGATCATTCCTTCCCTGCCAATCGATAGCTCTGTCATAGATGTTGACTGCAGCTTCTAATCAAGAGCCCCGAATGACTTCAGAGTCCCTGTGTTTTTAGCTGAGGAAGTAGGGCAGGATCTGAGGTGGTTTTCCTGTACCTCTGGGATGTTTTCCATTATCTCCAGCAGGGATGTGGAACTTGCTGAATGAAATGACTTAAAACTCATTGATTTAAAAAAGATGGGGTGCCTGGGCGGCTCAGTTGTTTGAGCATCCGATTTCAGCTCAGGTCATGATCTCATGGTTCATGGGTTCGCATCCCACTTTGGGCTCTGCGCTGACAGTTCAGAGCCTGGAGCCTACTTCAGATTCTATGTCTCCTTCTCCCTCTGCCCCTTGCCCACTCACACTCTGTCTGTCTGTCTCTCTGTCTCTCTGTCTCTCTCTCTCAAAGATGAATAAACATTAAAAAAATATTTTTTAAATGTATGTTACTTAGCCCCTTGATGGGGAGGCATATACTCAATGGTCATTTGCCACGAGCCTACTCCATGCCAAGCCTGTGTGGGTCCTGGGGATACAGTGGTGACTAAGACTTGACTCTGCCTTGAGGGGCTCATAGTATGGTGGAAAGAGAGATATGTTGGCAGATAATGAAAGAGCGGTGAGCCAAGTGCCATGGAAGAGTTGGCATATATATATATATATATATGAATGAGAGAGAGAGAGGGATAAGACACATGTATTCACACACACACGCACATGTATGTATATATACATAGAGAGTGTGTGTGTGTATATATATATATATATATATATATATATATATATATATATAAGAGAGAGAGAGGGATAAGATACATATATTCATACACATACACACACATATATATAGAGAGAGAGAATTAAATGGTTCTGCAATCCATACACACATATACATATATAGAGAGATAAAGCAAATATACTAAAATGTTAACAATTATTGAACCTATCTAGAGGGAATACAGTAACTCATTGTACTATCTTTTCAACTTTTTCTGTACTTGAATGCTTTTTTTTTTTAATGTTTATTTATTTTTGAGACAGAGAGAGACAGAGCATGAACAGGGGAGGGTCAGAGAAAGAGGGAGACACAGAATCCGAAACAGGCTCCAGGCTCTGAGCTGTCAGCCCAGAGCCCGACGCGGGGCTCGAACCCACGGACTGTGAGATCATGACCTGAGCCGAAGTCGGACACCCAACCGACTGAGCCACCCAAGTGTCCCTGTACTTGAATGCTTTTTAAATAAAAAGTGGGAGAGAGGGGCGCCTGGGTAGCTCAGTAAGTTAAGCGTCTGACTTTGGCTCAGGTCATGATCTCATGGTTCATAAGTTTGAGCCCCACATCGGGCTCTGTGCTGATAGCTTGGAGCCTGGAGCCATCTTTAGATTTTGTGTCCCCCCCTCTCTCTGCTCTCTCCTGCTCATGCTCTGTCTCTCTCTGTCTCTCAAAAATAAACGTTAAAAAAAACTTTTTTTAAAAAGTGGGAAAAATGTTGGGGGTAGTGCATGAATCAGGTGAGTATTATAATGGTCAGATGACTTAGTAAATGCTAGACGCTTACAAATATTTGTTTATGGCTCACAATACATAGTTGTGAAGTGCTTTCCCCATGTGACCCCATTCCATCCTCCCAACAACCCTATGGGGTCTGTAACAATCACCTCTGCTCACTAGCAGAGGCCTAGAGACCACGGTGATTTGCCCAAGGCCACCTGCTGGTAAGTGACGTAGTTGGGACCGAGACCCAGGCTCTTAGACTCCAAATCCAGTTCTCTTTTGTTACCCAGAGTCTCCCTCAGGAGTGGATGGTTTGTTTTCTGCCTCTACCAGGGGCCAGTGCCCAGATAGGAAGATGAGGCTCAGTGTTTATCTTCCCAGTCCTGCCTCGTCCCTGGGCGGTCGACCATCCACTTCTCCTTTGGTTCTGCAGGGGGTGAAGACCAAGGGAGGCAGGCACCCAGGACAAAATGGCAGCTGACCTTAGGTCCTTTCTCCTTGGCTGAGGCCAGGACCAGTCTAGGAAACAGCCTGGCTGAAGACAGCTTGTGTGGGAAAACGGCCTCTCAAAGCCAGAGAGAGCCATTGTACGGGCTCACACTGAGCACACTCCAGCAAAGATGATGGGTCTTTCAGGCACCACGCCAGAGGGTAAGTTTTATCACTTACCCGCAATATGAGCCAGATAAATGGCTCCTTCTTGGTTTCCTGCCAGTTATTGCTCGTGCTGCCAGAAAGTCTTAATCATGCTGTTGAAAGAGGCTGCGCCCCCTCCCCCCGCCAGCTGCCAGCTGGCTCCTGGGCCTCTCAGCTGGGCCACGGCTTCCTGCACCCCCACAGCAAAGGCTCCCCTGTTTGGGCCTGATTCAGAGCATGCAGACTTACTACTCACTTTTCAATCTCATGTATATTTATAAACCTCTTTTTATAACCCTGAAGCCCCCGGGGGTGGCTGAAGCTCAAATAGAACTGTGACATGTCTACAGTGTCCCCAGTGCCTGGCTCGGGGCCCAGGTCAGAGCAGGGTCTTGAAAGTGCTGGCTGGTTGTTCTGGGCTCAGTTGTGTCCCCCACCCTTCCCCAAATTCATATGTCAAAGTCCTAACCCTCTGCGTATGTCCCAATGTGACCGTCTTTGGAGACAGGGTCTTTAAAGAGGTAATTAAGGTTCATTGAGGTCACCAGCATGGGCCCTAATTCCACATGATTTATAAAAAAGAAGATTAGGACAGACATGCACAGAGGGAGACTACGTGAAGATAAAGAAGGGACAGGCAAATACCAACCAAGGAGAGAAGCCTCAGAAGGAGCCAACTCTGCTAACACCTTGATCTCAGACTTCTGACCTCCAGAACTGTGAGAAAAGAAATTTCTGTGGTTTGAGTCCTTTGTCGTGGCAGCTACAGCACTAGTGGACTGGACAAATGTTGACTTTGTGGGAGTCCTCGCACAGGCCAGGCACAGAGCCGGCGTGTGGCTAAATCTGGGAATAAATCCATGCCCCAGACATCATCCTTTGAGTATGGACTTCTCTGCTTGAATGGGTCATTCGGGGTATTTTCTGGGGCAAGCGGACAGGCTAACCCCCCACCCTCCCTCATGAGTGTTTCCTCCAGAACTTTCCTATTCAACATCACCCATCCTTATCGTGAATCTCAGGGGCAGGAGCCTCTCTGTGTGGCATGAGGGGGGAGGCCAGGGCATGAACAGTTACACGCCAAGAGGACCTGGTCATGGAATAATGGCAAGGCCCATGTTATAGGAAGCAGGGAGCATCTGGTGAACGGAGATTTCTCAGATGTTCTTGTGGTATCACCAAGCCTCAGAGAGGTCTTGGAGAGTCCAGCTCAGTTTGTGAAAGCAGTTCTGTACATAGAGGATTCTTGGGTGAATAAAAACATGTTAGCTTTTTAAAAGTACCCTTGGTGTCCTTAAATTGGCCCAGAATTTTCAGTCTTGGAATCATGGGGCCTCTCCTTTCTTCGGGCTGCCTGGGTTTGTGGTTGCACCTGGTTTGTGAGCTTGACTTTGGGGAACCAGGAGCTGTGAAAGAAGCTGAGATAAGAGGGACCAGGACTTTGTCCAGACACAGTTTCCTCCTGGGCCTCTGAGGAGGGGGCTGTCACTCATACTGAGTGTGGGGAGGGTAAGCTTTTGGTCAGAAGTGGTCAGGCCCAGAGAGGCTTGGCATGCGTCCCAGGCTCCCATGGCACTCACATCTACAGTAGGGTACTTCTGAAGGCCAAGATAACCATTTGGGCTCTGTGGGGGACGCTGGGACCACCAGAAATGTGCATCAGTGAGACTCCCAGGGGCCTTGGGAGGCTTCTCCTGCCCCTTGCCCTTCAGGCAAGCCCACATGCATGTCTGACCCTGTAGGAAACACATTGGGAAAGAAATTGTCTGACGGTCATTTACTGTTTGGATTGTTCTTACAGAATTGTGCCTTTGTCCTCCTGGTGTTTGGGAATCTTTGATTCGCTCCAGGCAATTGAGTCACACTAGGGTTAAGGCAGGGGGCAATGTCTCATGTTTAAAGTGGACAGAACTTGGCTTTCATAGTTTTCTCTCCCATTAACCTTTAAATGGCTGACATCAGATGAGGCAGACATCGAAGGTCTCAGGGCACTGCAGCGACCTCTCGATGAGTCCTGGCGACACCCAGGGTGTCAGTGCTGGAAGGGACCCTGCATGACACTCACGGGAAGTCAGAGGCACAGATGGTGGACGCAGCCACCCAAAGGGTCTGTGCAGCTGGTGCAGTGGAACATTCCTCGGTTTCTTGGGGCATGAGAACACGAGAACAAAACACAACAGCACCAAAAACCAGCCCTGTGGGCAGCCAGATCCTGAAGTTCCCAACTGAACATAGAATAGATACAAAGTGCCGCCCAAAGGCCCACAGAATAGATACAAAGTGCCGCCAGGACTTTCTATGTCTGTGTTTGTGGCAAGACAGAGAGGAGGCCACATTGAAACTGAAAACGTGACTACACGTTCCCCTCTTTGGACTAACAGCACTGAATGTTGCTCTTGTAGCATTTCGATCACTAG
Source organism: Herpailurus yagouaroundi (assembly GCF_014898765.1). Lineage (NCBI taxonomy): Eukaryota > Metazoa > Chordata > Mammalia > Carnivora > Felidae > Herpailurus > Herpailurus yagouaroundi. The sequence goes on along the minus strand of NW_024412415.1, from coordinate 23,927,275 downwards.
CCCCACCTTCACCTTCCTGCCTAGATCATTCTTGACTGAATTGTGCGATAGTGAGTTAACAATAACTAATTGATTATTAAATTATGAAGATGCGTGGTCACTGAGTTGCCCACTATCCCTTTGACAGATTTCAATCCAGAATTCCCCCTGCATCCCCCACTTCTTGGTTTCAGCCAGCAAATCCCAATCTTCTAAGAAGCTCCCCTCGACATCTCACATTGGGATACCCCAGGGTTTCTCTGGGTGTGTTCTTTCTTGCTGCAGTAAGGTAAATAAGCCTTTCATTTGACTTCAAGTGTGCTCCTGATGGTCTTTGGTTGGTGAGCTTTTACATCTCTAAATTGGGCATACTGATACCTGCCCAGGAAACATTCTTTATAGAGATGTTGTAAGAAGCAAGCAGTATCATGTGGGTGGGGAATGAGTTTTTCAAATTGAAACTGCTCTGGGTCTATAAGCTAGTACAACGTGGAATTTCCGAATGACTCTCTTTCCGGACTTAGAATACAGTACTTTTTACATGGAAGATTCCTATTCAAGCTTCTATTACACGGAAGATTCCTTTTCAAGCTTCTATTATGTGTTCCGTCTCATTTCATTGGTGTAAATTCCTCCCACTTAGGAATGGCACTTAACACAAAAACTTCAAAGACACTTGCCTGAGGCTGGGGCCTGCCTGGGAGGAAGATCTGAGTGTTTGTGGGTGCCTGTCAGGTGATGTAGCAGAGCTGGTGGCTTCTGAGCCCACCCCTGTCTTTTCCTCAGGATACCATTGCTTCCACCACAGAGAGGCCATGGTCTCAGGCTGAGGGATAAAACCATCCACTCAGCAAAAAAAAAAAAAAAAAAAAAAAAAAACAGCAGCATGCGGCCTTATTTCTTTTTTCAAACACCAGCTTCAGTGGTGGCCCTAGTGCTCCAGGGTAAGGACCAAACTCCTTAGCATGGTCTTGGATGTCCTCACCTCTGGCCATTTCTTTTACGTGCCCCCTTCCTGCCCCCTTCCTACCCCAGCCACAGCCAAGGACCTCAGGGATTCCCAATTTCATTATCATTTTTCAAGTCTCCAAGATTGCTTTATGCTTTTTCTTCTGCTTACAACATCCTTCCACATCTTTTCCTTCAAAACTCAACCCAAATATCCCTTCCTCTATCTTCCCAGCCAACCTCTCCTGCCTCATGGCCTTGTGGTGTTTTATACATAATGTTATTTGTGTACTTATCACATTGTACTGAAATTGTGTTTCTCCCAATCTTTACACACACACACACACACACACACACACACACACGCACGTAGGGAGCCAGAGACCCCGTCAGTTGGAAACCTCCTTGATGAAATGAAACATGCTTTTTCATTTTTGTAACTTCAGGGATGCAGTTTTGTACTGACAGTGGGGCCTGGCACACAGTAGGTGGTTAATAAGTGTTATAACGTGCTGCTGTTGATCTTGTTATTGTTTCAGTATAAAGCAGTTATGTTGTTTTCACTCTTTTGGATTCTCTGAGGACAAGGAAGCTGGAACATTTGTCACCAGAAAGTTTTTCGCAATCAGAAAGGCCAGCCCTAGTCAACTGAGAATCCACAGCTCTGCCCAGCTTTGGGAAATGCCCGGCTCATCTGAAAAGAATGTTCTTGATCCTATTTTCAGGCCTGCCAAGGAGGGGTTCACTGTGTATGGTTAATTAGCTATTGCAACTAGTATTTTCCCACTAATTACAAGTAAGTATCAGCTGGGGATTTTTCTTCAAGAATCGCTTTCTTTTTGACATGCCCATATTTTATTTCAGAGGAATAAATTGGATGAATATCATGAGGTTTTGTATTATTTGGGCTATCGCTACCCCTGAGGGAGGTCAAAATCCAGGATCAATCAATGTTGATCCCACCCCCTTCCCTACCAGAAAACTTGGAAAAGAAGCCAGGTTTGCCCCAGAGGCCTGTGTTATTTCTGTAGGAAGAGCCCTGAGTCTGAAAGTCAGGACACTTGGGTTCAAGTCTTGTTTTGCCATTGACTAGCTTTTTTTGTTTTACTAGTGGTTCCCCAGACATTGTCTCAGACCAGCAACAGCACTTGGAGACATGTTAGAAATGCAAATTCTCGGGTCTGCCCCAGTCCCCACTGAATTAGGAACTGCAGATGGGGGTTCAGAAATCTTATTTTAATAAGATTTACTGGTTTAATAAATTTAAATTTATTTAAATAAAGAGATTTAAATAAATAAATAAATAAATAAATAAATAAATAAATAAATAAATTTAATAAGATTCTAAACCACTAAACCAATCTGGTCAAATCCATTTTATCATTTTGCTATAAATTTATTTTTAAAATGATTCCAGTCATTAAAGTAAATGTACTACATATATATACACACACTATAACATTGTAAAAAATTTGGCAGAAACAAAAATTTAGGTATAAATTCAACTGAAGTATAAAAATTCTTGTACATTTTCTAGTAGCATTCTTTTCCTCACACACACATATTTTTAGTGTTGTAATCACAGGACACACACAACTAGGTATACTGACTTTTCCCTGCTTAATATGAATACTGTAAATACTACTCAGTGTTGCCACTTCCGTATCTTCATCGGAACTATTTTTATTTTTTTTAGAGAGCAAGAGAGAGTGTGAACATTGGAGAGAGGCAGAGGGGGAGAGAGAGAAAGACAGAGGGAGAGAAAGAAAGAGAAAGAGAGAATCCCAAGCAGGCTCCAACATGGAGCCTGACACGGGCTCTATCCCATGACCCTGAGATCATGACCTGAGCTGAAATCAAGTGTTGGACATTCAACCGACAGAGCCACCCAGGCGTCCCTTCATCAGAAATATTCTTTTTTTTTTTTTTTTACCCTTAATTTATTTTTGAGACAGAGAGAGACAGAGCATGAACAGGGGAGGGGCAGAGAGAGAGGGAGGCACAGAATCCGAAACAGGCTCCAGGCTCTGAGCTGTCAGCACAGAGCCCGACGCAGGGCTCGAACTCACGGACCGCGAGATCGTGACCTGAGCCAAGGTCGGACGCTCAACCGACCGAGCCACCCAGGCGCCCCTCATCAGAAATATTCTTAATGGCCACACAACTTTTCATGAAATAGTGCCACAGGTAGTTCACCAGAGCCCTGGTGAACTTGTGGATGTGGAGGTGAAAATGCTCTGGACAGACGAGGAGGCCTCCCCTTTGAGGCACTTGATTTTCTCCTCACTCCTCCCCACCCCTCCCCCTAAAGCACCATTGTGGGAAGATCAACACTACCAGTGTTTCTGGAAATAGAGTCCTAAACAGAGAGGAAAGGGAGGTTAGCCAACAGCCCTGAGTTTTCCAGAGTCATCCAGAAACTCGGATTCTCCCAAACCTGAAATCCCCTCCTGAAACCCTGAAACAGTTAGGTCTTCACTGTGCTACCTTGTGGCTGCGTCTATGAATTGCACCTGCTCTTGACAAGCGTGGCTGGCACCTCCAATCTTTCAGTGTGGAGGAGCCACTGGAGTTTGTCTCCTTGCCCTAGGTTGGTGCCTGAGTGTGAGCTCCCCTCCCTGCAGCACTGGTTGGGCTCCCTCCCATTATTCTGGTTTCCACACCGGGGCTGAAGTCCAGCCACGACCCCGAGCCTGTTTGTCAGGGATCCAGGTGTCCTGCCTGGCCCTGGCCAGCCCCTTTCCCTAGGGGGCTGGACCTCAATCCCCAGCTGAAAGGTCCCTCTCTAAAATGGACACCGTCCTGGGAAACCTAGCATAACCACCCTCCTTCCTGGCTGTGCAAATGGCTGTGCCCTCTGCCCAGCATGGATCCTGTGGAGGTGAGGGACACCCCAGGCTGAGGTCAGCGTGCCCCGTTCCCATGGGCAGTGTAACCGGGACTGCTCAGTCCTGTGTGTAGACCAGCCCCCGCCCTCCTGTCCCCTCCCTGATGACCTGCCTGTGAGGACCCAGCACTGTGGCAGCTGGTGGAGGGAAACAAAGCGGGAGGAGGTTGCCGCAGGGATCTCTGTACTGGCCAGTTGGCTTTGGCTGGATTACTCACTTGGTTATTCAAGTGCTAGAGTCTGTTCCCAGGCTTACTTCCTTCAATAATCAGTTTCTTTTTGAAAATGTACCATTCACCCGACCCAGAATTAAAGAATAAGGACTCAGGTCCTGGGTCCCCTGTGAAAGCCAAGCAGCATGGAAGACAGGCTGCTGTCCTTTTACCTCAGGCTTGTCCTCTCTGGATGTGTTACTCTCAGGAGGGCTCGAGGGGCTGGGCCAGGACATCTGGCAGTGGATAGGATCTGTGCTTTAGCAGAGAGAAGATAGAGTCTCACTAGCATGCTGGTGGCTGGCCTGTGGATTCCTGTTCCCTGGACACTCCCAATGAACGAGCTCCATCTCTGGATATCACCTGCAACATTACTCAAAGTGACCTTCCCTGCAATTGTTGAGGCCTGTCAGGGATTTGTACATCCCACTGGGGGGGGAATGATTCTGGGCCTGAGCCTATGATAGTGGAGGTGGCAGGTCTGAAGGCATCATACAAGGTGTGGCTTTTCCCAGTGGCCCTCTTGGGGCAACAAATCCAAGACCAATCTAACTGCAGATAATCAGGATTAAAAAACAATGTTTATTTATTTATTTATTTATTCTGAGAGAGAGAGCCTGCAGAGGGCAGAGAGAGAGACAATCCCAAGCAGGCCCTGAACCACCAGCCGCAGAGTCCGATGTAGGGTTTGATTTCATAAACCATGAGGTCATGACTTCAGCCAAAATCAAGAGTTGGATGCTCAACTGAATGAGCCACCCAGGCACCCCCAGGATTTTAAAAAAAATTTTTTCTTTTACTTATAAATAATTTAAAAACACTTACTCAATAGCCTTAAATTCTCTCTCTATATATATCTTTAAATATACTTCAAATCACTGGCAATATGCATGTATATAGTTTTTTCAGTTGTGATTAATATGTACATTATTCAATCCTGTTTTTTCCTCTACTTTATTGCCTACAGAATTTCCTCGTACTTATTTTTTTATTTTTACTTTTTTAAGTTTGTTTATTTATTTTGAGAGAGGCAGAGCATGAGTCGGGGAGAGGCACAGAGAGAGGGAGACGGAGAGAATCCCAAGCAGACTCTGCACTGTTAGCACTGAGCCCAATGCGGGGCTCGAACTCACGAAACTGTGAGATCATGGCCTGAGCTGAAACCAACAACAGAATGCTTAACAGACTGAGCCACCCAGGCGCCCCTCCTTGTACTTGTTTTTAAAAGCCTCAAGACCAGTTGTTGTTTAACTTTTTGGAGGTCACAGTTCCCTTTGATAATCTGTCAGTTATGACCTCTCTCCCCAACTCAAAGGGCACATAGACATGGTCTTGGGTGCCATCTGAGGAGACCTCCAGACTCTCAGAAACATCATGCCAGGTTAAGATCCCTCATGTTGTACTATGAGCACCCAAGGGCCAGCATTAAGCCTTATATTTGTGCATTCCATCTTTATGATCCCCCAAAGTTCCTGGAACTTTTAGTACTTTAGTAGGTATTTGAGACAATGCTTGTTTAAAGATGGATTTGGTGCTAGCTGGATGGTATATTGTTAGGCATTCTGGTTGTTTCCAGTTGTCAGCAGTTGTGACCCAATGCTGCGGTCAACTCCTACCTACAGTTTGCATTTTTTTTTCTTCATCCCACAAGGCCTGTTTTGGGGAGGTGTTTGGGCTTGAAAAACACATGGACTTTATTGGTTGTGTACCTTTGCTTATGCACAAGGAAAGCCTCCTTTTCTTTGGTCTAGATTCCCCCCTGCAAGACCCTGCTCAAGCGCTGTGGGTCTCCCCAGAGCTTTCCCTTGCCCTACACGTGGAAGTGTGTGTCTTCTGCATCTCTACCTGCCCCTTGTCTCCATCAGTTTGGGCTTCTCTAACAAACTGCCATAGACTGGGTGGCTTGTAACCAACAGAAACTTGTATCCCACAGTTCTGGAGGCTGCAAGTATGAGATCTGGGTGCCAGCACGGTCAGGGTCTGGCGAGAGTCTGCTTCCTCGTTTCCTCATGTGTTGGAAAAAGAGCAAGCTCTCTGGAATCCCTTTTATAAGGGTGCTAATCCCATTCAGAGGCCTCCACCCTTATGAACAGAGGCCACACATAATACCATCACATTGGGGTTAGGATTTCAACACAAATATGGGGGGAATACAAGCATTCAATCTATTGTACTCCTCTCTGCTGGTACTCAGCACATTCCATGTTCTTGTGAGAAAATGTTATATACACATCTTATCTCCTTTATTAGACTCAGATACTTCATGTATCTGATACCCAGAACAGATCATTTAAAAAAAAAATTTTTTTTTCAACGTTTATTTATTTTTGGGACAGAGAGAGACAGAGCATGAACGGGGGAGGGGCAGAGAGAGAGGGAGACACAGAATCGGAAACAGGCTCCAGGCTCCGAGCCATCAGACCAGAGCCCGACGCGGGGCTCGAACTCACGGACCGCGAGATCGTGACCTGGCTGAAGTCGGACGCTTAACCGACTGCGCCACCCAGGCGCCCCAGAACAGATCATTTTAATATGCCTCTGCTCTGTAAGACAAAATTATTTTCAGGAATATTTCAAAAATCAGGAATTGCTATTTTCTTGATTTGTTCTTTAGTTTTAGAGCAATGAACAATTTAGGAGGAAGAGTATATTGTCACTTTAAAGATAATCAAATGCATTAAAAGTATTCCCTGTAAGAACTAAAATTTTTACTTACCAAACAAAATATGGTTGACTTTTGAACAACAGAGGTTTGAACTATGTGGATGCAAATGTACATAGATTTTTTCTCCCATAAATACAGGACAGTATTGTAAATTTATTTTCTCTTCCTTATTTTCTTAGTAACGTTTTTTCTTTTCACTAGCTTACTTTATTGTAAGAATACGGTATGTAATACATATATGACATGCAAAATATGTGTTAATTGACTGTTTATGTTATTGGTAAGGCTTCTGGTCAACAGTAGGCTGTTAGTAGTTAAGTTTTGGGGGAGTCAAAAATTATATGTGGATTTTCTTTAAAAAAATTTTTTTAAAATGTTTATTTCTGAGAGAGAGAGAGTGCTTTAGCAGGAGAGGGGCAGAGAGAGAGGGAGACACAGAATCCAAAGCAGGCTCCAGGCTCTGAGCTATCAGCACAGAGCCTGACGTGGGGCTTGAGCCCACAAACCTAGAGATCATGACCTGAGCCAAAGTTGGATGCTTGACTGACTGAGCCACCCAGGCACCCCATTGTACGTGGGTTTTCGACTGCACAGGGTGTCACTGCCCCTAACTCACATGGTGTTCAAGGGCCAACTGTATTACACCTCACAGTTCACTGTAATATGTATTTTACTGTTTCATTTTGATTTTTTAAATGTTTATTTTTTTTGAGAGAGAGAGAGATTGGGGGGTAGAGGAGCTTAGGGGCAGAGAGAGAGGGGGATGGAGAATCTGAAGCAGACTTTGTGCTGTCAGTGTAGAGTCCGAGGCTGAGCATGAACCCACGAACTACAAGATCATGACCAGAGCTGAAGTCAGATGCTTAACCCAGAGCTACCCAGGTGCCCCTGTTTTACTGTTTTAAATTGTAAGCACAGAAACTCTAAGTGGTCACCGAGGGTAACAGAATTGAAGTTTTGAGGTTTTGTTTCTTGGCTTTTACAATCACTCTATCATCTTTTATTCTGAATTTGCTGTGTAGATGTAGGAACATGCAATAAGTCCCACAGGGGCTGGAGGCATGAGATGATCAAAGCAAGTTGGGGGGATTTGAAACCGTGATACACTTCCTCCTGCAGTGAGCGCGTCACTGAATGCGTGAAGGTCAGGCGCCAACCGTGTAACTGGGAGCGCTCAAAATGAACGTCGATGGAGAACGTAATATTAACTAAAGGATAAGTAATACAAAAGTGTGATCCTTTGAAGGTAACATATATATAAAACTCAACAGTACCCATAGAAGTTATTTGCAACTTTGACCAAAAAACTATTTTGGGGGGTAGGAGGTTTATTTTTTACCACTGACATTATTTAGAATTGTGATAAAATGAAAGACGGACCAACTTTCAGCAGGTTCTGCTATTGTAATGACCGTCCCTATGAAGGATGACCTCCTGACTGTGGACTTCCAGGGCACGTGGCTCCCACCTCCCACCCCCCAGCCTACCCCTGATTTGACAGCTCGAGGTGGGAGTTGGGGACAGTGGCGGGTGGGGCAAGGCGGGACGCAGTGTCCACGGCAGGAACGCAGTGGTTCTGTGTGTGGGCTGAGGCCAGGGGGGTGGCTGATAGGTGAGGCTAATTGTCTTCATGTACTCCAAACAAAACAATACACCACAATGCACTGAATACAAAAACCGGTAATAGAATCCAGTCCTCTCCTCTGACGCCAGACATTAAAGAAATTTGCAACATTTCTTGTAAATCAATGTCACTCCCTTTTAATTGTCATTGTTTGCAAACTACAAGGTATTTCTCATAATATGTATTGATACGGGATTGGCTCGCCGTTATTTTTAACGGCATTAACATTTTAAAAAAAAATTTTTTTTCAACGTTTTTATTTATTTTTTTTGGGACAGAGAGAGACAGAGCATGAACGGGGGAGGGGCAGAGAGAGAGGGAGACACAGAATCGGAAACAGGCTCCAGGCTCTGAGCCATCAGCCCAAAGCCTGACGCGGGGCTCGAACTCCCGGACCGCGAGATCGTGACCTGGCTGAAGTCGGACGCTTAACCGACTGCGCCACCCAGGCGCCCCAACATTTTAAAAAATGTCTCTGTTTTGGTCTTTAATATGGCAAATACTGATAGCTGTATTCCATATAAAAAAAAAAGCTCTCTGGACCCCTAAGGCATTTTTCAGGATGTCATGATGCCCTGAGACCAGGAAGTTTGAGAACTGCGGCATTCATGCACTGCCTTGTATATGGCAGATGCTTGTGCCACAGGGTTAAGCGAACGAGCCACTGAACGGATGGGCTTCAGCTGCTTCTGGTATTTGGAAGTTGTGGCTGAGACTGGAGGGAGGAGCAGGCCCCTGGAGGCAGTGGTGGTGGACACCTGGAAGGTGGGGGCTGCTGGGGTCTAGAGGCAGGATCCTCCGTTTGAGAGCACTATTAGCTCTCATGGCAACGTCAGTGTGGTGGGTCTGGGGTTCAGGCAGTGAGGACTGGGGATGACAGTGATGGTAGGTCCGTGTCCCCGGGGCGTCAGGAGGCTACCCATACCTGGTTCCCCTTGGTGCTGACAGATTGGAACAGCTGTCCCCATCTGTCTTTCTGGGTGGGAACTGAGCAGTATTGGTTTTGAGGGGCCTCTGGCTGTCAAATCATCGAGAATGAGGACAACAGAAAGAAAGGCCTGTAGGCTCAGTCAGATTGAGCTCTAGGTGTTTCTCTCTGCTCTGCTCTGAACAGCCATGGGACCCCTGCAAGCTGCCTATGTGCTGGCTCACTCTACCACATGGTGAGGATGGGGTAACATCTGGCACATACTGGGAACACAGTACCTTGGTGGGTCCATTAGTAATGTCATTAATAAAAACAAAAAGAGGCAGGCTGGGAGGGGTGGGGCTAAGGAGGAAGGGTCCTCGGGGGAGTACTTCCTGGCCCATGACTAGTGACAGTGGGAGCTTGGTATAGACCAGGGTTTCTCAGCTCTCAACCACTCTGGACACTTTGCCCTGGATAACCTGTTGTGGGAGCTGTCATGCGCATGGTAGAATGTTTATTTAGCAGCATCCCTGGCCTTTGCCCACTGCATGCCAATAGCCCTCTCTCTTCAACTCTGACAACCAAAGATGTCTTTGGACATTGTGGAGGATAATTTTGTCTCTGGTTGAGAGCCACCAGTCTAGGTACTTGTCTGACAAGGCCTCCACTGTGGGTGCTTGCTTCCAGCCAATGCCTTGGAAGATGACCCACCAGCCGCATCCACACAGGATCTGTCTGGCTCACTCCTTTCAGGAAGAATTCTTCCCAGAGATTCTACTCTCAAAGGAACAGGAGGCCTCCTGACTCTGCTCCCTTTCCCGGAAGAACCCTCCTGCTAATCATGGCTGTTTCCCTCAGCTTTTGGACAAACCAGACCCCGGGAAAGCAGCAGCTGAGCGACGCAAGAGCTGGTGAAGGGAATCTGGATGCACAGCAGCCTGGGGGAGGCCGTCCTGCCCTTCAGCCTCCTCCTTGGCACTCATGCCTTCCAACCCCCAAGTCTCCACTAGAATATAGTCTGGGCCAATAACAATGCAATGGAAGAACAAAGGGAGGTATGTTTACCCAAAGGAAGGCTGCTGCCACCAGAATGAACGAGTCACCGCCACATACACGTGCCCCGGATGAATCTCACCAGGATAATGTTGAGTGAAAAAGCCAGAGGCAAAAGTGCACATGCTCTATGGTTCCATTAATGAAAAGTTCCCCCAGAGGCAAAATACTCTACGTTAAAGCTCAAGGGGTACACAAGGGAGGCTTCTGGGATGCAGGTTCTGACTATGGAAATTCATTGAGCAGTTATGATACAGGCACTTTTCTAGATCTACGGAAAATAAACAAACAAAAACAACATTCTGGGCCGAAGGTCAGGACAGGCCCTTTAGCAAAATCCCTGTCAACCCAGGCAATGAAAATCATCAGCAATTTTGCCTGGCTGGCTCTAAATCATTATTGTCATGTTTGGACATGGCTTTACACATGAGATGATGAATACAAAATAATCAGCATAGTGCTTGGCATAGAAAATGCTCAGGAAATGGTAATAATACTACCAATTAGTATTGATGTAGGATACAAAATAATAATAAAATAATCAACGGCCTTTTTTCTTATAGGGGAAACAAAAGATTCTGGAAATTTCAGGTATATTCCTGGTTACTAAATTCCTGATTCTCAAGGTTTTTGGAGCTCCTTCCAAAGATAGTCTTTGAGGAAAGAAAAATCTAAGTCTCTTCCTCAGAGTGAGTAGCTCCTGACCAGTAATCAGCACACACACAAAAATCCCAAATACCTGTCTAATTTGGCCCAACTGTTCAGTTTCCTTCATATCCATCATTTATTGATCCAATATACTGTTTAGCCAGGAACCTGGAATCCACCTACCTGGTCAAACAATTGGATCTACCTTTGGCCATCAATCAAGTTTATGAATTTATAAATCAAACAAGTGTGACTGCTGTTGGATCTCTCCGTCTCAGAGTAAAACTGTGGCAGAAAAACATGAAGTCTAGAAAATATGCAACGCTATCTCTTCTTTAGACCTGACCGGAAACAGGACTCTACAAATTCCTCTCTCCTCAGACAGCCAGCAATCAGGCAACCTCAGCAAAACGGAGCATTTCATTGCAAGCTGCACTCCCCAACCACAAATTAGATGCCAAATTAACTCTCGGGAAGATCCCAAACTCTTTCAGATCATTCTCCCAAGACCCAAGTCTTGGCATGACGGGTTCTGAATCAGACATGAGGGAGAGAATTCAGTGCAAGCCGCAAGTGCTTTTAGACTTCTATCCCCAGAGAGATCTCCTAAAATTTCAGTCCTGCACGAACGGCAACATGTCCCTGTGACCCGTGATGCCACTAATAGAATCAAGTTCTGTCCCACACCGTCAAGAACACTCAGTGAATTTGTCTCACAAATGTTCTTTGTGACAGACATTTAAGAACAAAAAATCCATGCCCATTTCCACAGAAAAGGCAGGCTCTTACCTAGTCCCAGGCTTTGTCCATGGGCACTTGATTGGATAAAGACGCACAAAACCAAGAAAATAGAGACACACAGGGGACTTTCCATTTCTCCTGTTTCATCCGGGGTCCAAGGTCTTCTTGCTAATTCCTGAAGTTAAAAAGAAGAGATTGCCTATTGATACTTTGTCAGGGAAGCCTGCTGATTAATAATTAACATTTAACCATGTTACCCAGTGTCCACCTCGCTTGCTACCCCCTTGCAAGCCCAGATCTAACTATATCTAATACAAAAAAAGTTGATTTACAAAAGCTTTTTAAAAATACTGATACGTTTTGAGAATCAAATATCTTGTCTTGTATTCTTACCTTCTTGGGCCAAGGTCATAGTTCCAAATTAATCAATTTAGGTTAATGTGTTGTGTTTGGAAATTCTGTCAAAGGTCAGGGGTCAGTGGCTCCCACACGGTTGCCTAGCTCTCCCTCTGATAGAGGGGATGCTGGTTCATGGCAGTGGTATTTCAAATTGCAGACTAAGCACAAAGAAAAAGAGAAGGGCTCTGTCAGGTGGAGAGCAGCTGGAGGGCCCATTTCCTGTTGAATTTAGCAAAATGGCTGGTGCCTCAAGTCAAAGAGTTGGTGGGGTAAACGTTTCTATGGCTGAAGGGGGCAGAAAAGCTCTAACCTCAGTGTAAGAAGAGGATGACACAGAAGCAAAGATGTGGGACTGAATGCCTTTGAGGGGGGCCCCATTGGGAGGTGACCCCAGAAAAAACTCTCCTCTGTGCTAACAAATGTTTCCTTGTGTAGAGGACTGAGAAGTCAGGCAGGGGAAATGTTACTGTGTACGACTCTTATGATATTCCTTGGGTCTCTAGTTTTATTTCAACTTTATTTATTCCAACTTTTCTCCCCCTGCATACCTACTATGTTCCAGGCACTGTTTTAGGCTCTTGGGACATACAAGTAAACAAAACAGACCAAGATTCCAGGCTTTGTGAAGCTTATATACCACTGGGGGGAGGAGGAGTCAGATGATAGAAAATAAACATAGTAAACAAGAGATTTATGTAGATTGTAGAGTGTAATAAGCTATGGAAAAAGGGAAAGTATAGCAGAATTCAGGAGGTGCGGGGAGATAGTGATTTTAAATGGTCAGGATGAGCCTTGTTGGGAAGTTGAACTTTAAACAAGGGTTTCGGTGAGTTGCCTCTGTGGACATATTGGGAAAGAGAGCTTCAGACAGCCAGAGCACCCAGTGCAAAGGCCCTGAGGTAGGAGCATGCCTGGTGTGTTCCAGGAACAACAAAGAAGCCAATGATCAAGGAGATACCCTTATAAAGACTTTGACTTTCATGATCTGAGACATAGGAAACCATCCTGAGGAGAAGAGTCACATGATTTGCATTATATCTTTAAAAGATCATTCTGGTTTGCAAGGCCAGGGACAGATTATAAATGAGCAAGGGTGCAAGTTGGGGAGATGTGTGAGGAGGCTATTGCAGTGATCCAGTGAGAAGTGATGGTGGCTTGGTTCAGCATGGTAAGAGCAGAATTGAGGAGTGGTTGGATGGTGTTGGGTATATTTGGAAGGCGGGTGCAACAGAGTTTCCCGCCTACTGGAATGTGGGCTGTAAGGCAAAGAGAGGTGCTGAGGATGACTTCAAGGACTTTGGCTTGAGCAAGTGGACAATGGGGTTGATATCAGCTGAGGTGGGGAAGGCTGTGAGTGGAACAGGCTTGGTGGGGGAAGATTAGGCAATCAGCTTTGACCCTGTGGAGTCTGAGATGCCTCTCAGACATTCAACTGGAAATGTTGAGTAGGCAGTTAGGTAAGTTGGGCGTCTGCTCTGCAAATTAACTCATCAAGATACCAGTGTATCCAAGTGGCTTCGGAATATCCAAGACGCTTCCCTCCCAAATGTCTGCAGATTAAACTCTCTTACCACTTTCTACATGGGAAGAGGCTTTCAAAGTTCTGGCCCTTGTAAGTCCCTGCTTCACCAAAATCTCCCTACGATCATCGCATGCCAACTCATTTTGTGAGGCTCTCTTCGGGTGGGATAGGAGGAAAGATGCCTGTTCCCTTTCAGTGGTGCTATACAGACAGCACCTGTCTGCCCAAGCTCTGCCTTCCTAACCCATCACCCTTGTGTGGTGGTTTTAATGCACAAGCTCTGCTGTGTTTCCTTGAAGCTTGCTGGGGAGACTCCTGGCAGGGAAGAGAGGAGGACTTCACAGAGAATCAGGTTTCCAGAGCCTGAGGATGCTGGGTCTACTATCTATTAGCCAAGCAAAATGTTACTTAACCTTAATGAGTTCCATCTCCTCACCTGTAAAATGGGATAGCATGAGCCAGAGATAATACTTTGAAATACTAACTTAATATGATTTTTCTCCCAACATCTCCTCCTTGTTCTCGCTTCCACTTAAGAAGGGCAAACCAGAGAGAATTCTACAAATCCTTTTTCTTCCCCAAACTTAGGACCTAGGACAAATGAATCGTAACCAAGAAAGACAAGCAAAGGGCTAAACATGTTTTGTTTTGTTTTTACGTTTATTTATTTATTTTGAGAAAGAGAACATGCACATGAGCAGAGGAGGGGCAGAGAGAGAGGGAGGGAGAGAGAGAAAATCCCAAACAGGCCCCACGCCCAGTGTGGAGCCCAACATGGGGCTCGATCTCATTACGGTGAGATCACGACCTGAGCCAAAATCAAGAGTCGGTCGCTTAACTGACTGAGCCACCCAGGCACCCCAAGGCTAAACATATTTTAAAGGAAGCAGGAGCACCCCACCTTCCCATCATCAGAAAGAAAGTCTCTTGGGTTTCGCAGGTCAGTGGAGATGAAAAGATTGTAGGTCTGAGGGCAAAGGAGACCGTCCCTGGCTTCCCAGAAACCCTGCCAGAAGTTGGTCAGAACCCAAGGGGGATATGGCTATGTGGTGCTGGCAGATGGGCAAAAGGATGCCCCTGTGCCTGGCAGGAAGTAGGAGAGCAGTGAGCCTCCAGCACTAACAGGTCATGGAAGATGGGGAGGACAGGCCCCTCCATGGCCACCTGGGGGTGTGGGTGAGAGAGAACCAGGCGGCACCCCCACCCCCAGGCCTAGGTGTTGCTGTGTCTGATCCAGAACTGTGGCACACTGGGGGTGGGGGTGGGGGTGGGGTGGAAAGAAGAAATCCGGGAGGGCTTGAAAAACAGGAGTTTGGAGTCAGTAATTCAGATGGCTTACAGAAAGTAAAGACATTTCGTGTACATCAGAATTTGCAGCCTGAGAATCATCTCTGTACAAAAGCAGATACGTCATGAGTATTAGAGATGTGCATGTGAAGTGCAGAGCCCAGTGCCTGGTTCATAGAAGTTCAGTAAATGCAGTCACTTATTCTGGAGACAGCATACTCAGTGGTCAAGAGCCCGGGCTTTGGAATCAGACAGGTCTAGGTTCAAATCCCTGGCCTACCACTTCCTAACTGGGTAACCTGGGGCAAGACCTGAGTATTCTGAGCTTTAGTGTTTTTTCTTCCATCTGTACAAGGACTACTGATATCTACCTGATCAGGTTAAAGGGCATAATGGAAAGAGATAAAGCAATCCTGGCAAGCAGGAAATAATAAATGGCAGTTATTATTGTTTGATTGTTTTAATTTACATAGGGAAACAAGAGGGTCTCCAGGAGGTAGATAACAGTAGGACCATAGTGATAAAATGAAAAGGGTAGCCAAAGAGAGGGTCTGGGCCAGTAATTTCAAAATCTGAGCACTGGAATCAGAGTCAGCCTGAGATCTCAGGGAGTGGACAGGTTTGGGGACAGCCCAAGAACAATCCAATTAAAGCTTCTAGGACTGAGGCCTGGAGAGCTTTCATTCAAAAAACAAGTTCTCCACGAAGTTTGAACCATTGCCTCTAACTGGCTTCTGTGAGGTCTATCAGGGCACAAGAAGAACAGAATAGGCCCTAAAGATGTTTTTATATTTTCTGCTAGAGGCTGGATGCCTCTCTAAAATTCATATGTTAAAGCATAGCCCCCAAAGTGATGGTATTAGAGATGTGGTCTTTGGGAGGTGATAAGGTCCTGAGGGCAGAGCCCTCATGAGTGGGGGGAGTGTCCTTGTAAAAAAGACTGCACACAGATTCCTTGCTTCTTTAAAAAAAATTTTTTAATGTTTATTTATTTTGGGGAGAGAGAGACAGAGTGTGAACCAGAGAGGGGCAGAAAGAGAGGGAGACACAGAATCTAAAGCAGGCTCCAGGCTCCAAGCTGTTAGCACAGAGCTGGATGTGCGGCTTGGACTCACAAACCATGAGATTGTGACCTGAGCCGAAGTCAGACGCTTAACCAACTGAGCCACCAGGCACCCCAATTCTTTGCTCCTTTGCTCCTCTGAGGTTATAGTGAGAACATGGCCATCTGTGAGGATCTCACCAGACCCCACATCTGCTGATCCCTTGATCTTGGACTTTCTAGCCTCCAGAACAGTGAGAAATAAATTTCTTTTGTTTATAAATTTCTGTTGTTCACCCAGTCTATGATAACCTATTACAGCAGCATGGATGGACTAAAATATTACCTTGGAAAATTGTGTGTGTGTGTATGTGTGTGTGTGTGTGTGTGTGTGTGTGTGTGTGTGTGTATTTTTTTTATGTCTGGGAAACGTTTTATCTCTCCTTCTATTTTGAACGACAGGCTTGCTGGATAAAGAATTCTTGGCTGCATATTTTTCTGATTCAGCACATTGAATATATCCTGCCACTCCTTTCTGGCCTGCCAAGTTTCTGTGGATAGGTCTGCTGCAAACCTATCTTCCCTTGTAGGTTAAGGATTTTTTTCCCTTGCTGCTTTCATGATTCTCTCCTTGCCTGAGTATTTTGTGAATTTGACTATGATATGCCTTGTTGATTGTCGGTTTTGGTTGAATCTAATGGGAGTCCTCTGTGCTTCCTGGATTTTGATGTCTGTGTCTTTCCCCAGGTTAGGAAACTTTTCTGCTATGATTTGCTCACATAACCCTTCTACCCCTATTTCTCTCTCTTCCTCTTCTGGGACCTCTATGATTCTGATGTTGTTCCTTTTTAATGAGTCACTGATTTCTCTAATTCTTAAATTGTGCTCTTTTGCCTTAATCTCCCTCTTTTTTTCTGCTTCATTATTCTCCCTAAGTTTGTCCTCTATACCGCTGATTCTCTGTTCTGCCTCATCTATCCTTGCCGCCCTGGCCTCCACTTGAGATTGCCGCTCAGTTATAGCATTTTTTATTTCATCCTGACTAGCTTTTACTTCTTTTATCTCTGGAGGAAGGGATTCTAATCTATTTTCGACTCCAGCTAGTATTCTTGTTATCGTGATTCTAAATTCTGGTTCAGACATCTTGCTTGTATCTGTGTTGGTTAAGTCCCTGGCTGTCGTTTCTTTCTGCTCTTTCTTTTGGGGTGAATTCCTTTGTTTTGTCATTTTGAAGGGAGAAGAGGAATTAATGAGGTTAAAAAATTAAAATTAAAAAAATTAAAATTAAAAAAATTTTTAAATTAAAAAATTAAAAACAAACACACACACACACAAATTAGAATAAATAATGCCAGATCCTAGGTGTGTTTTAGTCTGGGTGTTGAAAGGGACTTGATAGATTAGAGAAAAAAGAGGAAAGAAATAAAAAAGGAAATCACTTGAAAATTTGAAAAAATGAATACCCTGAAGTAGACTAAAATGAAATGATGGAAGTAAAATAGAA
>NW_024412415.1:23895663-23909754 GCF_014898765.1 Herpailurus yagouaroundi | reverse complement strand
CACAAAGGTAGAAAATATAGTAGAAAAAATTAAAGAAAATATTTTTCCTAAAAATTGAAAGTAAAAATGAATTTTTTCTCTTTCTGTATTCAAGAAAGAGAAAAGAAACAAAGAAGAGAGAAAAAAAAGAATGAAAATTGAATAGATGGACCAGCGAACAGACTGAAATACGAGTGAAATGACTTCGTTTCTCCCTAGAAGTCAAATTAGGAAGCGCTTTATAGTCCATAAACTAAGCAGGCGGAGAGACTTGTGTTCCTGAAGAGCAAGGTTGGCCCAGCTGGGCGGGGCTTAGTGTAATGGCTCCATTCTCCACTAGATGGCGCTGCTTAGCTTACTGGGATGGATTGTTATGGCGCTTGTAGGTGCGTATGCGCATGCGCGCGAGAGGCAAAAATGGCGTCACCCGACTACCCGACGTCTAGTGTCAGAGCTGTTCTCCTGGATAAGCAATCGTGCACCCGTCCTTCGTCTTCGGCTTCCATCCACTCCCCGCTTTTACACAGTCCGTGACCAAGCCCCAGGCAGCACCTCCCTCCTGAGTTTGGTCTCAGATGCGGCTGTTTTTCCTGACCCCTTGCTTGTGAGGGACTGTGGCTTTGACCTGTTCTGTCCGTCTGCAGGAGGGTCTCGCCGAGCAATGGCGGGGTGCCAGCAACGCTTGCTGGACCCTGCTGCTGCCAATGCCCAGAGAGTGAGGCCAGGTGCCAGCCCGCCCCAGAAAAAGTTCGCGAGATAGTGTAGCAGCAGCGCCTCAGGGACTATGGAAAATCACAACACACATCTGGCACCAGGCTTCACCCTTAACGACCTTGTTCCAGTACCAGCGAATGTGGTTGTTCTCCCAGGTCCACTGGGGCCTTGCCTTTGGGGGACCCACACAGCTTCTACCAGGTGTTCTCCCAGCAGGGGAACCGCCTCTCTCCGTGTGGCCTGAAGACCTCCGGACCCCACTCTGCTCCCGGGGATTCGCCCTTCCCACCAGAGCACCACCAGGTATTGAGCTGCGGAGTTTCAGACTCAGCGCTTCCCCTGTTGATGGTCTTAATGGAATTTAAACCCTCTCGTTTCTCCCTTTTTAGTTCAGTGCCTGCGGCTGTTTCCACTTTTCCACTTTCCCTCCAGCTGCTTTTTGGGGAAGGGGGTGCTTTTCCCGTATTCTCCCCCTCCCCCGTCTCCGTCCTCTCTCCACATGCAAAAGTGGCTCCCCTGCCCCCTGCAGCTTCTCTCTCCCCCACTTCACCTCTCCGCGCCTCGCACCTGCTGAATTCTGTGGTTCAGGTTGTGCGGATTGTTGTGTTAATTTTCAGATCAGTTTTCTAGGTGGGCAGGATGGTTTAGTGTTGGTCCGGCTGAATTTCATGGATGGGAGACACACAAAAAACTTCCATGCTGTTCCACCATCTTGGCTCCAAGAGCTATATATAATATTTGATATACCTTCATACTATATAATTAGTATATGGCACTATGTAATATATTGGTGCTATATAATTTGTAAGCATATACATACCCATATATTTTGAGGGGGGGAGTGCTCAAGGTTTTTTTTACAACTGATAAAGGTGCTCCATTGAAAAGGGGTGAAGACTCTGAGCTAGAGGGATAGACAGGCTCCTAGGCCTTAATGACCTGACTGTAACGTGGTTGACTCCATTAATACAGTGGCGGAGTCACTAGATCCATTAGTGGGGTCTTTAGTCATTTGCACGTTCAAGAAAGTCCAGTGGTGGGGCACCTGGGTGGCTTGGTCGGTTAAGCGTCCGACTTCGGCTCAGGTCATGATCTTGTGGTCTGGGGTTCGAGCCCCGCGTCGGGCTCTGTGCTGACAGCTCAGAGCCTGGAGCCTGTTTCGGATTCTGTGTCTCCCTCTCTCTCTGCCCCTCCCCTGTTCATGCTCTGTCTCTCTCTGTCTCAAAAATAAATAAACGTTAAAAAAAATAAAAAAAAATAAAAAAAAAAGAAAGTCCAGTGGTTTTAGGGGAACTTTTCATTTCCCATGAACTGAGAAGGGGGTAGGCCTGATCCCATGGAGGCTGGAGTCTCTAGCAGAGTTATCAGCACTGTCTATAATCCTCCGTCTAAAATAATAATGGCTTTATAATTAGATTCTTAAAAATTGCCCAATTCTTGCTCTCTTTTAATTTGAAAAGCTTCTTGAAGAAATAGACATTTCAAGAGACTGGCATTTGATGACCTGACGGTAACCTTTTCTTTTAGTGTAATGGTGATAAGAAAGTTAATCAGAAGAAAAGAAATAAATAATTTACAGAGATAAAGCGAGCAAGTCCCTGGTGGGGAGAAGCCAGGGGATTGTGGTGAAGTTCACTTATGAAAGAAACAGAGTTTTATATTCAGAATCAGGTTTTCTTGCTTTCATCTTCAGAAACGGGGGATAGGGAGGAAGGGCAGCCTCAGGTTGGAATTCTCAGAAAAGAGTGATGGAAACAATAACTTTTGGAATGGTACTATTATTTCCCTTGGTTTATGGTTGAGATTTAAGAGATTAAGAACTGGGACAAAACCATATCTTACCAGTAAAAGGCAGAGAGAGGGGAAATGAGGGCCATCTGAGTCCAGGATCAGTTTTCTTAACCACTAGTCCTTAAGCCCTGTGTGTCTGGCTTTGCTCACAACTGCATGGGCCTTTCTTCCCTATGTCTGAACCGTACTCTGCTCCCAAGATGAAATTTATGACACTTTTAGGGTCATGTCATTGGAAAAGGACACCTCTCACTCCTTCTTGGGGCCAGGCTGCCATCGGGAAAGTGACCCAGCTTTTATTGGGCCACCGATCAGTCTGTAGACATTTTTGTACCATGTGGGACTATGATGAAAACAAGAAGGCTTGGAACACATCCTCCTTTGGAATGGGGTTGGCCTGGAGTTTAACCTTTCCATATCTTTTTTAAAAGTTTTTCTAAGATCAGTAGACATATGAAAGGTGAAAACAAGTTTGCAGGTAAGCTTTTAGACTATTCAAAAGAACGAAGTGTTTTAAGAAGTTCAAGCAGATATTTATTCATCAAGATCATCATCCCTTTATTGATAAAATTTTGCAGATAAACTTTGCATTGGCTCTGCCTCAGACTAGGTTTGTAACCCTGGGCAAATTATATAATTTCTCTCAGGCTCAGTTTTCTCCTCTGTCAAATGGAATCATGAGATCAAACATTATCACGTGGAAGGCACCTCTGACAGGTGTTGGCAGAGTCAAAGCTCATTTGACTTTTGTAACAAATGAGGTAGGAGTTATTTCCCCCATTTTACAGGTGAGAAAACGGAGGCTTTCAGATTCCTTGTCCAAGGTCACGTGTCTAATTGATGCACATTGGATGTGAGGACTTCTAGGTCCCTGTGACCTCTATTGCTCTCTCAGTTCCAGTCTAAAGTGAAGATCAAGGTAGCTGGTCAGCAAAGAATCGAGCTCTTTCTGCACTTATTTTTGTTTCCTGCTCTGTGCTGGTCCATTTACTCTCCCTGTCTGAACTACAGTTGTGGTTTGTGGAACAGTTAAACAAACAAACCAAAACCACAAAACCAGAATAGCCTTTTTGTTTTGTTTTGTTTTTGGTCACCAGATACTCTGGAATCAGTAATGCCTCTTACGACTTTAGTAGTTTCAGTAGAATGGAAAATCTTTTTATTTCTCTGATTGCTTGGAAGCAAAAGGAAATAAAGATTTAAGTTGGTTTAGAACAACCAGATAGGCATGGAACTTTGCTGACTCCTTAAAATTGGCCAAGGGTTTTCTCCTCTGTGGAAAAGAGGGAGGGTATAGACTAGACTCTGCCTGCCTCCTCTAGCTGCTTGGCTTG
The DNA here is from genome assembly GCF_014898765.1 of Herpailurus yagouaroundi. Lineage (NCBI taxonomy): Eukaryota > Metazoa > Chordata > Mammalia > Carnivora > Felidae > Herpailurus > Herpailurus yagouaroundi. The sequence goes on along the minus strand of NW_024412415.1, from coordinate 23,905,936 downwards.
TTGGTTGGGCTTGGTGATGAGTGATGATGTTCGGTTCCTCAGGGAGACCAACGAAGTCACAAACTGAGTAACTGATTGAAGCAGACCAAAGACACAGGTTGGGAAGGTGGGGTGTCAGCATGCTGGGTCCCCGTGCTTCTGAATATGGGATACCCAGTGGCACTGACACCATCCTGGGCGTCAGGCAGGGCTGAAGTATCTCAGATTGAGATGCCCAAACCTCTCTGCAGCAGCGGGTCTATATACTGTGTCACACACTCATCTCACAAAAGCTTCATTAGCAAATGAAGTCTTTGGCTGCAAAAAATGAAGAGCAGTTCCCAATGATCTGCTTCACGGGCTACCAATGACTCACCATTTTTCCACCACATATGGTGTCTTGATGATGCAGTAGTCATTGACTGGTAGACAGGCCTAGAAGTCAGGGGTTAACAGCTCAGAGACCAATTCCCAAAGGTGCAAGGCTGGCCATGTAACTCACTGAAACCTCAGAAATAATCCTATGACACAGGTGTGATTATTCCTCTTTGTACAGCAAAGAAAACTGAGGGTTAAGGAAGTTACTGAGTTGCCCAAATCCACATTCTAGTAAGTGGTGGAATGGGATTTCAATTACAATTGTCTAACTCCAAAACCCAACCAAAGGCAGGTTTGCCAAGGGTGACATCCTAGTGTATCTAAGGTCAAAAAAAATTGGGATTGTGCTGTGTGCTCTTGAACTGCCAATAAAGACATAGATTGTTTGTTTATTAGATTATTATTTTCAAAACAAGTGTTCTCAAAAGCTTTCTCAGCTATTTCATGGAGAGAGCCCTGAAATAGTCCATGAGACTAGCTCAGGATAAAAGCAATGGATGGTGTGATGGAATTATATAATTTATATTCAGAAGAATGTTCCCCAATCAACAGTAAAAAAAAAAAAAGTCCAGGGAAAACGAGCGGACTGGCGTTCTTGCCCATGAAGCTTTGCCATGGACAGAACAGTGTTTGATGGAAATTGTTAGGGCAAGTCTATGCTACGCATGACCTTATTTATACAGCATTGCCAGTTACCCAGGTGCTCTTGAAACCATTTGGGTTAGATCATGCCTAGGGTCCTCCAGAAAGGCATGGGATGCTTTGACAAGCTTTGATAATTCTGTTAAGACAGATTTTTTTTTTTTAAAAAAAAGATAAAATCATGGCTCTCATTCAGATATTAAAAATGAACATATGGTAAATATTTTATTTAACTTGTTAATGAGGAAGCTGGTAAGGGTGTTTCTATAACTAGTTCAAAGAAGAAGCCAACCCCCCCTCCCCCAAATATATATGGATACAAGAATGTTGAAATGTGCTAATGGAGGCACAGTTAGCTTCTTCCATTGCAGGAGGAAAGTCAATCGGACATCCACACAGGACAGGGCAGGATTTGCATTTTGCATTGCTATTAGTTATCTGTGATGTACAGCGTTGTAAAATGCCTCAAGGGCAATGAAGACTCGAATCAGATAACTCAGGAAGGCTGTGCAGTGGTTAGACAATGCATCATTTTCCATTGAAGCACAAGATTTACCCTGTAACTCCTATTGTTGAGAAATGATAAAGGGAAGTATTTAGCTACAGAATTCTAAAGATAGCAGGATAAGTTTCCTTCCAGAGGAAAGGCTGTCTCTGTATCTTTGTCTCTTGAGAGGAGGCTTTGTGAGAACAGACAGCTGGATCTCTATGCTGCCCTCTCCCTTCATGGCTCGATTAGTGGGAAAATTATTTAAAATCTCAGTTCCCTACTCTAACTCAGGGGTAGTACTATTATTTACCTCAAGGGTTTGGGGGAGGAATAAATGAGAACCATAAACTGTGCTTAGCACAGTGCCCAGCACAACACATGCCTGCTATTATTATTTTTATTGATTACAATTTTTCACTGTGCTTTTTATTTTTCCTACACTTACATGTTCCTTCCCTTTCTCTCCACCCCCCTCCATCTATAATAAAGAATAGGAGAACTAGTTACAGTGTTTTTGAAAAAAAGTATAGATGGCATCTGTTTCCTGTTCTTGATTTTGAAATTAACTGTGTAGATTGTGATGTGATGTATTCCCTTCTATTTAAAAAATAAAGCCTCCTCTGTCCAATATTTGCTTTTTTGTTGTTGTTTTTTGAGTAATTCCCATTGCCCATCTTGAACCAGCTACCCTGAATTTAAATTTGAAACGTAATCTTTTCTCAAGTTAGTGGCCAGAGAAAACAGTCTCTAGACTGGGAAGGGCCCTCCTTACAGGGGATAGTACCCCACGGCCTGGAGAGGTGGTTTTCTTGAGTCAGGTCTAGGGGCTTGGTGGTGAATCTATCGCTGGTTGGACTCCTCAGACCCTAGGAGACATGTCCATGGGCTGGAGAATCTATGCACCCCTGGGGGCAGCGCATAGTGGGCACCAGAGAAGATTGTCTATATGGTCCTGCCCAGGCCAGTTGGTGCAAATCTGCCTTTGAGAAGTTTGTTTTTTCCCTTTGAGTCTGGCGGAGGGGGCATCTCTTCAACTCCAAAGAGGAATTTCTGAATGTCTCAGGGTTCCATCAGCCCCATTTCTTATACCTTGAGAAACCGTCAGATCATTCAGGTGAACCCCACAGGTGTGACACCTGCCCTCCCTCCCCTTAGCAGCCTGCGTTCTGCAGGACAGGAGCAAGTATTTATCCTGAGTGAGCCAGGTTGGGGAAGGAGTTTTACCTCTAGGCAAAGTTCAGGGATAGGTGGAGGAAAATATTGCTGTGTCTAGGCTTCCTTTAAATTTATGGGCCTGGAGTGCTACCCTGGAGAGAGCCATTTTTTACTCCACAATTTTACTCCTAATCTGATGGTTCCGAGAACTCCTGGGATAGCGAATTGTCCTGATGCCTTAGGAAACAGCAGAGATTAGATCTCACAGGTCAGCTGGTGTGTAATTGGGATCTTGGAGCTGGGCCGACAACACAGTCAGATTTACACAAGGCTCCTTGCCTCTGGGGACTCTTTCTTTTTGCTGTCATATCATCTCTGCAGCAAACCTGCTTGTTTTAGCTCTTGATAGAAAAGTAACCCACCTTGTCCATTTTTTCACAGACAGTGTATAAACAAAAAAGGAAATGGTAGGCTGTTAATTGAGTAGCAGGACCCAGTCTTGGCCAAACTTGGTGCCATGGAGAGAGACATGGACCAATGGCAAAATATCAGGACTTGAGCCCAGCTCTGCCTTGGGTCAGTCATGACCTCTGAACAGTGGAGATAATGAAACTGGTGACCCCATGAGGTCATGATTATGAAAGATGGTAAACGTCCAAACATCTTTAAGCTGTAAAAGGACTCACATGAAGTGGAGACCCCAGACTGGGACACCAAGTAAATAAGTATGTTTGTGGAACCAAGATATGATGTGAGACGTGGGGTTCAAGCAGGTCTGCTTCCTGACCTCCAAGTAGGATGCACCTTGTTGCCACATAGTCCTGGGGGGCCACTAGCAGAGGGAAAATTCTGGCTGCTAGCATGGTAGGGCTCTAGAGGGAGTGTTCAAGGGGTTTATGGAGGTGGTGTTCAAGGGCAGCTGAGATCTTGTGGCCTACAGGTGAGCTGAGGGCTAGTGCAATTAGGAAATTACTGATGACCTCACTGGTACTCCCTCGTGGATAAAGCCTGGAATGTTAGGTTATTAACCTAAGTGATTAATACTATGGTGAAAATTGCTTTAGGCATCTCTCTGACTCTCTTTGCTGGCCCCTCTTGTCTTTATTGCCTCTTTGACTGAATTCAGAGTCCTTGAACTGCCCTCAAGGTCCATCCATTTCTCTTCACCCATCCCCAGGAAAATCTCTGCACTGGTCTGTTGTCCCCCTGGAGAACTTTGAAGACAGAGGTCTTGGTGCATGTATGGATGAGCTCCTCCAAACTGTGCATGCACATGGATGGAAGAGAGAAGGTGCCAAAGGGCTGAGTCCTGGAAGTTCCAACATTTAGTAGTCAAGTAGATGAAGAGGGACCTTCCTGCTTTTGCCAAAGTATTTCTTAAGAATAAATTCTGAGTGGTAACATTTCTGCCTAAAGGGTAGGAATGATATAGTTGTAAATGAATTTATGAGTCAATTTCTGGGCAGCTTCACCAGCACTGGATATTAGCATTCAACTTTTTTTTTTTATGGTTCTTTTAGAATATGTAAACTGTCATCTTTAGACTGCTTTCATTTACATTTCTTTGATTTCTAGAGAGAATTAACATTTTCCCCCTCTGTTTCTCTACTAATTATATTTCCCTTATGGGAATGGTCCTGTCTTTTACCTATTTGTCTTTTGCAAATTGACATTGATTTTACAATTTGAATTAGCTAATTGTGATAGATCTTAATTCTTTGTAATGTTTGATAGAAATATTTTCCCTCTTCAAAAATCTTTAGTAATGCTAATTTTTATAGTGCAATCATTAAAATTGTTTCAAAGCTGAGAAAGTTAAAATTCCCCCAGAGAGGTGATAAACACTTTTTTTTCAAAACTTTTTGCAAATTCTTCCGTAGTTAGATTTTATATTGGAATCTTTAGCCAACCAAAGCTTATTTTGGTGAATGTTTTATTTTAAATAACTTTTTCTATTGTAAAATCATTAAATATTTGTTATTGAAAAGAAAACGAAGAGCAAAAAGAAAAACATAATGAAATTTCACCATCCAGAGATAACTACTGTTGACATTGTGATTTGGATACCTCCAAATTTATCTGTTTTTAAAAATACAATTGCAAACAAACATACTGTACAAATGCTTTTATAACCTGTCGTAACAGATTAATGACATATTTCAGCAGCATTAGATATTCTTTTAAAATATTATTTGGAGGCACCTGGGTGGCTCAGTGGGTTAAGCATCAACTCTTGGTTTTGGCTCAGGTCATGATTTCATGATTCATGGGGTCAAGCCCCACATCGGGCTCTGTGCTGACAGTGTGGAGCCTGCTTGCAGTTCTCTCTCTCCCTCTGTCTCTGTCCTTTCCTTGCTTGTGCTATCTCAGTCTCTTTCAAAATAAATAAGTAAACATTGAAAAATAAAATAAAATATTATTTGAAACAGTTACATGTGTATCATAATGACCTCAATTTTCTTTTTTTTTTTTTTTTTTTTTAATTTTTTTTTTCAACATTTATTTATTTTTGGGACAGAGAGAGACAGAGCATGAACGGGGGAGGGGCAGAGAGAGAGGGAGACACAGAATTGGAAACAGGCTCCAGGCTCTGAGCCATCAGCCCAGAGCCCGACGCGGGGCTCGAACTCACGGAGCGCGAGATCGTGACCTGGCTGAAGTCGGACGCTCAACCGACTGCGCCACCCAGGCGCCCCTGACCTCAATTTTCTATTTTTTTTTTAAGACATCACTATGATGAACAGTGCTTCAATAAAGATACCTAAGCATAAATCTTGGCCCACATTTCTGATCACTTCCTATGCTCTTAAGTTTCTTAAAGTAGAATTTCTGAGGCAAAGGTTATAAATGTGTGTGTGTGTGTGTGTGTGTGTGTGTGTATTTAAGTTTTTAATTTTTTGCTTTTTTCACATAAGTTTCCATCAGCAGAGTGAATGGATGTGGTCTCCCCTCCTACCCATCTTTCCCCCTTGTTAACATTAGCTATTCACATTTTTGCAATTTCATGTTCCATTGATAAGCCAAAATGGTATGTGTATATTTAAATTTTTTTAATTAGTGAGTTAAAGTTGGATTTCCCACCAATCCCATTTTTATTGGATATTTTCTTTGTGAATTGCCTATTAATGATGTTTATATATTTTATATACTAGCTTATATACTTTTGTATTTTTTATGTGCTTTTAAAACTGGGCAGCTCATTTAACAATGATTTCAAACACAGTATAATGAATATTTGTGAATTCCACCCTGCTACCCAGATCCATCAAAACCAAACATATATGCTTCTTATTTTTGTTATGAAATTGAATACCTGTGTACCTCCTCCCAAACCCAATCTCATTTTTCCCTGCTCAGAGGCAACCACATCTGAAGTCTGGTGCTGATGGTTATCCTTTATGTATATGTTTGCAACATATGTATGTAGCTGTTCAAATATATAGCATTATTTTTTATGTTTACAAATTTTTACACTCTACTTATTTATCTGTACTTGGCTCTTAATCCAGCATTATATTTTTGAGATTGACCTCTATTGATAAAACTGCTATAAGTGGTCTCATTGTATATCACAATTTGTTGGTTCTGTTGGTGGATATTTGTCTGGTTTACTTTTTTGTTTGTGTGTTTTTTGCTGTTACGAACAATGCTGCAATGGACTTGCATTGTCCACAAGTGCAACGCTTCTACAGTTTACTCCTAGAAGTGAAATCTCTGGGTTTGTAAGATATGGTTCTCTTCAGTGTTGTTAGATGTTGACCATTTATTCCCAAAAATGGTTATGCCAATAAGCACATAATCATCAAAATGTGAATGTTTATCTAATTTTTCCATGTCATCATCAGCACTTGATAGTGCCAGACTATTTGATGGTATCTCATTTTTCATCTTTCTTTTAAGGAAAATTTTTTTTAATGATTATTTTTGACAGAAAGAGGGAGAGACAGAGCACGAGAGGGGAAGGGCAGAGAGAGAAGGAGACACAGAATATGAAGCAAGCAAGCTCCAGGCCTTGCGCTGTCAGCACAGAGCCCAATGCAGGTCTCAGACCCACAAACCATGGGATCATGACCTGAGCCAAAGTCAAGAGTCAGACGCTTAACTGACCGAGCCACCCAGTCACCCTTCATTTTTCATCTTTCTGATTACCGGTAAAACAAGCTTGAGAATCTTTTTACTTGTATCATTTGTCTTTTAGATTTCTTGTGCTATAGATTGCTTTTTCAGACCTTTTGCCCATCTTTCTATTAGTTCATTAGTGTTTTTCTTACTGATGTTAATTCTTTGTGGTTATATGTGTTGCAAACATCTCCTCCCAATCTGCATTATGTCTTTTCACATTGCCTGAGGTGTTATTTTGTTGAACAGGTTTAAATTTTCATGTAGTCAGATCCATCAGTCTTTTCCTTCAGGAATATTCTGTAGAGGAGGCAAATTTATCTTTACTCTCTGAGGGTTTTTTGGTTGGGTCTGAGGATTAAACCTACTGAAGACAGACTAACAGAAGAATAGTATACAGATTTGTATGATTTTACAGGACACAGAAACCCTCAAAAGGAAATGAAGACCCAAAGACATGGCAAAACCCACGTGCTTTTATATGGGGTTAAACAAAGGCAGGCAATGTGGACGAGTAACTGAATTATGTAGGGAAGCTAACAGAAGGTAAGAAGCCTTTTAACAAGGTTTGTTGGTACAGATTTCTTTTAGCTTTTATTCTCTACTGAAGAACGGTTCTTGCCCCCTGGTATTGGGAGGGTATCTTTCACATGGGAATCCTTATCTCCTGGTTTAGGAAAAAGGGGAGATTAGAATGCCCTTTATGAATCAGCCGTTTTTCGAGTGTCTTTAGTGGAATATTTGAGGACCCTCCCATCCGTAGCATCTCCATTTCTTCATTTTTTTCCTTTTAAGTTTCAACACAACAAAAAAGCAATCCCTTTACCAAAGGTATCTGTGATTTGTTGTGATCTCTTGGCATTCCTAGAATTTACCTTTATTGATTATCACACTCTTCTTGTCACACCTGCACTCTCTAAGCTCAGTGAAAAGTGATTTTTCTGCCAATGCTTGTTGAGTCTGATGTGGATGAGGTGATTCATAAGTTAGCAAATGTATGCTTTGCACAAGGCATTCTTGCCTCAGTGGACTTTGCTAATTGACTGCATTAAGTTCTTCATTCATATACCTGTGTATTTATTTGTTCACTTAGCCAACAACTGTTTTTGGAAAATCTACTGTATGCCTGAACTTGGTTGTAATCTGTTCAGACCAGTTTTACTGGGATTGGCACTTGTGTATGTTTGCCATCCTAAGACTGCATTTGTGTGTGTGTGCGCACGTGTGGTATTTTTCACAGATTTGTGGGTGAGGATGATACTTATCTCTTAGGATGCATTGAGTACTGGGCTTTGCTTCTCCATGATTTGGAACTGATTACATAATGTGGCAAAATCTGTTTCTTGAATATACAGAAATACTGTTCACTGAAGTTTAGGTTACATTTCTAATGAGTTTCTTGAGTTCTTCCTCCTTCACCATTATTTTCAGGTTTTCTACATCTTCTTTTGCCGATTTTATATTTTGTATTGCCCATTTGGCTGCACATTTTGAATTATCATAAACTGTGCATTGCAATCATTTATAGTTTAAAATCCCTTATATCAATTGCTTGTATTTAATTTTGTTGATTCATACCTTTTATTTATTATATTTCCAAGCATTTTGATTTATCTTATAATCTTTTCAAGAGAGTGAACAGTTAAATTTATTTATTATTTCCACTGATTTTTTTTCAGCTTATTTATTTTTGTTCTACATCTTTATTAATTTCTTCCTATTTTTCCTTATGTTGACTCTCTTCTTTTTATAAGATTTGAAATCACATGCTTTGTTGACTTATTTCATATTTCTAAAATGCATCTCTGTCTTTCCCTCTGGGCCCTGATTGTTTGTACTCCCCTGACTTCAGGTGGTATTTTCGATTTTATAATATTCCTGAAGTTAATATCATGCTCTTAATTTCCTACTTCACCCTGTTGCTGAGGAGAATTTTTGCTGCTGTTGTTAGAAGTTGTTATTAATTTGTTTTTTGTTGTTGTAAATTTTTATTTTTATATTATTTTAAATTTACAGAAATGTTAAAAGACTAGTATGAAGAATCCTGGTTCATCTTTTACCCAGATTCACCATTTGTTTATATTTTGTTTGTTTACATTTTCCCGGATTGCTTTATTACTCATTTTCTTTCTCTATATGAATTTTCCCCCTGAACCATTTGAGAATAAGTTGAAGATGTACATACATACAGACTGAAATATTTCAGTATATATTTCCCAAGACAGACATTTTCTCTTATAAAAATTAGGAAATTTAACAGTTAAGAAAATTGTGAAGTTTCATATTGATAACAATAGAGTTATCTGATTCTATAGCCCATATTCAAATTATTAGTTATCCCAATATTGTTTTTATGTATTTGATACTATATATACTATATAAGTAATACTATATACAATCCTATATATTATATACTATATATAACACTCTATATGCTATAGAGGTATAGAGTATTATACATAGCATATATTTATATGCATAAATATATATGTATATATTTATATATAATTTATTTATCTAAATATAAATGTGTATGCTATATATATACTATAGTATAATACATAGTACCTTAGTATAGATAATACTATATACTTTAGTACTGTATGTAATGGTATAGTATGTATATATATAGAATACATATTTATATTTAGATAAATACATTTATGTAATTTAAATTTATAATTTATATTTAAATTTAAAATTAATTTAAATTGGTGTGTATTTTATTATATATTGTAAATACACCATGTACATATGTGTGTGTATCTATCTATCTACACAGAGAGAGAGAAAGAGAGCATTTCAGAATTTACAGTAATTATGATGACTAACAACAACTGAAATGGCCACATGTTTACAGCAACCCCCACCTAGAGGGCACTCAATATATTAATATTTATTTTCTTATTATACTATGTTTTAAAGAAGTATGTATTTATCTTCATATTTATTATTTTTTTATTGTGCACTAACTATATATTTACAGTAAAAAAATAAAGCAAAATAACAAAAATCAGAAATCGCAGGTCATAGAGATGAGCACTGTTGGTAATTAGATGTATGTTTTCTAGACTTTGGCTTTTAATGAGCAAAAATGCTGAGCTTTTTTTCTAGTTAAATAAAATATGAGTACATTAAAAATATGGCATCATACTTGTATGACATATGGTTTTACCTTCCTTTAAGCCTTAGTATTATATTATTGTATGTACTTTATAGATAAAATTCACAGCATCTTTGCAAAGTAGAGCCACATTTTTAGGTTCAGAGAGGTTCAATAAATTGCCTAAGTCACACAACAGTAAGATATGGAGTTAAGGTCTAAACCCTTGGATGCTCTACTTCCGAGGCTATCGATTAGATCATTATTTTGTCCAAGTCTCCTTTTTTTTTTTTTTTTTTTTTTTTTTTTTTTTTTTATTTATATTTATTTTTATTAAAATGTTATTAAAAAATAATAAAAATTAAAAATTTTTAAATTTTTTGGAAAATAAAAAAATTTTAAAAAAA
>NW_024412415.1:23881644-23895563 GCF_014898765.1 Herpailurus yagouaroundi | reverse complement strand
TTTTTTTTTTTTTTTTTTTTTTTTTTTTACTTATTAGCATTTAGCTTTATTGCACTGTGGTGAGAAAGTATGTAACTTTCCTCTGGATTCATTTTTGGGATCTTATCTAAGAGTTAGCATATATATATATATACCAATGCCCTATACCTTGAGAAAAATGTAGAGTTTATGTTGTTACTAAGTTCAATATATGTCTGTTGGTTCCAACATACCAAGTGTATAGCATTCTTAGCCTCTATATTTATACAGATAGTCTTCAAATTTATATATATTTATATATAGTCTTCAAATTTATATCTATTTTTGTCAGAGCTCCAATGACTTCTAAATTTTTGTCTATTGAAATGTGTCTATTTAATTTTCAAGACTGTCTAATTTTTGTCTTAGCCTGATCATGAATTCATACCTCCCATGACAGTGGTTTGCTTTTGATTTATTCCATTTGTTTTTGCATTTCTAACTTTGGTAAGCCATGTCTTCACTGTTGTTTTTATATTTTTCCTTGTAATCTGGAGCCTCTTTGCACCCTCCCTCCACCTTTTTTGGTTTCAAAATCTCTTTTATATGATACCACCCTGACCAGCTGTTTCCCTTTTGTTGCATGAGGTTCCTCAATAAAACTTTTTTATTTTTTGGTTTTCTGCATTGTTTCATTACAGAAACCTATCATTAAGCAACAAACATATTGTTGGGTCTTATATTTTCATCCATTATGGGAATTTGTCTTTTGAGACATTAACGGCCTATGTATATGGCCTTCTTGGGGATGCAGTTAGTTTAGTGATACGAGATGGGCTCTTGGTTACAAGCTGAGGACTTTCTGCAAGTTACTTAAAAACTCTCTGAGGAAGCTACCAGTTTTCTTTGCTTATCTGTAAAATCGTGCTAATTAAGAGTATAAACCTTAACAAGTTGTTGCAAAGATTAAATGAGATCAGAATAGAAACATATTAAACTAGTATTTGTAAAATGTAACTGTCGTTATTTGCTATTATAGATACCATGCCCGGAAATTTCATTCAAAGCAAGTTCCTTGGCAATAGTGTATAAAACAAATTTCTAAAACAACAATCTGTGCTCAACATGAGGGAAATCAGTTTCATACTTTTCTCTAGCTCTGTCTCAAATTTCTCTCTGAGATAACAGGAATAACTTACAGTAAAATTGCTGAGAAGCAGTGGTCAGGTTTCAGTTCAACTTGTCCGTCTCTACTTCTGGCTGCGCTGTGGAGTTTCACAGCTTGACTTACATTTAGCCCTGTCAGGAATCACTGTCTTGCTTTCCATTTAATTCATTAAGTATTTAGGTTGTACAAAGACGTCGTTTGCTTCCATGATAGGGATTGGAGCTGCAGACGTAGTTGGCCTCTGCTCTTCTCATCAAGCATGGAAAAACTGAAACTAAGAAAAGCAAACCAAGCCATGATGGTTTTCTCCTTCCTGGATCATGGAACTTTTCATCCAATGAAAGCCATCTGGTGGGCAACCAGACAAGAGGACTGACTCTCAGCCTGGGGTTCTCCTTCCAGCCGTCCTTCGGCTCCTGTACAGCTGGAACCTCTGCATAGGTTAAAGCTGCTAGGAACTGAAAACGAATTCTCTCTTCTGCTCTGAAAGACCAAAGAGGAAAGCTAAAAAAAAGTCTGAGGTTTCCACTAATGTCTATTTTTAACTTAAGAGGATGGTCTCTGTGTTTTGGGACACAGATAACCTTCAATCAGACAATGCATAATTACCAAACTGAGGAATAAATATCCTGTAAATATCTGTTAAGCTATAGAATGACGTCATTTATTTTTGTCGTATGAGCTTCAAATCTCTGATGGCTTCTCTTTGATCAGTAAAAGGGAAACAGACATGAGTTCATTTCCCACCTGATGGATAGAGCTGTTTTCTTAAACTTCTGTGATAATAATAATCATGGTTATTTTTTTTAAAGTTTTATTTATTTTTGAGAGAGAGAGAGAGAGAGAGAGGGGCAAAGTAAGGGGGGGGGGAGGGGCAGAGAGGGAGAGAGAGAGAGAGAGAGAGAGACAGAATCCAAAGAAGGCTCCAGGCTCTGAGCAGTCAACACAGAGCCCGATGCGGGGCTCGAGCTCATGAACCATGAGATCATGACCTGAGCTGAAGTTGGACGCTTAACCAACTGAGCCTCCCAGGTGCCCCATAATAATAATCATCTTGTCTCTGTTAAATGTATATTTCCAAGTCCTCCAGAGATTCTGATTCAGTGCCACTGGGATGTGGCCTCAGATTTGTGCTCTTGACACAAGAAAAGCTTGAAAAGAAAATATAGGCGTGAACTGAAGGAATAGTCTGCTTTTAGAATCAGACAGCTCTGGGCTGAAATCCTGGTTCTTTCACCTACTAGTTATGTGGTCTTGCACAAATTAGTTAACCTTACTTAACCTCTTCTGAAAAAGAGTGGAAATAAAAACATCTCCCTCAAAGTGTGTTGAGAGGATTAAAAGAACCAGAGCTATGGATCACACCTCCTTTTTTGGGTGCTGCTCAATCATTTCTACCTGAGTTCATTTGAATGTTATCTGCGAACTTACTTAGCATGTAGGCAAAATGGTTTTCAGTTCTTTGTTTGCTTCTGCTGTTGTGGGTGTTTTGTTTTGCTTTACTTATCTTTTCCATTTATTCAGCAGGTATTTGTAAAGCTTTTAATGTGTGCAAAAACTTGGATTTCTCGAACCCCCTAAGCACCTCCCTGATGGTGTGACGTGTCCACACCGCCCACCCCAGGCTTTTAAAGGGACTGACCAAAATCTTGTGTAAGTGACTTGATGTAGCAGGTCCCTAGTTGTTTAGGGGGCTCCCTGAGATTAGAAGTGTCATGTCCTTATCCCTCCTTTGTGCCAGAAATTCCGGTGGGGCGCCTGGGTGGTTAGGTCAATTAAGCGGCCAGCTTCAGCTCGGGTCATGATCTCGTGGTTCATGGGTTCGAGCCCTGCGTTGGACTCTGTGCTGACAGCTCAGAGCCTGGAGCCTGCTTCTGATCCTGTGTCTCCCTCTCTCTGCTCCTCCCCCATTCACACTCTGTCTCGCTCCCAAAAATAAATAAAATATTTAAAAAAATAAAAAAAAAGAGATTCTAGTTTTCTTGAGTCCAATCATCCATATACCCGTGTGTGTGTGTGTATATTTTCTCTGCATTGAGGCAATTTTTTCTCCTTGCTTTACTGAGATATTAGTGACATATAACATATGTAAGTTTAAGGCATACAACGTGATGATTAGATACATGTATATATTGCAAAATGATTACCACCATAAAGTTAGTTAACATCTTCATTCCTTTGCGTATTATGATTTGTGTGTGTGTGTTAAGAACTACTCTGCTAATAACTTTCAAATATATAACAGAGTATTGTTAATTATAGTCACCAGCCTGTGCATTAGACCTCCAGATCTCATTTCTCTTATAGCTGGGAATTTGTACCCTTTGACCAGTATCTAGAAATACGGAACACTTTATGAATTTGTGTGCCATCCTTGAGCAGAGACCATGCCGATCTTCTCTGTATTGTTCTAGTTTTAACATATGCGCTGCCAAAGCAAACACCAAGTGTACATTTTCTTTTCTTCAACAGAAAACATTCATTTAAGTAATCCCATTTGAGGGGCACCTGGGTGCCTCTGACTTTGGCTCGGGTCATGGTCTCCTGGTTTGTGAGTTTGAGCTGTGCGTCAGACTTTGTGCTGACAGCTCAGAGTCTGGAGCCTGCTTCGGATTCTGTGTCTCCCTTTCTCTCTGCTCCTCCCCCACTTGGGCTCTGTCTCTCTCTGTTTCTCAAAAATGAATAAAAAATTAAATGATCCCATTTGATTTTACACAGAATATGGTCTAGATGTTTTGCACTATGCAACGTCCCCTTCCTGGCCAGAAAAGCCTTTGCACTTTTTCCTTCCATCCTAATAGCAAGAATTCATTGGATTTCTGAGGGATATACTTATACTTTCTTTATAGTTAGCCTTGCTTCAAATGAATTTAAGACACTTTTTAAGGATGCAAACAATATAAGACTTCTTAAAAAGAAAATTCAGACATGGCAGATAAGGATGGGAAAAATAAGGTGAATTCATGAATGAGGTGTCATGTCAAATACACATTGTGCTGTTCATTTCACGTCCTGGTCATGGGCCAGATATTTGCTCTGAACTTTCAAGCAGTCATTGCAAACTCTATGCAATTGAGAGATGACCGTGATGATTCTCAAGCTGATTATTAGGATGATCATATATATGAGCCCTGAATATTGTTTTAACTTTTCCACTATCCCAAGACTTTAGGTCCAAATCAACATCAGGGTCATCAAGAATCTACAGAAGGGTCATGAAGTGCCTTGGAAAACTGTGCTCTCCAACATTCCAGCCAAATGAAAAATGGATCAAGGAATAAGGAGGCCTCTTGATGCAGAGGAGGTGATAGCTGGGTGGAAGAGCTGGGCCAAGGATCAGCCAATCCCTTGGTCCCGAAGTCATCACCATGGCAACAGTAGTTCCTGTAGCTCTGCTCCTACCAGCACTGATACCCTTAAGGGGCACCAGGAAAGAGAGGAGCCTGTCATACTTCTGGGTGAGGCTTTTGGTGAAGGAAATTTATGTATTTTTTATTCATAATCACTGGTAGAAAATAAATAGCCTCTTTGACATTAACCTTGCAAACCCAACTGTACGAAGTAAAGGCAGATGTCTGGCTGCATAGCCTGGCTGAGGCCAGGTGTGCATCTCTTGTGTAGGAAACCTGTAGCCTGCCTCAGATTTGCCTTTTATTCTCTTTACTTTCTAGTAACTGTGCTGCTCAGGACTTTCAACAAGAAAAGCCCAGAGGAGGATAGTTGCTTTTGAAGCCAGCACTCTTGTCTGCCTCATTCATTTCAAACAGAGGTACTTCTCAAAGGGATGAAGGCCTGTGTACAAATAACAATGCCCACTGCATTCTCTTGCCATCAGCTGTGATGTGGTGGCTTTTGATTCTGCACAGAGGCTGCCTTGTTTCAGAAACTGATTGATGGTTCTCCTGAATGAAGGAGGCAACAAGAACAAACAAACAGGGCTCATGGTAAGGCAAGGTACTTCAAGAGAATGGGCTTGAAAGTACTTAAAATAAAAGGTAAACACAGCCTCCATGAAAGTAAAGAATTCTGAAAGGAATTGAGCTGTTCCTGTTGATAATTTGTAGTTCTTAAGGATCTTCACGTGTTTTGTGCAAACACGCATAAGCTCTTTGGAGACATCTGACTTGGGATTTTAGACTTTTTGGTGAAGGAGAAAGAAAAAAAAAGATGAAATCCAAACAGATGTCATAAAGCAGGGAAAACTAATTGAAATAAAAAACATGGGTGGTCTGAGTCAAGTTTAAGGCAGTGAAACAGAAAACAATGCATTAAAAGAGCTGGTAATGAGGCATCTCTGAAGAGGAGAGGGTGGGTGATTTCTCTTTGGAAAGACTTGGAAAAGCCAGCAGGGCTCATTAGAAACACCGTGGGCACTGCTAGGCCTGCTCTGTGTAAGCTCTGAGAGATGGGCCTCCTCTTCCTGTAAACCCTTTTCCTTCCCTTTTGCCTGATAGACGCAAACCAGTGAAAAATCAACATGAGAAATCTAGCCACATTAAATGCTTTTATAAGAAAACCCTTTAAAATTCCCTGTTGGCCAGCATTCTTCATGAGTCTGTGTGTAGGGGCACACTTCAGGCTAAGGACGAGGTACAGGATGAGGAGGGGAGTGAGGGAGGGAGGAAAGTTAAGGGAAGCAGGAATACATGTCCTGGTCAGTGGACATGTTCTCATTTATATACCATGTTCTCATTCAAAAAAATGTCTACCAGCTAGGTGGGATTCCACTGTGTAACTAAGTTAGGGTTAATATCTCAGTTTCACAGAAAAAGGTTGATCACAGACACCCTTGGTTGTCTACCCAACAGCCATTCTTTCCTTTAATTTTTTGCTTGCAGAGTCCCTGTTTTGATTGGAAGTTCTCCTTCTCTTGTTGTGAATCAGGGAAGGGTGACCCTACCTTGAACTATAAGAATAAATACTGATTTCTTTTTTTAATGGCAACTGAGGTAGACGGAATTTTAAGATGGCTCCCACGATCTTCATCCTCTGGTGTTAATTCCTGTGATTATGGCAAAATGCAGATTATCTGTGTGGGCATACTCTAATTTAAGTCATTTATTTATTTATTTATTTATTTATTTATTTATTTATAAGTTTATTTATTAGAGACAGAGTGCACTAGCAGGGGAGGGGCAGAGAGGGAAGGAGAGAGAGAATCCCAAGTAAGCAGGCTCTGTGCTGTCAGTGCAGAGCCCAATGCAGGACTTGAAGTCACAAAACCGTGACATCATGACCTGGGCTGAAACCAAGAGTAGGATGCTTAACCGACCGATCCACCCAGCATCCCTCTAATTTAATTCTTTTAAAAGCAGGGAGTTTTCTTCAGTTGGTGGCAGAAGGGAAAGTCAGAGAGATAGAAGTATGAGAAGGAGTCAGTGCACCATTGCTGGCATTGAAGATGGAGGGGGCCTCGCTCAAGGGTGGAGAATGGCCTTTGGACTTGAAAGTGATCCTGGCGGACGGTCAGCAAGGCCACAGAGACCTCAGTCTTACAGCTGCAAAAACCTGAAATCTACCAAAAATCTGAATGATCTTGGAAGTGAATTTTTCCCCAGAGTCCGAGATGAGAGCTCGGGCTGCTAACACCTTGATTTTAGCCTTGCAAGTGTCTAAGCAGAGAACCCACTCAAGCCTTCCCTGATTTCTGACTTATAAAACTCTGAGAAAATAAATGGGTATTGTCTTAAGCTGCCAGGAGTTAAGCTGCATTAAGCTATAACACAGCCATAGAAAACTAATAAAGCAACCTATAGGTAGTGTCAAGAAATCCATATTTCGACTCAGGAAGAATTAGTTTTCAGCGCTGGCCCTAATTAGGAATCAGAAAGTTACCTGCAGCAGAGATGGCTATCCAATAGCTATCCAACTTTCCTCCTTGTGCACCTGTGGGCCCCCCCCCCCCCCTTAAGGTTATAAATACCAGATTCTTGCCTTCCCAGCTACCCTTGCTGCTGGGTGGTCATATGACCTGGATCTTCCTTTGGATAAACTCCTGCAAGGACATGAAACTAAAGTTGAAGCAGCCATTTTATAGACACAAGGTGACAAGCCTAAAAATGGTAGGGTGGAAAGGAGGCACAGGTAGGAAAGGGTCCATAGGCATCCAGGGGCATGAAGGATGAGTATTCCCTGAGATTCTTTCCCAGTGCATAAAAGTTTATATGGCCATGTATCTATGCTATATATTAAGCACTAGTCCTATGACCTTGGACCATTCATCTAAACTTGGTGAGCCTCAGGGGTGCCTGGGTGGCTCAGTCGATTAAGTGTCCAACTTTTGTTCGGGTCATGATCTCACTGTTCGTGGGCTCAAGCCCCCCCCCCTTGTCGGACTCTGTGCTGACGGCTCAGAGCCTGGAGCCTGCTTTGTATTCTGTGTCCCCCTCTTTCTCTCTTCGCCTCCCCTGCTCACTCTCTCAAAAATTAATACACTTAAAAAAAATTTAAACTTGGTGAACCTCAGTTTACTCATCTGCTAAATGGGGATAACACCCATGTCACTTAGTTTTATGCAGATCAGACTTGATTGTATATGTGAACATTAAAGGGCAGCTCTGAAAAACTGTCAGAGCCTAGCTTGGTGCCTGGCATATAGTAGGTATGCTCAACAAATATTTGTTGGGTCGATGTGCTGTGAATGGGTTATTCTCATTGCACTGTGAGCTTGGAGGTTGGGCTCCATAGAACACCTAAAAAAGAAGGATTTTATTAAATGCTTCCTTCTTGGCAGTGATGTATTAGGCTTTGCAGCTGAGAAAGAATTCATCTTTTGTTTTCCATGTATTAGTGGAAACACTAAATATGCCATGATGAGGCATTTGTTTTGGTGAGGGATACAATCAATTATTATTCTCCCATCCTGACTTTCTCTATGAGTTAGGGTGTGAAGATATCTGTTGGCTTTGACCTAAGACTGTTGTGTGAGGTGCTTTGGCTCCAATCAACAGGGTTGTGTCCAAGGCAGGCCGGCCCCCTGTGAACTCCCAGGCTGCTGAATCAGTCAGCCAGCAGGTGACAGGTGGTGCCTTTAAGACCTTGTGGAGCAAAAAGAGACAGCCATACCTGGCCCTTTAAAAGCTTCCTTATTTCAGACAAACCGAGATACTATTTGCTTTCTCAGGTTGGCCCCCTATAAGGTTGTCCACCTTCCTAACTCCTCATCCATGGTTCTTAGTTCATATATTCACTGCCGGGTCTCACCAACCACTCAGCTGGCCTCTCCTTGCTGTAGTCCTGGGACTGTTGCTTGCTGCTGACTCTCTGAGGCTAAGCAATCCTGGGTTTTGGTCTTGCCACAGTGGCTGTGAAACATGCAGAAACACCACCAAGAACCAGCAGATTGGCATCTAAGAAAGATTTGTTTCAGGTTTCTCCCCATATTGGAGTGAGACAGAGGAGAAGATCTGGTGCTCAGGGGCTAAAATGCAACAGGCTAGTGAGATTGGAGACACTACAGTGGGGGCAACTTGGAAAGTCACAGAGAAGCTGAACATAACATTGAAGTGCTGAGACATAGACGGTATAACACTGATGAAATAGGATGAGGGTGCATGGGGGTCAATGATGAGAGAGCAAAGCCGAGATCAGAAGAGGCAAAGAACATCTTGATACTAAGAAGGCAAAGCCATAGGCTGGCAACGGTGGGGTTGAGTATAAAGCATGCACACCAGAGTCAGAAGCTGGGGGTGTGAGGCCTGCTCTATCTCTTACTTTTACTCTTTCTGTGAGACCCCGGCACTTGTGGACTCATGGGGTTATTGTGCATTTTCGAGGATCTGAAATGAGCATGACAATAGCATAGACAATACGATAAAAATGTGATGGATGTTGAATTCCCCTTGGCATTTGGGTTTATTCCTGTATGTTTGATACAAAGCATGGGTGTGGACTTTTCTAGGCTCTCACAGCCACTCTCCTCCCCTGCGGGAATGATGGAGGCTATGGGGATGGCCTCGAGGAGGACATTCCTTAGATGGCAGCAGGGAGGGTGACAGTCCCTTAGAGTGGGTCACAAGAGCATTCTCCACCCCACCTGATGGCTCAGAAGTTCAGTCGTGGAAAGTGCTCAGCTTCTGAAAAGCTGGATTATAGACACCGGCCACCTTATTTACAGTCACAGGTCAGTCGGAACAAAAAATGAGCCAGTGAGGAAAATTGGTTTTGAAAATAGGTCAGCATCTCATACATTCCTAGAGCTGGGAAGAAACCTAGAAGGTGCCTAACAAATAGCTGCCCAGGGTCTGCCAGAGCCCTGCCAGGAAAGGGGATCCCTGCCTCAGGGTGCCGCACCCCTGCCGGGTCCCTCTGCTTTCTCCCGTGTCCTGGTGTCCTCCAACATGAGGTCTCATCCTCCGCCTTGACTTGCCCTCCCCGTCCCACTGCCCCCTGAGACCCTCAGCGCACATTTGTGCCCTCTTCCACGTAGCAGTCTGTCAGATGCTTGACCCTGGCTCCGTCTCTCTCACAATATTTCTGGGTCTTCTTCACTTGTTTCTGCTTGGTCGCTCTCTATCAGGCATATTCAAGCTTTTCTAATTTAATTTTTTTTTAATTTTTTTTTCAACGTTTATTTATTTTTGCGACAGAGAGAGACAGAGCATGAACGGGGGAGGGGCAGAGAGAGAGGGAGACACAGAATCGGAAACAGGCTCCAGGCTCTGAACCATCAGCCCAGAGCCCGACGCGGGGCTCGAACTCACGGACCGCGAGATCGTGACCTGGCTGAAGTCGGACGCTTAACCGACTGCGCCACCCAGGCGCCCCTCTAATTTAATTTTTAATGACACCTTTTTACTTGGAGGTAATTGTAGATTTGTATGTAATGGTAAGAAACAATACAGAGATTCTGGGAGCCCTTTACACAGTGTCTCCAAGTGCCCAGCAACTAGTGTTTGCTGAATAAATAACTGAGCTGACTGCTTGATCTGGGCGGTGCCGTGGCGGGCACTGTGGGGGGATGAGGGCAAGACATGGGGGGATAGGAACTGTGACAAGGAATCCCTCTGTCTCCACGCAGCTTCCAGGGCCCAATGTGGCATGGCCCGATTCACCTGGGTTTCTTTCTGGGCCTTCTTCTCTGTGGTTCCTAGGCCCTCTGTGTGGCAGCCCCAGTGGGACTGTGGGGGGGACAGAGGAAGATTTCCTCCACGAGCCTGTTCTAGAGGAAAGCCAAAGACACTGTCCCCACCCCTACTCTCAGTAACCATCAGAGTTGGACTAGGACTGTCAAAGTGTTCAAATCCACCTCTAGTCATGGTTCCATTTCCCCCTCATTGGTGTAAATATGCTTTTTCATCGCAGTGGAAAATAACAACATGGAAAACCTGAGAACCCGACAATTCTCAGAACTGGGCAGGAATCAGCAATGTCTCAGCGATGGGAGCAAAATATTCGAATACTGTGGACAGCAGACGTGTGGGCACACGCCCCACTTCCTGCCTCCCCCAGCTCCACCTCCCCCTGGTCCCTGCCTCAGCAAACCCAGTCGGGTTTTTCCCATGGCCACTGTGCACAGGGCTGTCCCACACAAGCCCAGATGGCTGCCTCTATGATGGCTCTGTGATGCCTCATTACCCGTATTATGTACTAGTATGTGCATCACATGTTAAATCAACAGTATCGGGTGTGCTCGGGTAATGGATTGGCTGGTTACTCTCTTTCCGAGCAGTTACTCAGGCTTGCCATCTGGCGAATCTAATAACCAGGTGGTGAACCTAAATAACCTCACTTTGATGGGGGTAGAAGGGACCCCAGTTGGCTCTGTTCCTGCCATCTGCAGCCGCCTTCTTTAGGAGAGACGTGTCCAGAGATCCAGAGTCATGCTATTTCTTAATCGAGTAGCTTTTAGTTATCAGAAACACTCCCACTTCATTTATGCAGAACTCTGGTCTCCAGCATCTTTGCCAATTTTGAATCATGCAGGAGCCAGGAGGCGAGCCAACAAAGGCTGTGTGCAGCCAAACGGCATAGCCTTCCTCACACCAAAGTTCTTGGGCCTCTCTTCTAAAAAAAAAAAGCTTCTTTTTTTTTTTTTGAAGTTTCACACAGAAAATAATTACTTCTCCTTGACACTCAGTGATAACCATAGAGTTCATCAGATTTCCAAAGATTCGGTATATGGGAGACTGCAGAGTAGTGGGGAAAAGTGGGGGGGGGAAACAGACACATGGACAAATAATGTGGAATGCCTGAAGACACTGAAACTATTCAAAGCAGATCCAAGAACTAAAGCCACAGCAAACTGGGGTGGTTCAGAGAGGGACAAGGTGTGCCACACCCTTGAATATGGCCTGAGGTCACCACTGTGTACTGATGGGTATAATATAATAAGCCCGTGTCACCAGCATCATTAGTTGTGATCAGTAGGCACCATTTCAGGGGCAGAGATCTATGTCATATGTTATGGTGATGTCCTCTCTAAAGGGTTGAAACAAAAAGATATGTAGGAAATTAAATACACAGGTCTTTGAGAAAAATCATGTCTGTGGAAGCAAAGTGAATCAAATTATTCCATAAGATTTTAAAAAGACCTATGTTTTCATTATCAGAAAAGAAGGAGGTTTACTGAAGAAAATTTAGAAAAATATATATGGAAAAGAATAAAACAAAGCATAGTTATAGTGCCTGACTCCAAGGTATAATCGGTGTAAATATCTGGTTTGCTTTCTTATTCTGTCTTCACATAGATTTGTGTATTCATATCCATTCATCTATCTGCCTGCCTACTTATCCATAAGTAGTTGGAGCTGATACAGAAGAAACTGAATCATACCACTTTGTGACTTGCATTTACCCTCCCTTAGTACACTGATAAGGTGCTTTTCATGTTAATAAGTATTTGCCTTCAGCATCGTTTTATCGGCTGCATTGTATTGCATGAAATGATAGCCATCCAAGCAGTTAGTGTAATTTAGTGATTCCTTGTAAAAGCATATATTGCACAGCAATATCTGAGAACCAAAAAAAGAAAAAAATTATGAGCAAGTAGGACATGGAGACTTTCTCTATATAATCACTGCCAGACAATTTCACTGCTGTGGCAGCAAAATTGAAAGCTTCAAAGCCAGGCCTTTTCATCTTCGTGAGCCATACTGGCTTCTTGCCTCTTGTTGGGTACTTAGAGCCTGGTATCTGTAAAGATGCTTTTGGCTGTAACTAACAGAAAACTCAAAGTAGCTTAAGTAATTAAAAATATTTTACATTATACGAATTCTGGAGATATGGCTGATCCAGGGCTTGTTAATGCAGTGACTCAAAGGCATCAGCAAAGATTTGTATTTTTCTCATCTTTTTTCCTCTCCACAGAGGGTCCCCAAATTTTGGCAGCTATTCCAGTTACTATATGAGGACACGATAAAATTCTGAGGCAGAAAAAAAAATTATATTCTCTTGTGTCTCTTTTTAAAAAAATTATTATTAAAAAAAACACTTTTTTACGTTTGTTGATTTTTGAGAACGTGAGCAGGGGAAGGGGCAAAGGGAGAGGGGAACAGAGGATCCGAAGCGGGTTCTGTACTGACAGCAGACAGCCCGATGCGGGGCTCGAAGTCACCGTCTGTGAGATCATGACCTGAGCTGAAGTCGGACACTCAACCGACTGAGCCACCCAGGTGCCCCAAAAAATTATTTTTAACTTTGGTAAAATATATATCTCATAAAACTTGTCATCTTAGCTTTTTTTAAGTGTCCAGTTTGGTAATGTGAAGTTTATGCACACTGTTGTGCAACAGGCCTCCTGACCTCTTTTCATGTTGCAAAACTGAAACTCTCTGTCCATGAACCAACAACTCTGCTCTCCCCCTTTGCCCCAGGTTCTGGCATCCACCCTTCTACTTTCTGTCTCTATGCATTGGCCTCCTGTAGGTACCTCACATAAGTGAAATCATACATTATTCGTTTTTTTGAGACTGGCTTATTTCACGTACTATAATGTCCTAAAGTTTTATCCATGCTTTAGCATGTGGTAGAATCTCCTTTTTTTTTTTTTTAATTTTTTTAACATTTATTTATTTTTGAGACAGAGAGAAACAGAGCATGAATGGGGGAGGGTCAGAGAGAGGGAGACACAGAATCCAAAACAGGCTCCAGGCTCTGAGCTGTCAGCACAGAGCCCAACGCGGGGCTCTAACCCACGAACCGCGAGATCATGACCTGAGCCGAAGTCGGCCGCTTAACCGACTGAGCCACCCAGGTGCCCCAGAATCTCCTTCTTTTTATTTAAATTTTTTTTCAACTTTTTTATTTATTTATGGGACAGACAGAGACAGAGCATGAACGGGGGAGGGGCAGAGAGAGAGGGAGACACAGAATCGGAAACAGGCTCCAGGCTCTGAGCCATCAGCCCAGAGCCTGACGCGGGGCTCGAACTCATGGACCGCGAGATCGTGACCTGGCTGAAGTCGGACGCTCAACCGACTGCGCCACCCAGGCGCCCCGGGAATCTCCTTCTTTTATAAGGCTAAATAATGTTCCATTCTACGTATATACCACATTTCGTTTATCTATTCACTGTTGTTGGATACTTGGGCTGCTTCCACCTTTTAGCCATTGTGAATAATGCTACTATGAACATGGGTGTACAAATCTCTCTTGGAGACCTTGCTTTCAATTCTTTTGGCTCTAATCCACAAGTGGAATTACTGGGTTACCTGATAACTCTACTTTTAATTTTCTGAGGAACTGCCAAACTTTTCTCCCTAGTGCCATTTTGCATTCCAGTCAACAGTGCAATGTGTTCCAATTTCTCCACATTCTTGCCAATACTTGTTTTCTTCCCTCCTACCCTCCCTCC